>NC_090932.1:1263363270-1263672408 GCF_040938575.1 Ambystoma mexicanum | reverse complement strand
CAGACTTTCCAATGAACCTGCAGTGGGCCAGCATCAAAGGGGCCAGCCAGGAAGTACGGAAGATTGGCTTATTCAGGTATGTCTCATGCCCTTTAAACCAAACTCAAATTGCCACCAAACACTTCAATAGCATGGAACCAACAGTCTTAAACCAAAGGATTCCTCTTGCATATCCATTCCCCATGCTGCTCCAACCATATCTCATATTCATGTCTCTCTCCCTTAAACTATTCACATACCCAACCCTCCCACATGGCAGCAACTGCCTACAAACACAGCAAACTAATAGTGACACAACCTTAAACTTCTCCAGCAGTATCACACACAAACACACACACTCACTCACCCACACACCACATCGCTGGACAATGAAGATCACCATGGGCACTCAAGGCTCCACTGTGAAAAGAAATCCCTCTATGGACTTAGACACAGAACATTTTGTAACTAACCTACCTCATGGCCCTCCCTTTCAGATCTACCTGAGTGCTTGGATACTAGGCAAAAGTCAGTGTTTGGTATACATCCCAGTAACTTAACGTAACATAACATATAAATATGTTTTTGTTGAAAACGTTATAATGTACATCCTTTGAATGCATGAATGTATGACTGTGACAAACTGTCCTGCCTCACCTTATTGGTGGAAGGTGGGCAATGAAGGGGGCCAAATGCTGTCACAAACCATGTGATGCTGGACCCAGGTGCTGCAAGGGAGGGACACTCTAGCTATCCCCACCATGCCAACAATAGAAGGCATTTGCCTAGCACATGGAAGTGGCAAGGACCACAGTCTCTTTAAGAGAACCAAGTATGAGTGGTGATCCTTTGGTGCCAGCCAAGCCTGCATGCTGGAACCCACCCTTTGGATGTAGAAATCCTGTGGAAAACTACAAGAGCAGGACATGAACTAAAATGGGAAACTCAAGCAGTCAACAAATAACCTCACAATGTCTTCACACTGTGCATAGAACTGGGTAGGTTTATGGAGTCTGCCCAGAGGGCAGGGGCAGGGTACGGCAAGTAAAGAGGAGATTGCATTTTGGGAGGGACTAAGCAACCTTAAGTTCCATATCCACATTTTAAGCCTTTCCGATGGGCAGGGGCCGTCAGCCAATCCCCACCCCAGATGCATAGTGAGACACACCAGAGTTCCCTTAGGCCACAGAGGGACTATAAGGTGGCGTCACAACTCTATAAAAGGAAGGGCCTGTGCCAAAAGCCTGTGGGAGTCCTGAGAAGCAACTCATGTGGAGACAGATGACAAAGAGTGCAGAAAGAGCTGCAACAGGCGGAAGGAGGTTGGGGAAGGAGGAACCAGGAGTCTTTCAGAAGAAGGACAAGGGATGCTGGGGTAAGAAGGAGATGGGAGAGCAGAGTAGGGTCCCAAGAGGCTAGGGAGAGAAGGACCAAGGAGGATGAGGTAAGGAGGAGATAGGAAGTCACAGAACCCAGGATGGCAGGGGTGAGGAAGAGATAAGAGGCTTGAAGAGATAGTCAGAGATTGGGGAAAGGAAGACAAAAGACACTTCAGTACGAGCGATCCCTGGGACTGGGCAAGAGAAAGGTTCATGAGACTGGGGATCTAGACACCTAGGAGGCCAGATAGAAAAAGTGACTCAGGAGTGTGAGGGGTAAGGTGGCATTGGATTTAGAGGAGCCTAAGAATGCAAAGGTGAAGGAGGTAACGAGGAGATGGCAGGTGAAATTAATCAAGGAAGATTTGGTGAGAGAATCCAAGGTTGTGGTGATGAGAGGAACTTAGGGAGAGGTGGCAATTAAGCATGAACTTGAGGAGCCTAAAGCACAGGGAGTTCGGGAAGGAAGTGGTAAGAAAGAAGGGTGAGGGGGAGCGTTGAAATTAGAAGCTGTAGAGGAGAAATTAGAAAGGGAATCTGGGAAGAAGGAGAGGAGGGGAACCACATACCCCACACTTACATTGTTTGTCGGTAAGGTAGGTGGAGGAATACGCATATGGCAGAGTGGAGAGAATGTTCACTAAGAGTAAAACGGCATAAAAAGGAGGTCAGGTTAAGATGGAGAGGTGTAGAGCCAGCTTGCTTTAGAGACTCCTTGACCTTGGATCCTGAGAGAGAAAGGCAGTGAGAAACCCCATAGAAGACCCACAGACAGGCTGGGATGGCCTACTGTCCTCATATGGCGCAAGGACATGGTTTAAGTTTAGCTCCAACATGAACCAACTACAGAAAAACCAGCAGACTCTGTGTATGATCGAGACCCCAACAAGGAGGGCTGCACACAGCTCCTTAGCTGCACAGGAACATTGCCAAAGAAGCTGAAAATACAAGAGTGGAGCACTTTACTGAATGATTGGGGCCGATAGGGAGGAACCCTGAGATCCCATAACAGAACTGGTGGGAGACTTTGTCATTTTTATGATTCTTTAGGTTTTGTTTGGATCAACCTAATGTGTTTTGTTACCTTAAGTCGCTGAGAGTGACCCGGACCTAGGCTTAATAAGAAATTAATAATTTGTACTTTGTACACTATTAAACCTCCCAGAATGAGACACTAACTTTTGAGTTTTCCCCAAGATCTGAGCACATTCTAGTGAATGCCTATTCTGACACAGATTTAGATATTTTGTGTGCATTTTTCGCCACCTTTAGGGGGTTGATCTGGTTCTCCCTATAAGATATCACTGATAAAGAAGAATGGAGACAGTTAATTTGTGCTTTGGCAGGGCTTTGAGCTATGTATGTATGTATGTATGTATGTATGTATACCTGCCCTACAGCCACCAACTCCTCCATGAGAAGCCCACACTCTCTCATTTTCCCCCTCACATCACTTGTGGCACTTCCCACAAAGACATCATGGTACTGCTGTGATCAATCAACTTCTGGGGCACCAGTGGTCCAGGGATGAATATCGGTTTCTAAACCATCTAGTACACCAGAAGGGATCCAAACAGGTTGGAAACACAAACAAATTATAAACCTCCTTGTCTAATTTTGGTAATGTGGACGGAATGACAGGCTTATTTCCACAAGGTTGTGGATCGTTCGCTAGATGCAACACAGCGAAAGTACAATTATTACCCAATGATAAAAGGGACTGTCCAGTCAAGGTTGTATGAAACTATCTACTTTATTATGATCACAATAGAGAGTTCTAGCACACTACAAAATACAACCCACCCTATAAAGGAATGCAGAGGACAGACTGTTTCAAAGAAGGAAAAGATATGCACTCTGGATACTGACAGGTGGGTAGTCAGTATATTAATCAATGGCAATAGCTCAAAGATACTTGGTTTCAACACAAAGGGCCTCATTACGACCCTGGCGGTAAGCGCCCGTCATTAACGCCATGGCGTAATGAGCGTTTACGCCGTGGGACGATGGCGTAAAGAGCGCCACATCACGACCCATCGCACACGAGCATTACGCCATGGCGGTAATGCAAATAACGCCATGGCGGAAAAGGCCCCTACCGCCATCGCTAAGCGAGCAAGGTGCCCATCCGCCAGCGTAAGTAGCGGCCACCGTAATTTACGGCCAGCGTAATTTACGGCCACCGTAATTTACGGTGGCCGTAAAAGGCCAAACCGGAAATAGCGTCATCGCGCCGGAACGGGAAGCAGCCTGTCGGCCATCTTTAAAAACACAATCCATCGCCATCCTACCAAACAACACCAGACCCAACCCTGACACCTGTCCCGACAAAACACCCACCCACCCAAGTTCCCGAAAATGCCGAAATGCGTGAAAAAGGCCTGTGACCGCCTGCGCCAGGAGCGATTCAGCCGGGAGGAACTCTGCATGCTAGCGGAGACCCTGCAGGACAACGCAGGTGTTGTTTTCTCCCCTGAAATGAGCCGGACAGCAATCGGGAAGAAGAAGGCCATCTGGGCCCTGGTGGCTGAGCGCGTCAGCGCGGTGGGGACCGTACCCCGCACCCCACAGCAGTGCCGGAAACGCTGGGATGACCTGCGCATACGGGTCAGAGCCGTCATCTCGGCAAACCGCAACCTTGCCCAGGGAACCGGTGGAGGGTCAGAATCCCCCCTGAAACTCCAACCGTGGGAGGAGATCTGTGCTGCCACCATCGGCATGGAATCCATCGAAGGCGTTGGAGGGATGGAAAGGGGAGCCCCGACATCAGGCGATGAAGGTAGGTGCCTCATACAAGACACAGCAGTCCAATCATGTGTAGCACAAGGTTGCCCTAGAGTGTAAATGCAACACAAATCAATACTGCCCATAGCCACATGCGAGCACCACCCTGCATACACTGCTGGCACCCGCATACCTGCATCCACATGCCACACCAAAAGGAGACAACCTGCATGGCACTGCCTGAAATCTGCCTCATCCACTGGCCAAAATAATGTCAACCATTGTCATTCAAAAGTCCGTATACCCATCAATAACGCCCTCCAACCTTTGCTCCACCACAGGCACAGAATCACACCCAGAGGACCAGGAGACCCCTGCGCCGAAGAGGGCGAAGTCCACCAACAACCTCCCTGCACCCTCAACCTCAGCTGCAGTGAGGCAGACCCCACGACAAGCAGGTCCCACTGCAGGCATACCGGAGGTCCCACCGGCAAGCACCCCTGTTGGCAGCAGGCCAGCAGCTGCTGCTCCACCTCCACCGACATTGCCTGCCACAGAAGGCAGGGGGTCAGCGGCCAGCAGCAACATCGGGGAGACAGCTGCAACAGCTGCATGTTCTGACTCGGACATGGAGCAGGAGGTCAGAAGCCCCACTGACCAACTACATTCCCCCTGTTTCTCAGACGCCAGCCCCCATGAGGGCGACACACAGGGGCACACTGAGGCAGAGGAGTGGCCTTCCACCCCATGCCCTGTCCACACTCCACAGGAGGGGACCAGCCCCTCCATCACTCCACCTGCACTGGCCATGGGCCAGCACGGCCAGCCGTCCCTCGAGGACATCACTCAACGGCAGCATCAACTGTCCGCAATGCTGGATGAGCATGCAGCGGAATGTGTGGGGGCTAGGTGTAGCATTGAACAGGCCACGGAGACACTAAGGGCGGAAGTGGCGCAGAGCACAGCCACCCTCAGGGATGCCATGCAGGCCATGTCCAGGGACATCTGTGCAGAACTTGCGGCCTTGCGTCGTGCGGTCATTGGCCTCACCCACACACGACAGGACGTGCATGCACAGGAGCAGCCAGGGACATCCTCCACTGCCAGTTCTGCGCAGAGCAGCCCCGTGCGCCGTTCCGGACGCAACCTGCGCTCCACAGCCAGGGGTGCCCCGGGTGCCGGGAGAGGGGGCTTGTGACGGCCTGTGGACACTGTCACAGGCATCTGTTGACAGCTACTTGGGGTGTGTTGGGGTGTGCAGGGGGGAGGGGGGAGGTGGGAGGGGGTGTGTTGGGGTGTGCAGGGGGGAGGTGGGAGGTGGGAGGGGGTGTGTTGGGGTGTGCAGGGGGGAGGTGGGAGGTGGGAGGGGGTGTGTTGGGGTGTGCAGGGGGGAGGTGGGAGGTGGGAGGGGGTGTGTTGGGGTGTGCAGGGGGGAGGTGGGAGGTGGGAGGGGGTGTGTTGGGGTGTGCAGGGGGGAGGGGGGAGGGGGTGTGACACGACAGTTCATGGTTCCAATACACTTTTTTCTTTCAAAAAAAGGAAATGTGTGGACATTTTCATTGCGTATGTGTGCTTTATTGGTGTACAGTCCACAGTGTGCATGCCCCAGAGACACACAGTGCCCCAAGTGCAGTCTCCATGCGATGAACACCAGCCGTGTGTGCTAGAAGCAGTGGTTGATGATACTTTGGCGCATGGCACGCCCCTCCTGTACATCGCCTCCTCCATGTGGTGGCGCCCCATCTGCACCCTCCTCATCCTCATCCTCATCGTCAGGTGGTTGCAGTTCTGCGTCAGGGGGCAGGGGCACATTCCGTCTGACGCACATATTGTGCAGCATGACACATGCCATGACGATCTTTGCCACCTTCTCATGGCCATACAGGAGTGCCCCACCAGACCTGCTGAGGCTTCGGAACCGTGCCTTCAGGAGGCCGAATGTCTGCTCTATGACCACACGAGTACGTGTATGTGCACGGTTGAAGTCCTCCTCGTGCTGGTTCTGCGGGTTCCGGACTGGCGTGAGGAGCCACCTCTTCAGGGGGTAGGCTGCATCACCTGTATGTAGGCGAGAATATATGTGTCAGTCATGTTGTCTGATCAGGAACATGATGTTCCACCATGGCTGGCATGGAACTGTTACCTTGGCTCACTTCTACATGCACTAATTGATTCACACTATGCAACCAGTATATGCTCATTGCTGCCATGGCCTGTTTTGCATGCCATCACCCTATGTATGCAGAGGGGTTTTGTGCATTGTGAGTGCCCTTCCTCTGTATCCGTTCTCTGTGTTACTCACAGGCCAGTGGAGTATGCATCATCCCCCCCCCCTTTCTGCCAGGTGGAGTATGCATCACCCCCCCCCCCTTTCTGCCAGGTGGAGTATGCATCATCCCCCCCCCCCCCTTTCTGCCAGGTGGAGTATGCATCATCCCCCCCCCCCCCCTTTCTGCCAGGTGGAGTATGCATCATCCCCCCCCCCCTTTCTGCCAGGTGGAGTATGCACTGGTACGTCATTCCCATGCCCACTTCCATGACATAGCACTCACCGAGTAGCCAGGATCTTGGGCCTGCATGTCGCTCCATGTAGCGTGGTATTGTGGAGTTCCTCAGGATCATGGAATCATGGGTTGATCCGGGGAATCGGGCACAACAATGTGTGATGATCTTGTTGGAGTCACAGACCATTTGCACGTTGATAGAGTGGAACTGTTTCCGGTTGCGGTACGGTACCTCCATGGCACGTGGAACCACCAATTCCACATGGGTGCAGTCGATGGCACCAATGCAACCGGGTATGCTGGCTAGTGCATGGAAACCCACTTTGGTGTTTGCAATCTCCTGGGCAGTCCGTGGTAATGAGATGTGGTCGTCTGTGTGCTTGAGGAGGGCATCGAGCACTTGGATGAGTGTTCGTGAGAATAATGGTTGTGAAATGCCATGCAGGTGCCCCACTGTGTGCTGGTAGGTGCCTGTGGCCAGGAAGTGGAGTACAGCCACTACCTTCAGTAGGTGGGGGATGGCGGTTGGACTTTCTATCATGCTGACGATGTCGTCGTGTATCATGTCTACGATGGCGGTGATGGTGTCCCGGTCCAAACGGTACAGGGTGTGGATCTGCTCAGCTGTGAGGTTGTTTGGATTGGCTCTGATGCGTGGGATTGGGGGCTGCCTGCGTGGTGGCACTGGCTGTGCTGGTGGGGCTTGCTGGGCCTGCCTTGCCCTCCTTCTCCTCCTGCGTCTCCTCTGTGCTGCCTGTTGTTGTTGTTGTTGTTGCTGTTGTAGTAGCACATGCATTGCTATCAGGTCCTCCAGCCCCAACATTGCTAGTCGTATTGGCATCATTGTGGAGTGTGACTGGGTGTGGGTAGGGGTGGGGTGTGCTCTTTTTGTACTCCCCTGAGTCTGTATTGCCTTCACCTGTGCTGTTTCTGTGCACCTGTGGCAGCTGCATTCACTTGAATTGGCCCTTTACGGTTGGTTCGCGATGGCGTTATTTGCACCATGGCGGTAAGGTACTTTGCGGCCTCGGTGATGGCGTTAGGTGCATGTCCGCTTGGGTCGGCATTTGCGTGCCTTTCCGCCATGGCGCTAAGTACGGTGTGGGCGGTCGCGTGCGCGCACCCTTAGCGCAGTTAGCGGCAGCGTTAACTACGATGCCGCTATTGGCATCGTAGTTTACGGTCAGGAGTCATGATCGGACCTGGCGGAAAACGATGGCGGTAAGCATTTACCGCCATCGTTTGTCACTTAGCGCCAGGGTCGTAATGAGGCCCAAAGGGAGCAATGGGTCATAAAATGTCACTAGGGGCCTTCGGAGAAGGACCATGGGGACATTACCACAATGTACCTAGTGCTGTAGATGTTCTTGTTGCTCGACAGGCTCAAGTCGGTTTCAGGGCACTTTGCAGCTTCTGCGACAGAGTTCAAGATGGGAGACAGCTGAAGGTATCAGGTGGTAGGCAGTTCGGTGAGCGTGGCTGGACCGACGGCTGCAGGCTGGCCTACACAGCAGCTCAGGGTCAGGAATCTTCTCGGTGCTGGTTGGTGGTTCTGAAGCACTGGTTGAGGCATCGGGGACAGTGTTAGTGACTGCAGCGTAACAACAGTCAGCAGTGCACTAGGTTTCAACTCGAGCAACACAACTGCCTCAAACATGTCCTTTAAGGTGGACTTTGGTAGATGCTTATTAATGCAGTCCTTCTAGCTGCTTCCCTGGGTTTGTGTCATCTTTTAAGGTGGATGGCACAAAACTGAGGAGAGTTCTGCAGGCAGCTGCCTTGTCCTTGGTTTGGTTCAGAGACTCTCTGATACTTTACACCTAGGAATCTGGCTGCAGAGCGTAGCAGGGCATGATGTGTGCTGGCTGGGTTCGGGTTCTGGAGCTACTGAAGAGTCCTCTGGATTCGGTATCTCCCTCTGTTCCCTGGGAAATGTTGACGGTAGGGATCTTGCTTCCCACTTGGAGGTCCTGGCCTTCCTTCAGTGGCTGAAGATGTAAGGCATACTGTAACTTAATTCAGGGGCCAATGATGAGTTCTTCTTCCTGCTCCTGGCAAAGTCTTCAGATGATCTGCCCAAAAGACGGGCTTGCTCCTCTTTTAAAGCCAAATGGCCCACAGTGATTGGTGTAGGCTAAGCCTACCATAATGCACTAACCCTTGCCCCCCACCAACAATCTTCTGTATGCATGAGGTTATAACCAGAGTGTTTTGCAACAGAAAATGGGTGAAAACATGCAATACTATGTCCCACCCATCTTCCTGTCTGTTGTGGATCAAAGGGGCTCTCTATTTTATGGAGTTCTCTGTGATTCCTGATTAAAGCGGCAGGTCTTCCTTGAAGCTGTGGCGATAACAGACTTTCTGTCTCCGTAAATCCACACATTCGTACCTCCTGAATGGAGTCCCCCTCTGTGGATGACTACTGAAAACACACAGTCCCAGACATGACCTTTCACTGCCCATTGATAATAAGGGCGGGAGCTGACTTCAGGTTGACACAGTATATAATAAAGGTTGTTGGGTTTTCCTGTCTCCTTTGTTAACCTCTGCAGCAAGACCCCATGTGGGCCTGTTTGAAGTATACTCTATTAGTATGCTAATTATGTTAATCACTGCCACCATTCCATTCTGCAGAGCTAAACAGAAATGACAGGACGGATCCATGAAGCCTTTAATAGTTAATCAGGCTGGCCATGGCATGGTGAAGGTTTTGCCCTCCCCCTTCTGAGATGACATGGTGTAATCCTGGCTGTCATATCCCAAATAAATAGGACAGGGGGGTCTGTACCCGTAGGCTGTGCCCACCCAGAGTACACGGGTCTATGTGTATGTCATGTGGTGAGCATAGGAAAATGCATGTGGATTAGCCCCACACATTTTCCAGAGGTTGATCTACTATCATTCAATTTCTTTTACAATTTCATAAAACCCAGACGAGCAAACACCCACTGTGCAGATGGTCGAATTCTTCACAACTGCTAACTTTATCAATAAGTATAGACAGTTGAACGTTCACCCAGTCTCAATCATGGCTTTGTAAAGGTTTATAAATCACCCAGCAATGGGACTGCTCCTGCCATCGATGTGTTTCTTTCTACAATGCTTCATGGTGAAGAGTTATCATTTTCAAAATATAAATACTAAAAAAGGTATGCATCCTGGTACTCTCTAATGAAATATTTTTAATCTAGTGGTTAACATGTTTTTTTGAGAAAACTTTCAGGATTCAGGTGATCCACTTTCTCTGAGCATGTACAATTCCAAACCAGTTCTGTTTCAATCTATTAAAATTGAAAATATGTATTATATGGGTGGTAAATTGCAAAAGATTTGACCAACCTTTCCCAAATCTCCTAAGGATGCATTCCAGATTGAATATTAATAAAAGAAATGTATTACTTTATATAGAACCTAATTTTCTGTTTTTTTGGATGTGTCCATGTGTTTCGGTGTGATGGTGAGATGTACAAAGGGAAAGTCAAGCTTAGAATGGCTAAAATGCATAAACTTCTGTACATTATGCTTGACGGCAGGCTGATTTCTTGGATCATCAGAAATAAACAGTCCCCTTCATCTCAGTGTAGTGCTTTTCTCGTGTTAAATTCTATGCAGTTGTTAAAGGTCAAAGCAGAGGTAATCTGGCGGGGTTGTGTATATAGACACTTCAATTGCTTGTAGTCGTATTTCCCTCTTGCTAGTTGTTTATTGGTATCCTTGTGGTTTGAACAGCACACAATCTCTTTTCCATTAATGGACATGTTTTCTCCCACTGATATTTAGAGTACTTATACATCTTTTAATAAAGCATATTGAGTATGTTTTCAGTAAAATCCAACTTAATCAGATTTGTGTACCCCAGAAATAATTATGCCTGTAGGTGTTTATCTGAAACTGTCTAAACATGTCCACCAGTTGGCAGCACTGACCTTGCTGCACATGTATTTATGTATTGAAATAAAAATTAAAAGCAAATTCAGTACTGCCCTCCACTGGACATTTACATAACTGAATATGATCTAAAGTGACATAGGCCAAGACACATTTCCCTTAATTGTATTTATTTATTTATGGTGTGCTTCAGTTATAAAAGCTTTTCACACAAGAATTTAACACATACATTCAAACACTTTCAACTGATACAAATTAATCCAATTAAAAAGAGAAAACATCGCAATAATACTACATTCTACACAATAGATATATTAAAATACATATAATCATACAAAAAATGTCAAAGTTCATATAATGTCATAACCACAGAATGTAAAACAAGTGTAAATGTATACACACTTAATTAGCATAAATAAGGCTTTCAGTAAGCCGTAAAGCAACAATGCCAAGCTCATCCATGGGTGAACTAAGTAAACTGTATCAAATCAATTCCCTTTCAACAGCTAAATAGCTCCCAAAAATCTCCAATCACACATTAGATAACACAGCACATTCTATGAATAAATGCTTCAAAGATTCATTAGAAGCCAAACAAAAACAACACATATGATTACGCTTGTCTAGCTTCCGTCGAGCACCCTTCAGATCTTTAGTAGGAAAGAGGTCACATTTTAGTCTTAGCAAAGTTAACCTAATTGTTTTGGACACATGCTTGAGAAGATAACACTGGGGAGTATTATGTTCTTTGATGTCACATATGTAAAATGATTTGCCATCTTATAGCTCATTAACATTAGCCTATTTAAACACCAATCTACTTAACAACACATTTCTTTGCACTTTCTTAGGCAGGCGTACTAACATTATCTCAGTTACATTAACATCCTTCAAGACATTCCGTCACCCATTCATTTACAACTTTACAGCATTTCCTTATCCACAACTCATTCATCTTAATAAACAATGTAGTAGCCACTGCCATGAGGATTGATCTCAATAATTGGAATTGCCCCCACTTAATTTGGGCTTCCAGGGAAATTAACCTAATATCATGTCATATTGTAGGTAAGGGGTTTCCCACTGGAAGGGTTAAGACCCGTTTTCGAAAATGCTTGCTTGGAACGTAAACCAATCCAAACCAAATTCCCTGACTTCCACACCACAGGTGACATGCAGAGTAATCTTTTGACTATACAATCTGATAAATGCGGTCAAAGAGAATCACCTGTACCTCTTATCCATTGCTCACATCTGAGCTGCAGCAATTGTTGCCTCCATCGTAAGCCCCAAATTATGCTCACTTTTAACACATTTCGAATTGACCCACATTCCCAAATATCTAAACTTGGCAACAACTTCAATTTTTGACCATTTATCAACCAATTGAACAATTTATTAGCTTTATTTTTACTTTTAGAAAGATTTAAAACAACAATTGTTGATTTAGCTGAGTTCAATTGGAGATCCAAGTTGCAAAAATACGAGTATATCGTGTTTAGAAAATGCTGCAGCCCTAATAGGGTGTAATAAAAAGGGACTGTACGGATATTGATCCTAATTTGAGCAGGTTCGCCCCATTCCCATTAAACATTGTGATAAATCAAGAAACCAACAAGAAGCAGAAAAGAACTGGAATCCCAGCACTTGTAACTAGAAAAAACGTGCATGTGAGTTGAAACGGGCACGAGGCTGTGTCAGATGTGTAGCTTCTGTTTACAGTTCAACATACCTAAACAATTCAATTACAGAGATACAACCACACTGCACCAATGGACCCTTGATATTGCATTCAATTAAGCAATTTGCAAGGCGAAACAACTTCTGAACCAGCTGACACATGTTTCGAGCACATGCTCTTTCTCAAGGCTGGACATTATATGTTAAGGCAAAGAGACAACAAAGGCGGCAGCAGCATAATGTGTGAATTGCTTGCTTCAAAATAATTCAGCATAACATACATCTAGCAAAAAAAGATGCATTTTAGTCTACATTGGAAAAACACAGTTGTCCCCGATTCTTTTGAGGGAGACAATGGGTAAGCACTCAATGGGTAAGCACTAATAAACACAGATTATGAACATTTTTGAAAACTGGAAAACCACAATTGGGAAAACAAAGACTGGAAACAGGAAACTCTGAGTAAATGATATTTGTTTATATTGTGATTGGTGTTATATTTTAATATAGTAACAATAATGATATATTGTAAATGATGAAAGTGGAAACTTTCTGTAAATGTCAAAACTGAAACTCACTGAGAATATCCTGCTGGGAGCTTAGAGGGAATGTAAAAGAGACAGCTTCCTGGGAATGGGCAGCTGGGAGCACTCTGCAAATGTGAGATTGGGATCCTACTTGGAATAGAAAGCTTGAAGCTTTCTAGGACTCTTAAAGTGGGAGCGTATTGTAAAATGGCAAACTGGGAGATTACTAATCAATCAATAAACCTTTATTTATTCATAGGTTTTCTGAGAACTAAAAATATGTTATCAATAATATCAAAATACCCACCTTTTTTCTTGAGCCATGAAACAACTAAACACATTTAAAAACATCTCAGCATATGCCAGGAGTTCCTTGGTTGTATGTTATATAAACACATAAAGACATCTTTAGAAATAGAAATATGAAATTGTGAAAGATTAATCTCAGAAAAGACTTTGTTTTTTGCTGCATTAATGGATAGATGTAACCAATATAATATATAGTCTGGTTTACTTTTTTGCATAACTGACAAAATCGTCAACGTAAAGGTTACCATTGCAATCCTATTCAATAGATTTCAATGGCACATTTCAAAATGTAAAGTTCAAGAGGCACCTCCGCAACTCTTGGACAAACATATCCTGCAGATAACTTTGTTTCACACTTGGGCATGGTGGAAATAATCACACATCCCATCTTCCATTGTGTGACACAATAATAACTGTCAGATCATTTGTTAGCAGTGGCAGTTTTTTCTTTAATATGCATTTCAATATATATTTAAAGGTGTTATTCAGAATTATATCCAGCCTGATGAAGATATTTTTTGTCAGAGGTTATTTATCTCGAACTGCTTTCTTATTTTTTTATTAAATCCCTCTGTGTACCTCCTGTCAGACTGATATGCCAACTCCATGTTTAAGCAATAATAATCCATTCTGTGGGCTTTTCTGTGTGGTAATTGCGATGGCTAGCCATTTGGCAAGGGTATAGAAGCACTGTTTAAAAAAAAAATGTCATAAAATGATGTGGGTAATTCCATCTCCGAAAGGGTAATATGCTGATCAGATTCCCCTTTCATAAGCTCCTGCCGCACATTTGCACAGAGCCAGTTCAGATAAAAAGTGCCCTCTTGACAGCGGAAGTGACAACCGAAGTCACTGCAGCACAGAGGTGGCATTTAAGCTATGCACCAGTGTTCCTAAGTATTATGATTATGAGTAGCCCAATGCTGGCGGTGGGGCAAACTCTAAAAATAAGCTATGGATGAGTAAGGTCATGGTGCCTGGGACTGCTCATAATCATTGCAGCCACATCCAATTTGACATCACACATGTGTCAGCTCCAGTGATCCAGCTCAGCTGTGGCAGGTGATGTGTAGTCTGTCCAGACAGGCTGGTCCTGCCATGTGAGAGGACAGGAACGTGAATGGCAATGCCTATTCTTTGATCTCTTTGGGTGGTAGGTAATTCTCTCCTCCAGAGACAGCCACTGAACAGGAAGCTGTCCTGGGCCTAGGAATCAAAGGAGCACACACATTTAAAAGAGGAGGCCTCACACCAGGGTGCTGCATACCAAAGAGACCTTTGATTTTAGTAAGAAGGGAAGGTGGTGGGGTAAGTGTGGACAGGGAGAGCCATGTAGAGCTGGGAAAGGTTTTGCCATCTTGTTTCTCTCTGCCTATATCTCTCCTTCCTGTCGTCAACACTTCCTGTGGCACAGAGCACTTTTTGTGTGATGTCAGAATAGCAAAGTCCACTCGTTTCAAGAGCTGGGAATGAACCCCTAAAGCAGACCACCTCTTTAAATCATATTTTGGACTTCAACCCTTCAAGAAGATTTCATTGGATCTCTGTTGGGAGAGTTGATCTCTTGAAAGTCTTCCACCAGTGAGGTAAAGACTGAGTGTCCAAGGCAGAGGTGAGCCCTATCCCATAACTCTCGTGCTAGGGATCATTGGGGATGACCTGTTACTAAGAAAAGACCTTTCGCTCTGCACCACCTGCAGTTGTGAACCAGCCTCCTGAGTGCTAGTGAGAACAAGGCCCAAAACATTTCCTTGAGCCTCTAGATTCAGACTCACAGCAACCAGAGAACCAAGCCAGCCAGGAATCCTGTGTTCTCCAATTGAACTTCTTTGAACCATGATTAGAGCCTGATTCAAGGCCTTCGAACCTACAGGACTCTCTGGAGCTGGCTTTGGCTCTCTACCATCTCAAATCTCTTTGTCGCATGTTTTAACAATTCTGTTGCTGCACCGCGCCAGCTGAGTGCATCCTTGCCTCAGCTCAATCCAGCAGATATTCATTGCAGTCCATAGCCTTTGAACTCCTATTGAACCTCCAGCACCTTTGTTTCCAATCTTCTTCGAAGGTCGACTAGAGCCTGGGGAACTCCTTCAAACAGACATTTTCGCATGCCACCTCAAACTGCTTGAGCCTATCTGTGCATCCAGTCCCCAGTATCCTCACTGTCACCTGGACAGTCGAACCGACACTAGTGCCCTCACGACACACACCTCTTCAAGCACCATTTCCAACTGCAACATACTCAGGCGTCGACCTGGCTTGACACCTGCTCACCACCTGGAACAACTAAGCTGCTGCCCTTGAACTCTTCTACCTGATGTGCTTGCACTGATCGAACCACCATGCCACCTCCCACTTCACTGATCCCGTTCCCTGCCCAGCTCGGATCAACTGCTCCTTGCCGGCTCTCGACTCAAAATGCTTGGACGTCACTCACGGACTTGCTACCAGCTCTTACTAAACGATTCAGAGAAGTTTGTAGGTGGAGACTGGATGAGCAGAACTACATCTGCAATGAATGGCAACGGGGTGTGGTTGTCTCACAAAAAGGTAAGTAGAATGGTAGGGGAAGGGCAATGTGAGAGGAGATATTGAGGGAGCAGGGAATTACAGCAGAGGAACTGAGGTGAGGCTGGGCTGCTGAATGCCAGGGAGAAACAGCAACTGACATCAACAGGGGCTAAATTCAATAGTTCTAACCCACATTCCCAACAACCTGATTGGCTGGCTGTCATCCCCAGTTTGGTAATGTTTCATTGTACCCACAATGGCTCATATGGCAGGTTCCAGTTTTTTTGGCTGTAATGGAGTAGATTGATGAAGTTGTAAGAAAATCCTCTTGGTGTTGCTTTGCCCAGTGTATTAAATTGAACATCTTTCCTTTGAATCAGATTACTCCAAAAAGTAGAGGTGGTGGTATTCAAATCACATAGGCTTTTTTCAGAGAGATGATACGGCTTGAGCTATGACGATGGAAGAACGTTTTTAAGCCTGAAATAATTGCAGATGCCCATAATAATAAGATGGAATTAAGGTGAGGTTTCCAAGAAACACTGTAGTCAAATCTCATGTCAAGGTAATAGTAGCATCGAACTACAACAGGTTTATCAGAAACTGAGGTACTATAAAGTAGCCCTCTTTTTTTCCAGAGCCTAACAAGATCATGATTTTTATTTTGTTAATAGTTATTTTTGGTGTTCTTTACAATATTCCACTAGTGCTCTATTGTACACTTTGAAACCATAAGTGTCTACTCATGCAGAGCTGCAATGTCTGTGTATTACATTACTTGTAAAGAGGTATTTGATGGCTTCAGGGGGGCAGCTTTCACTGGTAGCTTGCTAACCCTGCTGTATAGGGAGCAAATAGCTGAGATGCTTAAATATACCATTGTTTCATGCCAGTAATGGACTGCATTATCTATGTCTTCTGGCCAACTGTCTTCATTTGGACCTTTGCCCAAATATCTTTACCTAAGTATCCATTAGCAATTCCACCAAATCTGAATCCAACTACCTATGTTACCCCATTTCTTTTTATCAATTTGGACCATATTTTCCACAGATCGACCTGATAAACATAAGTGGAAATGTCAATAAATCTTTAATATAGTGATGAGCTTCCCCTCAGAAAATGTTTCACTATTATATGATAAAAGCCATACAGCATAGACTTATAAACCAATGGAGGGGTCATTATCACTGGGTAATGACTCCCTCAAACAAGTTTGTAGAGGGCCATATGCTGCGGAACAATCATTTGCCCAAAGCGAATTATAAGGATGTTAGCACATAATGGCAATAGCAACATAGGCTTTGGAGTTGTGATGCAGAAGCCAAAAAGGTCAGTGTATTAGTCAGTAGAGTAAATTCACAACATATGTTAGTAAATTAAATGTGGTTTTATTTTTGTATATTCAAACAACAAGCTTATCTTTATGGGACAAGCATTTTAACTGAAAACATAATTGGAACAGTTTTAGCATGTGTTTGCATTAGGTGTAAAGTAAACAGTCTCTCTACACAAAATTAAAATAAAATCGCTGTATTTTAGCTTTCTCTTTGGTGTGTTAAATTGTATGTTGACTGTCACGTTGAAGATGAAGAAGACAAAAAATGAGGTCTTGTTGAAAAATATCGTTCTGAGAAATTGCATTGATGTTTCTTGACTACAGACAAAGGCTTTAAGATGTTTCCTGGTCTGCTTTTGAAGTCAGAATATTTGGAATAAAATCAATATCAGTAGTTCATGCCAAGCAATTCTGAATGGCAGAGAGGACATTAATACTGACCTACAGGTGCTAATTATCCACAGGAAATTGTTTATTTCTGAACCATGTTTGTTGAATATGTTGTGTGATGAAACAAGGGAATTCGTCCCTTCTCCACAGTGGGGAGCCCCTCCCGCATGCGGCTAGGGAAGTGAGCCCGCTCCACAACAACCTCCCAGGGGTCGAGGCAAGTGGGACCTCACTGGGAGAGACTACCCTTTGGGGACAAGGACTTCCATTCCCGGGAGGAACTCTGTGATGCCCTCAATCTGATGGCCTATGTGGAACTTTCTAATACATCAAATCATTACAAGTTCCATGACTGTGACGAAGATAAAGTAAACGTATACCGTTATGAAAGAGAAAGAGAAGCTGTCCTTTTAAATCACAGTCTCCTATGGACTGTGGCAAGTACCTTGAAGAGATGACAAGGGGAGGTGGAGAAAAGGAGAAAGGCAGAGGCAAACAGGGGAAGCCCCCTGTATGGAGAACACCTGAAGGAGGCAGCGAAGTTCAGAACTGCTTTGCGCGGAAGCCGGACATGCTGGAAGCCCTGTGTTATGTATGCACTTAACCAGATGTGCTGTTCATTCAGTTAAATGTTTGGTGTATCTACATATGTGCATAGTTGATAGGGACTGTACATATTTCTAGAATAGTGATGCAGAAGAATGTTAGGCTTTGAAATTGTTAACTGATGGCTCTGTTGTAAAGGTTGGGGCTGCTGCATGTATCCGTAATAAATGAGTTGCATCCAGAGGTTCACCAGTCCTGTGTGGTTTGTCCGTCGTAATACCCGGTGTGCCAGGGAAGCAGAGAGCTCCGATGGCTGGACCGAAGAGTTCAGTGGTGCTTTGACCACAAAGCAATTATAGTAGGCAGGCTGGCTCTAAACAATGCCGGCACTAAACTCAGAAAGGAAGCACCGAACAAACTGATTACCCTCAGTGGCATTGAGAAGTCAAACAGTAGACAGAAACACACATGAAGCAGACATCGTGGAAAACAAAGAGGAAGGACAAGATCCCAAGTACCTACAGACGCTGTGACATTCCCCTACAAGACTGAAGGTAACAGGGAGAACGGGAATACCAGTAAGCCAAAGGGGACTTGTTATAGAAGTAACAAAACTCGTCCCAGTGCAAATAACAAAAGTGTGGAAAACAAGTTAATAACATAGAACTATATTAATGTGGAAATGAGAAATACAGAAAGCACCAAGAGTGAAATGACTAGAATTGGAGTGTTGGTATCTTGGGGAAAATCACCCAATATCCAAGAAAACAAGTGGGACACAATAAAGAGATGCTCTTGGGAATTAAAGACCAGATAGGTCCCCAAGATAAATCTTATACAAGAAAGACCACTTTGGGAAAAGAGGAGTCATACGAATTTGGACAACAAAAACCCCAGAGAAAAGGACATGATACAAGTACACCCATAGTCCGATAATAAACAGAGAAGGATTCTGACAAGAGTAAGGAAGTACTCTGCCAAAGAGGAGACACTGGCAATTAATCCCCTAAGGGAGTTGAAGAAACTAATACAAAGAATAACAAGAGACTATTTAAGTATTGTGTATAGATCATAACTCTGAAAAGAAGAGAACATAAGTGCAAAAGCACAACTAGCAAGAAATTGGAGTTATTCTCCTGACTTTAGTTGATTAAAATAGTGGTTTTGTCAGTTAGGTTAGCTTTGGACAGCAGACTGATCCTTTTGGACATTTATCTATGACTGACACGCACCTTAGCAAAGGATGCAGGGAATACCCCATAGTGATAGGGAAAGATAGGCCTTATTTTTTATCGTTTTATAAATGTATGACGAAAATAACTTCAGACAGTCTGTGTCCTTCTTCTGATTCTCCACATATGGTGTCAGGGTTGGGATCTATACCAACTGATAAATGTTGGAGACCAGAATGATTTACTAAATTGAGTCCCAATGCCAAAGCCCCTACGGTAGCAACAGCTAAGTCCATAGGATTTGACCTACAAATGATTGAGGAGATTGTGATACCTCAAGACAAAAAAGAGAGTAGGGCTAATTTAACACCACAGGAACTATACCCAAAACATCAATCTGAACAAAAAGTGTTCAAATGGTTGGACGTCATTTGCTCACTGGTTATTTTAACAGTATGGTCACTTACACTACCTTTCCGCTGGAAGCCTTGCATCCTTTTTAAAGAAATATAAGGATGCTATTTTTACAAAAGTATAAACATATTTTATTGATATGATATGATATGGCATTTATAACGCGCCTATACACAAGTGTTTCAATTGTATACACAAGTGTATTAATTGTATACATATTTCTAAAATACAATTCTAATCTTACTTCATCCCAATCTATAATGCAATGATTCACAATGGTTCACAGCATAAATTTCAACAAAAGTGGTTATCACCACAGAGCCAACAGTACATGTAATAACATTTTCATAAAACAATCACATGTGCTTCTTCAATCATTATTACCCACTTCAATCAATTATCACTCCAATTTCCTACATACTCACACTTTACACACACCCGCCATGTTTCATTTCATCCATCTTAATAAAAATGATTTCTTGGAAATTCTTCAGGTGAGGCCCTCTGTGAACACCAAACTGTCCTGTATACAACAACCAATTGCACATCCTATGTGGATTTTACCATCCAAAATTCTTATACAGCAACTTTTAGTACCAGCATCCTGGTTCTACTTTAAGACTCCCAGTGTAGGTTCTTCAGTGGGAGTGACCTAGCAAATGACATAAAAAGAGGGTCTTAATGCCTCTATTTTTAAGGTATTTATTACCTATGATTACATGGCACCTTCAATGTGCCTTAGTGACGCTACATACCGGGTCACTATCATTCCAGACTGATTCCACATTACATACTCACCCACTGGGTGTTCCAACTGTGTGCCTAGGCAGCTACCCCAAAAGGCTGGTTCTTGGAAAATCTTTTAATTATCTTCAAAACACACTGCCATCACTACTGAACATTCCGTCTCAGAGGTACATACATCCTTGTACCTATATAAAATTAACAATATCAGAGGGTAGTAATGGAAGTGAAATGCCTCTCCGTCTCAAGCAGATCACATCTGAACAACACTCTTCTGCAATTTTAGAACCCCAATGTACGTAAGTTCCACTTGTTATTCTTTAGTCAACCATGACCGCTTCATAGCTCTTCCAGTTAAATTTGGTGGATAACCCCTTTGATGGAGTTTATCTCTAGGAAGTTGTGCTTCTTGCTTGTAATCAGCTGGGTGGGTGCTATTTATTTTTAATCAAAGAAGCTCACCCAACGGTAAATTGTCCCGTCTATGTTTAATGGTGAAAACTAGTGCATTCTTACCCATTGGTTTTAGGAAGGCTTTCACCCCCGCGTGCCTTTCTCCATGTCGAGTTTGATCGTCAAGTCTAAGTACTTTGTATTGCTGTTATGCCAAGTGTTGGTAAATTTCAAGTGGATGTCATGTCTTTTCTATGACCTATCCCCTTCACAACAGACCGACATTACTGACTTGTTCCAACCAATTTCTTGAGGTATTCTTAGAAAAACCAGGCAGGGTGATTAATTTCTTTCATTTCATTAGCCCTCCAGCCATGAAGACCATTAATTTAAAACCATATTGAATCCCTTAAGCTTGAAAGAAAATAATTGAAGCAAGAGGTGGAGGAGATGCTCAAGACAGATATAATCGAGCCCACCGAGAGCCCTTGGCCTTAGTAGTAACGCCAGATCAATCATGGAGGTTATGTATAGACTTCAGAAAACTAAATTCAATCTTCGTGTTTGATAATTACCCCATTCAAGGAATTGATGATCTGATTGAAAGGTTGGGCACAGCTAGGTACATACCAACCCTACACCTAACAAAGGTGTTTTGGCAGGTCCCACTGAATACAGCTGACCTAGAAAAAACAACCTTCTCAACATCTCAAGGCCTGTTCTAATTGAATGTTTTATCTTTCGGCCTTCATGGGGACCAACCACTTTTCAGAGGCTAATGGATAAACTATTAAAGTCCTACTCAGCCCTCTGCAGAGCATATTTGGATGATATTGTGATTCTTAGTGATAGTTGACCTGAACATGTCCATCACCTGTATGAAATCACTCAGGCCCTGAGAAAACCTGGCATCAGAGCTAATCCATGAAAGTATCACCTTGCACAATCTGTGATGAAATATCTCTGATTTTTCATAGGGAATGGTCTGATACAACCACAACCTGAAAAAGTGAAGGCAGTCCAACTGACTCCCGTACCCAAAACCAAGAGAGATCTTCGTGCCTTCCTTGGGTTGACTGGATATTGTTGAAGGTTCATACCTAATTATTAGTTGTGTCGCCCTGTATGTTCAATGTTTCAGTGACAGCAGGAGACTCTTTTGCTTAGAGAGTCTATCTACACCTACAATTGGCAAGGAGGCTTTCATTTTCAGAAAAACGCCATTAAAGCGCAGAGCGCGTGTGGTGTGTCACTCTGTGTGTTCAGTGTTGTAGTGTTGTAGTGACAGCAGGAGACCTTTTTGCGAACACAGTCTGTCTTCACCTACCATTGGGGAGGAGGCGTTCATCTCCAGAAAACTGCCATCACAGTGCAGAGCGCAGGCGGTGTGTCACTCTGTGTGATCAGTGTTCAGTGCCGAAGTGCTGCGGACTAAGGTGAAAGATTTTAACCATAGAGAGGCTCCAGAGACTCTTGCAGTGCATTTAACTCTGCGGCTTGTATCTAATTTGATCAAGTCGGTAACAGCTAATTTAAGGCGCTTACTATCCAAGTGCACAATAAGTACTGTTGTGTTGGCTGGCTATGGATGTGGTGTCATAAATCTGTAACGGTTTATTGAGAAGTCACCCTCAACATGGGGAGTATCTTCCCTCCCCACTCAAGGTGTGACACAACAAACTGTTTAAAGGATTCATTTATTCAGCCCTACTTCAGACACATCATGCCCCTTGGATCTCCCTCACTCCTGAGTTATCAATGAGCCAAGAACCAGGCCGGTGTACAGGAAATATATTTGTATTTATTTAAATTAGAAATAACAGAAATCCCACTGAACCACACGCGCACCTTTCTTTGTGGCTCACCATTAAATTCTTGTTATACAAATCAATTACACAAACAGTTTTTAAAAAAAATAAATCACAGTTCTTTACTTTTTACAAATTTCACTTCACAAGAAATAATTAAACTGATCAATAATCCAAACACTTGGGGGGCATAGCCAGCACGCAAGTGATGCGGGCGTCAGCTGCCTGAGCTCCTCCAGGTGGCAAAAGTATCCTGTTAAAATATCCTGATTCTGTGGGTTTATAGATAATCCGGAGACTGGTACACACCAACCTCCGTGGAACCCGCCGCTGAGGTGACACACCACATGATACGCACCCTGCCTGGCGGCGTGTAGTGCGAGGCGGCTCGGGCCTCGGGGGCACCTCGACACACAGCGCACACCAGCTCATCGCTGGTCGAGTGAGCGGCGGATGAGGCGGCTCCTACGGTGACCTGCGGAGGCCTACAGCCGCGGACTAACTGCCTGGTCGCCTGGTGCAGCGGCCCTATGCAGTGAAACAACCCGAGTGGAGGAGGAAGACTGTCTGAGGCGGAGTCTGACCCGCCGTACTCGGGTGGTGAAGGAGAGCGGGGCTGCGTCCACGGCTCGGGGCGTAAACAAGTAAGTCCCCCCCACATCCACCTCGACAGCCTGCCTTATAAACTGGATGGGTGAAGCCCTATATACCTAGACGGACCTGTCTCGGAGAAGGGGAGGAATTGGACCCAAAACCCCTGACAGCATTGATTTGCCACTAACCTGGGCCACAGACTCCACCAAATACTCGCCCCTGTCAGGGACGACCCCTCACAGGCCTGTGTCACGGTGGTGCGAGACCAGCCCTCAAATCATCGGCTTCCAGAAATCCGAACCGCACAGGCACATTACCAAACAACAACCAAATCTCATCCACAATAGTACTCCACAGGGCCCCAACACGAAGCAACACGAAAGACAGCAAGGCCTGCGCCTCCGCAAGGCACCCAACGAACTACGCTGGTGAGGGGAGGGAAACCCCGCGCACACTGGCACTGCGCACACAGGCAAGAGCTGAACCTAGAGATTCGCCGCTGAAACGGGTGGTGTAGCATGGCCACGCAGACTGGTGTGACCCTAACCAGGGCCTGTTAGACAACAATCGGCAAGAATTCAGGCACCCAAGTTACCAACACGATGGGCAAGGACAAGCAACAACGGAAGGCCGCTACGCAGAGCAGCATGGACCAATTCGCGGTCGCCAACACCTCGGCATCGGCAAGTCACACGCTGCACTCAACCCCTCCAGGGGAGGCGGAACAGCGCATCTCTGGAACAGAGGACAGCATCAGAGGCATTCATCAGCAACTATCGCAGGCTCTAGATCGCCTCAAAACACTAGAAAACCGGGTGGATGAAGGTGAGGGCAGATCACGCTGCAACAACGGAGGGAGAGGAAGGGCAAAGTATGGAATTGTTTCTGGAACAGTGGCTAGTGGACATCTTGGCGCCCCACTCCTTCTCAAACTTTTTTTCAGTGGAAAGGGCACACAGAATGCCAGCGGGCAAAGCACCCCCGGGCACACCTCCCCGAACGGTGATTGCTAAATTGCTTAATTATCGGGACAGAGATGCACTCCTCCAAATGTCCCGCACAAAAGGAACGATCACCCATAATGGATCCCGGATTGCATTCTATCCCGACTACACCAGGGAGGTACAGCGAGCAAGGCAGTCATTTGAGCCAATCAAGGGACAACTGGCCCTCATGAAAGTGAAATATGGGCTACTGTTCCCAGCCCAACTCAAAATCTATTATAAAGGCTCTACGATCCACTTCACGGATCCACAAGAAGCGTGGAGGTGGAGAGAAACATATATCGAAGGCGACTGGTCTGCGAGACCACAAAGACGCGAAAGGTTACCCCGACCCGGGCCGGAGAGGCCCCCCCCTGGGAGAAACCCAAATGCCCCTGGCGTGGACGCCATGGACCCGGTGGCTGATCAGATGGAACGATGACGGCCGCCCACGGCCCCCCCGAGTCAATGGATACCTGAAACATGGAATGGTGCAAGGCCGGTCGGCTTAGAACCCTGGTGGGTTACCACATTAAGCAACCTAACATGTAAACCCCGGACATATGGCGCAGGGGAAGGAGCTCTAAGGAAGGCTCCCTCCAAGGGAACCCCCCCTCCAGAAGACTTTCCAGTGAAGACCGGGAAGCTAAGATCGAGAACGAGCAGAGGGAGGGAAGTTGGGCAATTGTTACTAATTAATGAGTTAACTGCTTAGCTTTGGCAGAGTGTTTAATTTGTTATATGGGGCAACAGATGCTTCAAGTTGGGTGGAGTATGGGGTGGGGGGATACAAGTTATAACGTTAAGAATCACACCGTCTCTAACACACACACTGTAATACTCTTATTGCTAGTAAATCACACAACTAGAATGTACAAGCATGTCTCAATGGGAAACCACTATTTACATAGTCACGGCAAGCCCTCAACTATGGCGCAAAACAACACCCTCAGATGTCCGACTCACACTGACATCACCTATACACAACTCAGATGGCAATGTGAATAAAAATAGAACCATCCGAGTGATGAATTGGAATGTAAACGGGCTCCTCAACAGCATCAAAAGGTGACTGGTAGGAGACCACCAGGGGGCGCGGAACATGCTGGATGTGTAAGTCCTGCGCTCCTGAATGCACCGCAGGGCCTAGTGGATGCTGCCAGTCCCCGGCCTGGATTACCGAGCCCATCCAGTGGAGAGCCCCTCGGCATGCAGCGGGCCCCACCCTGAGACCAGTAGTGAAGACCTTCTGTGGCGCGACCGGGAAGCGGAGCCCCAAGAAAGACCCACAGAGCACTCCCCAGCATCGGAGGCTAGTGTGCACCGGAGACGCCAGACACCGAGGGCGGCCGACCCCGCGGCACCGCGAAAAGGACTAGTGGAGCCGTGTGCCCCGACCCTGTGCACATGACCTGTGCCGGACAGTCGGATCTCGGAGGAGGCGCGGCGCCATAAGAGGCACGGGGCTACGGTCCCTCATCGAGATAGAGGGCCGCAGGCTCTGGAGAGCGCTTCCCGGGCCTCCACCCTTCACCAACGTACGGGGGACGGTGAGGAACGGAAGAGCGCCACCAGCACACCAAGGGGAGCCTCGCTCCTGGGAGGCCCAGGGCCCCTCCCGAGTTACCGCAGAAACACGGAGGCCCACACGAGGACCCACAGACGGCCGACCCCGCGGGAGGAAACGGCCAACCCAGGACACCGGCCCAGAGCATCACCGAGGGAGGCACGGGGCGAGGACCCTCCACCCGTGATCCATGCCGACACAGGGAACCGGACGGGTGTCGCGGACCCTGGGGGACGTGGCCCGGGCCCCCACTGGCGACGGAGAGGAGCAGTTGAGCGCCAGTCAGCACGCCGGAGATAGCCCACCCAGAGCCCCATCTACCGCAGCCCGAGCCAAACTGTCGGCCCTGGACCCCCCACAGTGACTGTGAAGTGAGGAGGTGAGGAGAGCGTGGGCGGGAGGAAACAGACTGGATGCAGGGAAAGCGGGCTCCCCCCCTCCCGCGCAACCTTTCCCGTGCGGCGCCCTGGCTTCCCACCCAGCTGGGGAGTAGGCCAGAGGGACCAAAGGTGCTGGGGATCTGATACCCTACCGCCGAAGGCCCCACCTGATAACACGGCACAGCCCCCCACATAGAGCTGCTACCCAACACGAGGCGCTCTACTCAAGACCTTAGCACACCAGGTACGGGGAAGGCCTTGGGCCGTGGTGTACTCGTGGTGTACACCACAGGGTCCCCCACGAGAGAACCCCGGACAGAGGCACCACCCCTGGGTGCGTCAAGACACCCAGACCCTGGAGAGCACTCCGATATTGGGGGCGATCTCGTCTCTCCAGCGCTTCCGACGGCCCCACTCAGCCACGAGGCAGGCCCCCAGAGACACCATGCCCTCAGGTGGCGAACCCCCCCCCTGCACCACTCACGAAGGAGGATCTCAAGGACATCCTCCACGAGATCAAGGCAATCCGGACAGATATACAAGCGTCCATAGTGGATCTCAAGGGAAGGGTGGACACCTTAGAGGAGAAAATGGAGGGGATGGAAAACAACCACCTCCAGACGGACCCCCTGGACATGAAATACGAGGCAAGGCTAACGGACCTAGAGATAAGAGATGAGGACATAACCCTGAAGATGGACGACTTAGAAAACAGAGAGCGCCGGAACAACCTGCATATCATGGGCGTGTCGCAGGAGAGAGGGGAGACAGCGGCGGATGTGGGGAGGAAGGCCAAGGCCTGATAAACCAGCTCTTTGCGTTGGAGGGGGGCAAAGAGGTCCAGCTGGAGAGAGCGCATCGAGGTGGAGGGGGCGCGGGTGGAGGCCCAAAGTCTATCGTGGTGAGGTTCCTCCGTTACAGGGAGAAAATAGAGGTCCTGGAGAAGGCAAAGAGGCTGGGGAGCTTTATTTTTGAAGGCGACACAATTAAGATTTACCAGGACTTATCGTATTTTACGCTCACCCGCAGAAGAAAATGTCATCCGCTCACCCAGTGGCTTACTGCTCAAGATATAAGATACAGATGGTCCTTCCCCTTCGCCCTGTCCTTTGAACGCGCTGGGGTGGACTACAGAGTGACCAGTGGCAAGGAGGCCTCGCAAGTGCTGCAAGTGATCAAGGGGGACGCCCTGGGTGAGGAAAATGAGGTGGGCACCCAAGCATCAGGTGACACCAGGAGAGAACCGGCTGGCCCTTGGTCCACAAAGAAGAAGACAAAGGGCAGAAGGAAATTCAGGAAACCAAACACCCCGACATCGGAGGCCGAAGGGGACTAGGTGAATTAAGACAAACCAACTGGAAGATCAAGATTAGTTTGTCAGCAACCCCGGCCGGGGACGCAAGTTTCATCAAGAGAACTGCGGTGCAGGAACATGCTCACACCCTGGTGGCTTGCCCGTTGGCAGGCGTCATGCAAGAGGGAGAGAAAAGGGAGGGGGGAGGCGAGGGGATGGGGGACAAAGACCTTGGGGCACAGGTCATATCCAGCTTGGTAAAGAAGCGGGGCAGCTCCCACAGGACCGGGAAAACAATTAATACAACAGAGAGAAGCAATGGCAGACAATGAAGAAAGGGGCCGGGTCGAGTCGCTTAGGATGGGCTCCCTTAACGTCAAGGGGCTCAACTCCCCAACGAAGCGCTCCCTTCTAGGAAGGGAAATGAGAAACGGGAGAGTGGATATTATGTTTGTACAAGAAACCAGGACGGTGAGGGGGGAGGAGAGGGCCATCCCTGGATCGCACGTGGGTCAGACCTTCTGGGCATCCAGCCACATAAAGAGAGGAGGAGTCGGTATCCTGCTTCATAGGAATCAGAAATTAATGGAAGTGTCCACTTGGGAGAGGGAGGATGGGAGGGCCCTGGTAGTGTCTGGTAATTTGCATAATACCAGAGTCACCCTTGCAGCAATATATTGCCCCAACACGGGTCAGAGGGAATTCGTCCAAGAGGCCCTGGGGGAGGTGATGGCTAAAGCAGATGTCCTTCTGCTCCTGGGGGGGGGACTTTAATATGTGGGCGGACCGAGAGCTGGACCATAGTGGGAACGCAGGCCCTCCGAATAGCAGTGGGGGGACGCCTCACGGTGCGTTGCGGGAAATAATGTGGAAGCAGGGGCTGGTGGACATATGGTGGGAGCTGCACCCGAGGCGTAAGGAATACACCTTCTACTCTGCAGCCCATGGTACCAGGACTAGAATAGATTATCTTTTCATTGGAAACCAGCACATGAGCAGAATAGAGGCTTGTGAGATTCGGCCCGTTAGCTGGTCAGACCACGATATGGTCTGGTCGGACGTCTGTATAGCAGGCCTGAAACCCAGGGAATCTCTATGGAAATGCAACGATTTCCTGTTGAGAGATGTGGTCTTTAAGGAAGAAATGGCAACAGCGATCAGAGAATTCTTTGAGATAAATGACACGGGGGAAGTCAACCGGGAGATTGTGTGGGAGGCGGCAAAGGCAACCTGGAGGGGTAGGCTAATTAGTGAAGGGGCTTCCAAAAAAAGATTTAGGACTCTCCTGACCCACAGATTAAGATCGGAGATAATTTTGTTAGAAAGGTCGGAGGGGAAGATGGAGACAGAGAGAGAGAGGGACCTGGGCATCGCAAGGGAGAAGAGACAAGAATTGCGGGAAATGGAGATGGGCAAGATTGTAGCGGGACTCCAACATTTACGTCAAAAATACTATGAAAAAGGGGACAAGGCGGATGCCATGCTGGCAGCAAAACTTCGAGGCCAGAGGGCGGATAGATGGGTGGCAAGATTAAAGAGTGGGGAAGAAGGGGACGTATCCGACCCGGAAGAGATTGCAGAGAAATTTGCGTCTTTTTATGAGGCCCTGTATGGGAGAGAGGGGGAGACGGAAAAGGAAGCCGGCTCTTGAACCCCTAGAAGCATCAACCCTAGACGCCCCGATAACGGAGGAGGAGGTACTAAGAGCCATAGCGGGCCTGAAGAGGGGTAGGGCCCCAGGGGAGGATGGGTTCACGGCAGGCTTTTACAAGGCCTTCTCGGGCCTCTTGGCAGGGTTCCTGGCAGGCCTCTTCTCGAACATAATGGAGACAGGCAGAGCGCCCACATCCTTTGGCAAAGCGCTAATTACAGTAATCCCGAAGGAGGGGAAGGACCCGGCGGATAGCCGCTCCTATAGACCCATTTCCCTCCTGAATGTGGATGCAAAGCTATTCCCCAGGATCATTGCTACTAGGCTGGACGGTCATATGCTGAGGCTAATTCATCCCGATCAGGTGGGTTTTATACAGGGTAGGCAGGGGGCTGACACAATGCGGAAGACTCTACATCTGATGAGGGAGGCAGCACCGAGGGGTGGAAACCCGGTTTTGGTCTCGATCGATGCAGAGAAGGCCTTCGACCGGGTCGACTGGGGATTCCTCCAGGGGGTACTCAAGAAACTGGGGCTTGGAACTGGGATTAGACGAGCGATCAAGGCCTTATATGTGTCACCAACTGCCAGAGTCACAGTCAATGGGTGTCTGTCACAAGTTTTCCACCTCCAAAGAGGTACGAGGCAGGGCTGCCCCCTTTCCCCGCTCCTCTTAGCCATGACAATGGAAGTATTAGCAGAGTATATCAGGGGCTCGCCGGGGGTTCAGGGAATTGAGGTGGGGGAACGTACCTTTAAACTGGGTCTTTACGCAGATGATATCTTGCTTCATCTCCGGGAGCCGACAAGGTCAGTCCCGGCCGCCCTGCAGGAAATTGAACGGTACGGTCGATTCTCAGGCTTTAAGGTGAACATTAGCAAGTCCATGATTTTTCCATTTGCATCTGATACAGATAGAAATGTTGCTGAACTTACCCCACTGCGCCTGCAGATCTGTACAGAAGGGATAAAATACCTGGGGATCAACATAGTGCGCCCCGAAGAGGATCTGAACCAGGCCAACTAACCCCCACTATTTGATAAACTATTCAGAGAGATGGAGAGCTGGAGGAAGGGGCAGATCTCCTGGATGGGAAGGATAAATGCCATAAAAATGAACCTGCTCCCCAGAGTACTGTATGTCTTCCAGATGCTCCCCTTGGAAGCCCCAGACACATATCTCAGAGAAGCCAAGAGGCGCATAATGAAGTTTATATGGCAGGGCCGTAGACACAGAATAGGGTATGAGACCCTCACCCTCCCCAAAGATAGAGGGGGGGTCGCTTTGCCGGACTTGACAGTCTATCACAGAGCAGCCCAACTTAGGGCCTTGGCCCCACATCTTAGAGAGGACCCCAATAAACAATGGGTATACATTGAAAACTTCTACCTGTACCCAGTCACCGTAGGCGAATGGTTATGGGTCCCTTTAAATAAGCTTCCCAAAAGAATCAGGGACCACCCGATACTGGGTACAATGTGGAAAGCATTAGCGGGGAAGGGAAATAAAGAGAAAGTCACGACATGGCCCTCACCCTTGAGCCACATCTGGTCCACTCCAGTGCTAGAGGAAATCCCAGGCCATGAACACTACCAGTCATGGTTTGACGCAGGCCTCTGCAGGGTCGGCCAACTGGTGAGGGAGGACACCTTCATAAGCATCCAAGAGCTCGAGGAGGCTCTGGCAATTGGCAGGCTCTCCCCACTTCTATACCTTCGCCTTAAGGGAATTTTAATTAAACCAAAGCTAAAGCCCTGCATACAAAGAAAGCTCACCCCGGTCGAGAAAATCCTAGACTCCCACACGGAAATGAAAGGCCTTATCTCTCTCCTGTATTGAGCTCTCTTAATCCCCCGCGAGGGATCGGTTAAAAGTCTTAGTGGGAAATGGGAAAGGGACCTGGGCCGGGACATTGGGGAGGGGCTCTGGTGGAAACTATGTAGCAGGGCATTCAAGACATCTATTTCCTGCCAGTACAAGACACATGCCATCAAACTTCTTTATAGGTGGCAATATGACCCGATCACCCTCTCCAGGATGTTCCCAGACGTTGCCCCGTTGTGTTGGCACGGTTGCGGAGAAAGGGCTAACTATTGGCACATGTGGTGGTCCTGCGAGAAGGTCCAGGTTTATTGGTCGGAGGTGCTCAGCTGGCTTAAGGATGCGGGAGAAGGGGTCTATCCGTTGGAGCCACTCACACTATTATTTGGGCTACAGCAAAAGGATGAGCACTGGGAGAAGCTCCCGGACTTGACACATTCCTTACTCTTAGCAGCTAGGGCTGCACGGGCCAGGACATGGAAAAGAGTGACACTCCCCTCAAGGAGAGAGTGGGTGACAGTGGCCAAGGACATTTATTTTATGGATAGACTAACTGCAGCACTTCACGGCTCCAGCTCGCAGCTCGAGGCCGACTGGTTACAATTCATGGAGGTGTTCGCCAGCACAAACTGCGAGCCAGAAAGGTGATATGGCCACGCCACCCGGCCCGAAACCAGTTTCAGGATAGAACTCATTGTACGCTCCTAAGGAAAGCTCATTCATTGTGTCTGTTTATATGCCCGGTCGGCGCTGCCCGAAGAAATTATCCACGGAAATGTGGATCCTGTGCCCCAAGAAGGGGGCTTTTGGGGGGAGGGGGGAGGGAGGGTGAATACAGTAGAGATTTATGGTTCTTTAAATGAAGTTGATAGGGGCATGGCCCTAATGTAATCTTTTTCCAGAGCTCTTTGTTGTTCACAAAATCAATAAAAATATATTTAAAAAAAAAAAAAAAGGTGACTGGTAATGCAATCATTGAACCGGCACTCCCCAGATGTAGCATTCCTTACGGAGACACATCTAGCTGGTACGAATTGTACACTATTCAGACTTACACTAACTACAGGCTAGCATTGCATGCCGGATTCACCATGGGATCACGAGGGGTACTAATGCGGGTACACAACATACTCCCTTTTGCGCCTGTGTCCATTACACACGACACAGGAGGGAGATTTGTACACATGACAGGGACCCTCTGGGAACGCACTGTAACCATGATAGCTGTATATGCACCACCTAATTTATTAACCCCCCTGACCAATGACACCACGCTTCTAATCGCGAACAATCCTGCAGACCTCACACTAACTGGAGGAGACTTCAACGAAGTAATAAATGTAGACCTTGATAGAACACATGTAAGATCCAGGAACCCGGATGTACGCACCAAACTCGCTACATTCACTAATGCACTTGGGCTAAAAGATGTGTGGAGGACGCTACACCCCGACACAAGGGAATACTCATACCACTCCGGAGCACACGCCTCACTGTCTAGGCTAGACTATTTTTTCCTACCACTAAATAACATGCATGAAGCATGTGAGGCACAACTACTCCCCAGAGGTATATCAGATCACTCCCCACTCACAATAACAATTAAAACTGACAGATCGCCCCCCCCCCCGACCCAGCTGGCGATTGAACGGCTACTACCTAGGTTTCCCAGAACTCGTAGAACACATCCAAAAGACTACTGAAGCATACTTTGAGATAAATACTGACTCTGTAGATAGCCCGGTGATGCTATGGGAAGCGTTCAAGACAGTGCTCAGAGGTGAAATCATAGCCTGGACCACAGCCAACAAGAAACAACACCTTAAAGCAATACGTGAAGCCGAAGCAAAAGTACAAAAAGCAGAGGCTGATGACCTGACCCAGGGCCAACCGGAAACACACCGCGCACTTCAATTAGCACAGACACAACTGCAACACATAGCTTTAGACAATGCGAAGCAGGCACATACAGCGATGAGGGCAAAGATATACGAAACAGGGGACAAAGCCGGGAAAATACTGGCATGGCTAGAACGTAGATACCTGGGCCTTACTCAAATTAGTTAATTGACTACAGAAGAACCAGAACCACTAGTAACAGACCTAGATATAGTGGAAGGCTTCGCAAAATACTATTCTGAGCTATACAAAGCACCACCCTCACCACCCGCGACAGACATCCTGGAGGAAATTACCCTCCCCACCCTAAACGCACAACAGTCTAACTTATTAGAACAAGAAATCACTGAGGAAGAGCTAACCCAAGCCATGTCGGAACTCCAATCGGGCAAGACCCCAGGCCCGAACGACTTCCCCGTCGAAATATGGAAGAAAATAGGCGCAAATGTAATCTCCCCACACCTGCTACGCCTATTACAGCACTCACACTCACAGGGCTATCTCCCCCCATACTTAAGGAAAGCCACGATAATAGTTCTGCCCAAGGCAGATAAACCACCCGATAAGTGCAGTTCCTATAGACCTATCTCTCTGATAAACTGCAAGGCGAAAATACTGGCGAAGGTATTAGCCAACCGGCTGCAACAAGTCATACACACACTGATACATCCGGACCAGTGTGGATTCATGCCACAGAGGTCCACTAGACAGAACATATACAGACTGCATACAGCGTAAGAAAAACTAACCGAAATACAGGATTCCATGGCCCTACTCACCATAGATTTTGAAAAAGCCTTCGACTCTGTCTACTGGGAAGCAATCTGGCTAATTATGCAGCGCATGGGCATAGGACCGTACTTTATGAGCTGGGTCAAACTGCTATATAACCTCCCAGAAGCGGTAACGAAAGTGAATGGACATGTTTCAAACCCTTTGAATTAGGCAAAGGCACGAGACAAGGCTGCCCCCTATCAGCCTTGATCTTTGCTATAGCAATTGAACCCTTAGCAATTCTATTAAGATCCACACAATCATGGAGTGGCTTCAGGTGGTCGAACGACTGGGAGGACAAGGTATCCTCATACGCTGATGACCTGCTAATATACCTGAAGGACCCACGCGAATCCTGCCCCACAGTGACGCGATTACTAATAAGATATGGCGCGTTTAGCGGTCTCCGTGTCAATTGGACTAAATCCATACTATTCCCATTGAAGCAAACAGATAACGCAGTGCCAGATGAGTGCCCCTACCGTGTGGAGAAGGAACAATTTAAATATCTAGGCATACAGATTACGAATAACCTAACAGACTATGTGCCCAAGAACCTACACCCAATAACGGCGAGATTCAAGGAAGACGTCCGTCACTGGATGTCCTTACCACTAACACTATTAGGTAGAGCTGCACTTTTTAAGATGCTGGCGCTTCCCTGCTTTCTCTACATATTACAAAATGCACCACTACCTATAGCGCCGAATGAATTCCACAAAATAGACCAGACACTAAGGAAATTGCTATGGAATGGGGGTCACCCTCGTTTGGCACTCACCACACTACAAAGATCCATATGGGAAGGTGGAATTGGACCCCCCGCCTGCAAACCTACTACTGGGCCAGCCAGATGGCAATAGTTAACGATAGACTCCATGGGGACACCACACTACCGCATAACAGAACGCTAAACCCCAGCCAACAAGAAAGACCCTTTATGAACCACCTCTACTGCAAAAAAGTCCATTCTGCTACCCCGTCCATGATGGCACACATAACCCGCATATGGACAGATAAACACAAATACTTAGGCTGGGACAAAAAGCTAACTCCAGTACAACCACTGTGGAACAATAAACACCTCCCGGAACTGAATAAACTACCGAAATGGCACTCTTGGGCCCAATTAGGCATCACCAAAATTGGGGACGTAGTGAAAGAAAAAGAAATAATATCATTCACAGATTTAGCCACTGTCTTCGCACTCCCACCAAATGAGCCGTATCACTACACCCAACTTAAACATGCGCTACAGGCCCATCTCCCCGAAATGGTTGACATGCCTGATTATACCCCGCTAGAACGCAACCTATTCCCAGAAATGATTAAGCACAAAGTTACATCCACCATGTACAATGCCATAACCTCCTTTGCTACTGGGGAACTGTCGGGTCTGAAAACCAAATGGGAAAGGGACGTGGGTGCCATACTCCCAAAGGAATGGGTAACTGCTTTGATGTTCCCCAGAGAATCAGCTATCCCTTCTAGGCTCAGACTAATCCAACTGAAGCTATTGCACAGAATTTATTACCCAAGGGTAGCATTATTTAACTGGGGCAAAACCACTGACTCATCCTGTCTGAGATGCAAAAGGGATGAGGGCTCTTATTATCACATACTATGGGAATGTACCGTAATTCAACAATACTGGCAGCAGTGTTGCAATGAACTCTCAAGGGTCATGGGCAAGACGATTCACAGAAGCGCAAAACATCTCCTGTTGGGGATAGAAGAAGAAATCAAGCTATCACGCTACGGAAAACTGTTTTTATCTACCACCACTGCACTAATCAAAAGAAACATAGCACAACTCTGGGGTTCTGAGATGACACCGAGCTACGTGCAATGGACCACAGACGTGGACATCTGCATTGCATCGGAAACAAGAGTCTACACAGCTAGGGGATGTCCTGAGAAAGCCCAGAAAATATGGCAAAAGTGGGAAGACGCACACTGAGAGGTAATCAACATCAGTAGACCGAGCCAGCACCCAAAGACATGCACAGGAAACTAGAATTACTAGATACTAGCACGACAAACGCAGCAAGATATGTTTAGAGACTCCATCACATTGGACCCACGGTGTGAAGTTGTTGTTGGGCGGGATAGGGAAATAAGCATTACCTCGCTGTGCGGGGCTGTATGTTTTTATGTTTTCAAAAACAATAAAATGTTTGATTAAAAAAAAATAACCCAAACACTTAAAAATGTAGCGTTGTGCAATTTTGATTTTCCTGCAAGCTTAAAATAAAAAAAAAACTAGCAGTAGGGTTTCAAGATTAGTACAAATAGATATGGCAACTATGATTTCACCCACACTTTTGGTTTAAAATAAACACATGGGGCCTCATTACGACCTTGGCGGAGGTCCATGGCGCTATTGGCACCATGGACCATGGCGCTAAGTTGCCAACTCCGCCATGGTGGTTGGCGGACTTACCGCCCCATTCCGACCTTGGCGGGGCGGTAAGTCCCCAATCCCCATTTACCCTTCCCCATTCCCATTTTTGCCCCATAGGGCATAATGGGAGTGGGGAAGGCGTTAATTACGCCACCGTAAATTACGGTGGCGTAATTAACATCAAGGTCCCTTAGCGCCATGGATTTTAACACCTGCTAAAAGCAGGTGTTAAATCCGCCATGGCGCTAAGGGATCTCGTACTCAGGCGGTAAGGGTCGGCGATGTTTACGCTGGCGTAAACCCCTTACCGCCTGGGTCGTAATGAGGCCCATGGTGATTTAGCAGTTTGTTTTTCAGGCCCCCCTACTTTTTCCTTTGTTAGGGAAGTCGGCCAGAGAAATGGGAAAGATTTGAGGAATTTTGGATTTCACACCCCCTCCACTGAAAGGCCTGTGTTGGGGAAGCTGGACAAAAAGATGGACAAAAAGATTGGACTGATTTAAGAACAAAGGTGGGGTCAAAAGGACAAAAAGAATCACTCCATTAAATTATTGGCAATGGTTTTTCAGCGCACACTGGGAAGTGAGCTTTGATCATTTCGAATTTTAACAAAAATCACACTGTAGTGTTCCACCAAATAGGGAATCAATTCAATTAATCTTTCTAGTTAAATAGGCTAAGGATCTACAAAGTTTAGCCCACGCCCACTATAAAGGGAAAGGATTTAAGGCAAGCAGACTCCCCACCTTTTGGTTTCCCAGAGCTCCATTCTACTTACATAGAAAGACCATGTTTAATGTTCAGGACAGCCAGATGCATGTCAGGACCGTCTGGAAAGATAGGACAGGGGCCTGGTCACTCCACTCTCAAGGATGTCCTCCAGCTCTCCACCATAGGACCCAGTCAGCTATCAGGCCTTCCTAGAAATAGGCAGCTGCACCCAGATACACTCTCGGCAATCTCCTCTGGTGTTTACTTGCAGCTGACAGATGTTAAGTTTCATCAGCGCTCTGCGATGGTAAGTTTCAGCAGCTCCGTACCTTCCTCCTAGTACAATCCGCCTTACATAGCAACAATGACCTTACCAATTTTACAATCTTGGGGAAGTACCCTGTCAGAGTTCTCGCAACTAGTATTAGACAGTTACCCTTCTCTCTCCGCCCCACTCCAGCCCCTCTCTAAGGATTCATTTAAGAGTCTGGAGCAGACATAAAGCAGCTCAATTTACAAGCCCCATTTGTTCTCATGTCAAATCTTTGGCAAAAACTAGTTGAGGCAAAACCTCATAATAATACTAATAACTGCCGTAATATACATATTTTCTGATTCAGCGAATCATGGGTAATTAAATAAGGCAACAGCCAGGTCTGCAACATGTTGCACGGCCATGTGTCAATTTTTTGCCATTTCCATAAAAAGTATAACAGTTATGAATATGTAATTTGTTACCCATATTCTTAATTTTATCCTCCACCGATTCACCAACTCTCAAAATTTGAACCTGAACGTGTAGGTGCATGAATTTTATATCTCCAAAATCACCTGGAAATTACCTAAAATGTGGTACATAAATGAAGAAAATCTGCCTTATGGTTGCTGGAAAAAAATGCCTAAATGATAATAGTCCTTTTAAATTAATAGTAAATCTTCATGTGGGACAAAGGCAATTCTCTTGCCTCCAGGTCATTTGGACTCACAGGGCTTGCCTGTAACCAGAGTTTATATTATTCTCTTTAAAGATGGAGTTTCAGCATCCTTCCTTGTGTCCCCCATTTTCACACATTTTGGTCATGCTCCAGACAAGGGAAATTGTCCTGCAGTAGCTGCCTTCAGAGCCAACAAGTCTGGGAAACACTGGTGTTTTGACTCTTTTAACTGGAGACTTGATTGCAGTTTATAATTAGCTGGGGGTGTAAAATACAGACTGGTAGAGATGGATTTCTTTGTTAAGTGTCCCACAGCCAGAAAAATATTTTACCTCTGACTTAGATACACTTTTTCATGAAAACAAAGTGGCTTTTCCTTTCAAATGTCTGCTGTTTTTTTGCATGCGAAACATAATATACATTACTTTTGGTCAACACGCACCATGTCTTTTCCCTGTCATTTTTGTGTTTGCAATAGTACATTTTCACATTTTAAATGGCAAAGCCGTTTTTGTGTCAGTGCTGAAAAATCCTGCTTTTCATGTGAAAGGAACTTCAGTTTGGGGCCTTTTAATGCACCCCACAAATCATTTTTTTGGATTTGTAATAAAATCACTTTTTTAGTGCCTTGGGAGAAAAACCAAAAATGCGGAATGCTATGCCGGTATGTACTCATAAGAATCTATCACGCTGTAGGAACCGCAAGAAAGCAGCAAAACCTTATTCAGCTGCAATAATGGGGCGGGGGAGTTACACCAGATATCTCTCTGTAGAAAAGGAACCTTCACTGCAGGCATTCCTACACCCAGAGCTAAACATTCTCTCAGTCACACCAACATTATCTCATGCATTACCAAGCACCTGCATTCACACCAAGCACATTAAAACACATATCGCTTCTTCACACGCACAAATCCACACAAGGTAAACACACAGGGGACACTCATACGGGGGAACCTTTTTTGGGAGAGGTTCAACGCAACGATAAAATGGAGGGCGTCCCCTCTAACACACTGCTGTGCCTCCAACAACAGCCACTCACTCTTAAGGAAGGCGTCCCCCCTTTCTGTCCATACTCATTTCCTAGTCATGTGAATGGGAAGGGGCCCCGCCCTAATTCACTTACACATCTGACCCATTCCTCATTTTAATTAAACAATGCCATGTCCAAAAAGTGTGATCCAAAAATATCAATGACCAAACCTCACACTGGAGGAAAGGTCCCACTCCATTCCATAAACCTAATTATGTTGGCGTGGTGTCGCCACAAACCAGTAGCCACCCCTCACACAAGGGAGGTCCCATACCATATACATAATAGGTATACAATGACATTTGAACGTTTTGTCATTTCCCTAAAAGTCCCCAACTGAAAACATCTTTTGACTTGAAACTCCTTAAACAGGCCAAACTACCCATACATTTTACTGCCACATTTTAACTGAAAGGATCTCAATCCCCTGACTTTTAACGAGATAAGGTTCACATCCTAAAAGTCCTTAGCTGTGATCAGCTCTAACCTGTAAATCCTCCAAAATTGTTAATCCCTAGCCTTTAAGTCTAACTTCCACACCCACCTACATCATCCACACACACTGCACCACCCATTACCAGACACACAACTTCCTGTAACAGGCACTTGTTACCAACCTTAGCCTTTCTCGGCTTACTCAATCACCAAACACTGCATATATGAGTATTCAGTTCTAACCCACACCATGCTAACCTAAAAGTCCTTAGCTGGACAGCCAGCTCTACACCTATAAATCACGTAAAAATGTTTTTAAAAAATTACGCTGTGTTACTTTTTACATTCCCATAACAACCAAAGTGCATTTAAACAACACCTTAAAAAGGATACTGGCAGTGTGTTTGGAACTCCCCTCCAAGTATCATAGCCTGTCCTCCCTTTGTAACAATACAGCGTTACCTCACTCAAAAACATCCCATTTATATGAAGTACTGAGCAGTTCCCAACCGCTGCTCCAAGGTTCAGAAATTCAAGTTGACGTTCCAATTCCCCACAGTTACCTCCACTGCTTGCCCAGTGTCCGTGGGCTGCTCCCAACGCTATATCCAAAATCAGTTTGGCCCCCACTGTATGTTCGGACACAGCGTTTCAGGATATCTCCTTCTCCCATACTCTGTACCCGCTTTGCACACGATGCAGCACTCCCGCGCTGTGGGGTCCATTACCCGAACCCTGTTGGCAATGAAGCCACTCCTGGATTTCTCTGGCCGTATTACATCTACTGAACATTGTGTTCACCAGAGTGACATCACCACGCACTATGCACTGTCATGGTCAGAGGTGCTTTCCTCGCATTCCAAGCTGCCATTCTCCTAGCCGTACCCACGTCTGTGGCTCAAAAGTGAGAATTTCATCTCTCTCCATCACCCTGCATGCAAAGACAATGTCATCACATCATCTCTGAGCCCCAAACTCGACTGAGCTTCAGCCTCCAACCGCCATATGGAGCTCCTGTGAGTCAATGCGCTCTGGAATCATGTGAGGGGCAAACAGGGGCATCTTTCCTTACCCTGAAAGCCAGTAGAGCACCTTTCCACCCTCCTGAGCAACCTCTGCTATTCCCTCACTCTTTCCTATGGTGCAGCTTGTGCCCAGTACGTGTACTGCCTAGGGGCATATCACATTGAGGAGGTCTCATTAGAACATGAGTTCATTGTTCAACCCGTGTTCACGGTGCTGAATCCTCCATCATCTGGTTCACCCTGGACAATACTCCAGCTCTCCTGCCCAGGGTAACAAATGGCCACTCCTTATCTTTGCCCTTGTTCTCTTGTTGGGGACAGCAACCCCTATTGCTTGCCCTGGCATTGCCAAATATACTGCAGCTCCTTTATTTCCTTTATCCCTGGGGGTATAGATCCCCTTGTTACTTGTTCTGCACCTGCCAAATGTACTTCAACTGTCGTTCTTCCTACTTTCCAGGGCATCGTGATGCTACAGTTTCCCCCTTTCTTCGCAGTGAGCACTCAGATGGGCTGCAGCTCCCCCTTTTTCCTGGCCCTGGGTGAAGGGAGTTACTTGAGTGGGGGCAGTGGTTCCACTCCTTCTTCTATGCACCCCCTGCAGCAGACTGGTTCCCGTTATCTTCTTTTTTTCCAAGTAGGTTCTTTTCCTTTCCTTGAAGAAAAGTAAGTTCCTTGGACCCATCTGTCAGGTTCCATAAGTAAGCTTTATTCCATACACATAAAGATCCATCAAGATGACAAGTGTGAACCACTGGGTCCCATTACCCAGGCTGGTGCTCTCCAACTGACATCCAGTGGAACCTTTGCTACAGGCATTCCTACACTCACAGCTAAACATTCTCTCAGGAACACCAGCATTCTCTCATGCATTCCCAAGCACCTGCATTCACACCAAGCACATTACAACACTCTCCTTCTTGTGATTTGATTACTCAAGCTGAATCTGAGGTGAACAAAGCAGCAGACTTATTGATATATGTTCGGAAAATTACCGCTTTCTTTCCGTAACAGGAGTACGCACTTGAGAGAGGTTTGGTGCCCTCAAATACTGAAAGGATTACTACTTCTTCACCAAATGCTTGTAGCGAGAGAGAGGCTTATCAATGCTGCCCACAAGTGACAATAATCATTCTTTGCTTAACATGTCCTACTCGCTGCAGCGGGAGTCATTGAGTGCACATGAACTGGTTACAAAGATTGATAAAATACCTTTAATTCGCCAGGAAAAAGGATTACAAATTATGGAGCAGACCTCCAGATTTGGTTGGAATCATGGAAAGTGTAATGAACGAATTTGAAATAGGAGATATGCTAAATGACTCCAAAACCATATTGTCAGAAGCATCAGAATTATTGATTATAGTTAAATCTGTGTTTACATTGCATTCTAAAATAGAATCTGGGCAAAGAAATCAAATATTTGCTGTAACTCATATAGTTGATACACTGCTATCTAACAGTGGGGTAACTTCAGAAACTGAGCTTGTTAGTATTCGGCGTGGTCCTGACGGTAATCTGAGGAGTTGCAGTATGAGGAACACTTAATAACATCGATTCGGAGAGCTGATCAGATGGCGGAACAATGTGGGAAATCTAAGGATCATGGACTTAGCCGTTCCCGACAATTATGGGTTCTGAAATTGTGGAAGAATCTGCACCCCAGAAACGGAGGCAAAATAAAACGTGCCCCCAAAGACAAATGAAACGTCAGCATAAACTATTATCTAAGCTTACTGATGAAGATAGAAGCGTGTTGTCAACTATTAGTCAGGTCGCTTCTGTGAAGGCTAAGGAGCTCCCAAACCAAAAGTTAAACTCTGGCCCGATGAATAGTCGGGGGAAAGGCTTACAGGAAAACGAATATGCAGAACACCCAACGTAATTGATCTAAATATGGCCCTATGGATCAATGGCTTACTATGCAGATTGTGCTGCATGGGTGAATGACTAGTATGGGAGATGTAGGTGACATTCCTAGTTAAATGCTTGATGATCAATCCATGGTTGCTACCAATAATAGAGATGGACACGATAATATTGAGTCACCCAGGTTGAAGTGAAAAGAAAATAACGCACCCTGCAGAAAAATGTCATACATTTAATGTGTTCAAAATTAAAATCTTGGAACCTTTAGCTACTACTATTAGCCCGTACATTAATAGAAGCAAGGTGATTCTGATCTTTCATAGCATACCCCCAATTAACCATGATCTCATCGAATTATGTATCTTTTATCAAACTCCCTCACTCAGATACTCATGAAGATTGGGCTATAATACACTTTCCCTCACCTTTCTTTGTGGAATATATTTTATTATATTCAATGGAGTTGGCTAAGATGGGCTTTGAGGTTTTTCCCCTTCAGACGATACAGGCTGATATAGAAACTCTTTTTGTATTAAGTGCTGTGTTGTGAAACCAACCTTTTACACTAAACACATAGAAAACTATACAAAATCATTCATAAGCATACAAATCAGTATTTTACACGAGCAATACATAATAAATAATGTTCACTTTAAAACATAATATTAAAAAAAACTCTAGGTAATCAATCACAAGTTCAAGGGGAGAGCTGCATCTAACATTTCTTTAGCCTGCACCCATATATATAATAAGCTGCCCATGTTATCACCAGTGACTTCGTACCACATACTGTGGCCCAGAACTGATTACACTGATGTGAATGGAATTGAGAGTAACCTTTTTAATAAAAAGGGTCTGAACACAGTACATTCCATTGATATATGGCGCAAAGTTTCCACTTGTGTCTTACAAAGACGACAAAGGCGCTATTCCCTCACTATGCTATTCCAGACACCCAAGTACTGAAACGCCGACAAAATACCAAAGCGTAGATATAAAATAAAATGTATTAATTCTGGTGAGCGCAGTTTGATCAGATAACTACGAGGAGTTTCAGTGAACAATCCCTGATAAGTATAGAGGGCATCTTTTCTCTTTTTGGCTAATCTGGCCAAGGACAGCACACGGCTGTGTGCTATCGACTTCACACCCAGGTTTTTCAGAAACAAAGCCACCTCTGAAACTGCCGGAACTGTCAAAACAATTTCCTGACAATGGTTATTGACAATACCCTCCATGTCCCTGTACCAGATATTTCCAGAGAAGATTTTTACATGGCCAAGAGTCAAACTCACAAGCACTCTACTGGCTGCCCCAGAAAAAATAATTTTCAACCAGAATGTACAGACAGCCATCTTCCATAATGACATCAAGGACTGCAAACCCAGTTTTAGCCTGATGGCTTCCACTGGAGCTGCCCTGGGAGGACAAATAAAGAACGTAAACGTTTAATTTGGGAAGCCAAGTGACTGCCTTCTCAGGGAGGACCTCGAGGACATACGGGATACCAGGACTCGTTGAAATCTTAGAAGCATTATCCTTCGCCTCTATAGATCGCCCATCACAATTATCTATTACGCTTTTTAGGGCTAACCATTTCTGCCACACTTTTGATGGAATCACCTCAAAAAGGTATGTAAATGAGGGGGGTGCCTTAAGAAGTTGGCCTATGTACTTATATTCTTGTACTTTTTCGAATCAAGAACCTCCCAGGTGCCACGAATAAGATGCACCACCATACGTCCTTTTGCCGATGGTCCTAATCTTTGTTTTTGTTGCAATAACGCAAAGACCTTTTTGAACAACATACTGTTGAGGGCAGCTGGTGAGTGCTGAAATCCTTCTGCCGTCCTATCCAAAATGACAGTGTCATCCGCATAAGTAAGACAAGGAATATGCTCGCTACCATTCTTCGGCAGGAAATTATTCACAATCTTCAAGGATGGGGCTAGATCAGCTACATATAGATTAAATAAGTGGGGCGCAAGAACGCACCACTGCTTAAGTCCGGTGTGAGTGGGAAAAGATTTAGTACCCTCCTGAAACAGCCTCACTTTTACAAACGTGTCACTATACAATAATTTAATAAAGTATAGTAATGAAGAGTCAATGCCCAATGTTTCCAGTTTTTCCCACAATCTGGCCGTTAAGGCGCAATCGAAAGCCCACAATAATCGACATATCACAAATACAAAGATGCCTCAGCGGTTTGTGTCAGAAATGAATGTGAGAAGGACCCAGACTGAATGCGATGTATTGCAGCCCTTTCTAAAACCGGCCTGTTGTATTTTCAAAAGATTATTTGCAACAGACCAAGATGTTAACATTTCCAATAGAATTCTGGAAAAGATTTTTCCACTGAAGTCAAGCATCCAGGCGCGATCCCCTCCTGTGTTTAGGAATTAAAATAGAATGTTGCTAAGACAGAGGAATCACGCCAACCTGATAAACATGGAGGTAAAAGTCGGGCAATACATCTGCCCACAACAGAGCATCAACCTTAATAACAGCATTAGACAGCCCGTCCGGACCTTGTGCCCACGATGACTTACTTGTAATTATAATAGGTGAAAACATGACAGAAGGGGAATGACACGTTTGAGGTGCGCTCAACTCCTCCTAATTATTGGTAGTCAAACGGAGCAGACGCTACACAGGAAGTTCCCCTGGGTCCCTCCACAAGTTACTGGTATACAAGTGCGAGTTTGCGTAGCTGTTCTGTGCAGTAGACTCTGAATTCAAATAGACGCCGAGCCTGGGATTCTCCCCATACACCGGTTTCGTTGGTATTTTGACCTTTGAATCGGAATTTAATACACAGCCTGATATCTCTATCAAACAGCATTGCTACCACGCAGTTGTGAATCCTCATTGACCCTAACCTAAGAATCATTTTGTTATGAACCTTGGCTTTCGTAGCATTCAATAAAGAGAATCTATTAGAGACTCATCCATTTACGCTATGCCTTGAGGACGACTGAATGGTCGAAACACGTGTTGGCTATGACAAGAATAAATCACCTTTCACACTTTAGGAAGGCTGGATTCTACTTATTCAGGCATACTTGAGCGCTCGTATTACAACTAAGGAATTGAACATTTGAATTCAGAGTCTACTGCGCAGAACAGCTACGCAAACTCGCACTTGTATACTTGTAATTATAACAGCTGCCAAATCGGTTTCTGACACATAGGACCAGACAGTGTTGTCTGCTATAGGTTTAAAGGCTACTGCAGAACTATTTTCCTTTACATTCCAGTACATTTTGCCCCAAGCATGCACGCCAGGCATCCTCTGCAATACCACATAATTCATTAGCAGTTATGCTCGATCTATGAATGCGTAATAGGTGCCAAAATGTTTGTGTGTCATGCGTTCTAATCAAAATATTGATGAACTTCCACTTGACGTGACTTCTCTAAATCTATAGTCACACAACCAAGACTTATATCGGGCTCAAGCAGTGGCTATCCGTTTTCTTTTTTCCCTCTCCAATAAGTGAACACTGCTCCTGATTCTACTGAGAAAATAGGATAGTTCTCATTTCTTTTTGGCTATGGCCAGGTCGAAAGGAACCCCAGGCTTACCCAAAGACCTATGGATCGCTGTATGCTTAAGTCCAAGTGGCCAATAGATATCCAACGTAACCTTCAAGTCCCAATTACCGTGCGTCAGAAGTTCCTTATGTGAATAGCCACTTTGAGATAACGTTAAATTGAGGCTATTTATGTTAACTGTGGACCAACGAAGTTGATTACCTTGCAAGCTCACAGAAGGATTGACACGCAATCTTTCCCGCGCTGTGAGTGTTTTTTTATTTCATTTCATACACAGCAATGCATGGTCACTCATGTCCAATGGATGAATCAACAATTCAGGATACAAATCAGAAATAACAGAATTCACAAAATTAAAATCAATCCGACTGCTGTAGACTCCGTTACTCCATGTAGCATTTGATTTTCCATATTCAGGGACTAAAGGGTGTAGATCAAATTCGGCAACAATTCCAGCCACTCCCTGCTTCTGTTTAGAGCCTTTATATTTTTTACCACATGCTTGTCTGCCAATGCGTCCAGCAGACAGTCAACATTAAAATCCCCAGTAAAAATTATTCCCCCATTAGAAGACTCGGGAGTACCACATTCTGAGGGCATCAGAAACAGTCATCATTAGTTCCGCAGTAGAATCTTACTCAGGTGGATCATATAACCTAGCCACCAAAGTACCTCTCCAGCCCTCTGGGAATTTGGGTAAAAATGCACATAGAAAATGATTGTGAATTACCACACCAGGATAAACATTGGTGTTAGCTCAGACTTTGGTCCAATACACAATCCCCCCTTGGGACGACCCCTGTTAGGTGGGGGCAAAGTGAGTTGGAAAACTAGAGAATATCCATCTGGATCAAAAGGGGAGGCCAACCAAGTGTCTTTTAAAAAGAATAGTTGTGCCTTCATAAGATTATCTCTGCCCCTAGGATTGGAGATAAGTGAATGATGACCCTAGGGATTCAAGACAAGACCTTAAAGGAAGCTTCAATAGATAGACAAGCTGGTCAGCACGATGCTTCCATGACATAAGACCAATGACCCTGCATTCCTCCAAACTCTTGAGTGGTTCTTTGCGTAGAGACAGAGGAAGAGTGGAGATGACTTTTATTTAACATACTCTCATGCTGCCTCGAGTCAACTTGCTGATTAGGCTCCTTTCTATATCAGTACGAGGTCAGTTGAACTAATGATGGAATAGATTGCAAAACCAAGACCTCAGATCCCATCTCTTGAAATGCCTTAGCATTTTTACAAATGCGTTGAACCACAACAGCGGAGACAAAAGAAACCAATACCCAATTAATTGTACTACTAAAAATGGGCAGTTCCAGGCTTTCAATGTCTTTAGAGGAAATAATACTCAAGTCTTGAATCTGATTAAACATCTCAAAGCTGAATACGATTTAAAAATGGGCTTTCATCTGTAGAACAAGTCTCAAGGAATTTGATGTATTTTGAGCGAGGAAAACAATTGGGTTTCAGGGCTAACTCTCACGTACTAGTCGGTACCATATGCGGAAGAGCAGCAGGAATAAGGCATGGGCCCCAATTAGTACTTGTTACCTCCTTTGCCAGGACAGGTGGAATATGCGGATTTCGGGCAATAGAACATGCGCTACTAAACTAATCCACTTCACTGTATGTTACAGCCGATTGACTGCTGTTAGGGACCGTAACAACACCTTTTCCTTCCTCACGAATTGCAGTTGGAAATGACGTGTATAACTCAAGATTTCCAGTATTGCTGGCTTTCACCACATCATATTGTGTGGCAACAGATTGACAATCTTTAGGTAGGTTGCGGCAATCGGTCAGTGTGTCTGTATCGAGCACTTTAGGCACAAAACATGTTTGATCAGCCTGTAAGGACTGGGAAAGAGTAGCCCAAGGGACATAGAGACATCTATCCAAGGTGCCAGAGAAGTGACTAAATGCCCCTTGTGCTTTGCCATCTGCTACACAGATGGCCAAGGTTTTCCGATTTCAACCGAAAGCTTCTCCTGCTTTACGGGAGAGCATATAGCAGCCAGCTTATTCTTTGTTGTAGCTTATCGGCACTTAATAATTTGCTTCTGTTTTTGTCTAAGGCATTTTGGATTGCGGACAGCCCCTGAAGGGTTGTTTACAGGTGGAATTGTTTCACTGTTGTGCTTCTTGTCAGTGCTCCGCCCCGTTATGGGAAGCAAAGCACCATCCATGTTGGTGGTCTGTGTTTGAGGCTCATTATCTGAACACTGCTTCTGATCAAAAGGTACAACACCTGCACGGTTCTCCTCTATTAGTAAGGAAAGCAATGTCTCCACACTAGCATCTGACTCAAGCTGTTCAACAGCTGTACACTATTTTTCAAAGCAATGTCGACCACTCGAGCTAGAACGTTTTTCATATTAGCCTGTTTGTGCACTATGGAGGAACATAAAACAAATACTGCTTCTATCGTGACCGCAATCAAATTCAAATTATGTTTAAATGAAGAAGCATCATGTTGTTAGGGTAGATTCTGGGGGTCGGCAGAGCTGTACCTAGGGTCCGCGGACCTCCATCTCACGGAGGGCCCTAACTCCATCCAACATCCCAAATAAGTCGAGGTCCACACAAGGAGCAAAGGATAACATACTAGGCATCAAGTTCCATCCGAGTACATCTCAACAAGTTCAGGCTTGCATGCACTTTTTGTACACTTGTGACGTCCCAATCGTCGTCACTTACCAAAATCCTTCTTTGAACCGAATGCCACGCTGGGTTGGCTACCAGAGTGGTGGGTCCAGTATGGAGACATATAGGGTATTTGGTTATTGGTGGTCGCGGTGTCAGTTGGTGTACTTGGTTCATCCCTAAAAATTGCTACCTGAGAAATGTTACATTAGAACCCCTGATGATTGGCTGGATATTCCAGCCACCAGCCCCTACCCCCCAGTGTACTGATTGGTCAGGCTGCGGGCCCCGAAGCCTGGGACAATCGTTGTTCCCAGCACGCGAGACATCTGCTCTCGTATAATGTGTATCAACAAGATGTGACTATGTGACATTGTGTAACAATGAGGTCTGTAACGCTCACTTGGTATCCACGGGGACGTCACTCAGCCTGTTCTGACCTCTTACGACCTCAAACCCTTCCCAGGAGGCTATTCGACTGGAGACTGGGCCTGAAACACAGAATAGGTAGAGTTTAACTCCCTATTGTCTCTGTGTGCTTGAACCCCTTCTTCCCCGGGGTCCAACCCTTCCCTTTGATCCACAGCTCACCTTGTTTTCTTGGATAGTGTGCTCTCTGTGCTGCCTTGCGCGCAGGGGCGCTTTGATTGATGTGGGCTCGTTGCTGCCTAGTTACTTCACTGGCAAGTGTCTGACAGGTAAGTATAATGAGTCTTTTGAACAGTTCTCTAACTTCGTTCCTTTCCTTCCTTAGATGATGCCCGGCGTCCGGGGATGGCAGCATGCTACTGAGATGAGTAGTGCTGAAGGTGAGTGAGAGCGCGATGCGTGATGCACCCCTTTCGTATTTGCATTGAACTGAATTCTTTTTCTGTGTCTTTTAGGTGCCGCACATTTTCAGCGTGGATGCCGGTTATGAAGAACAAATGCAGTGGGTAAGCGCGGTATGCAGTGCCTCTAGATGATTCCACGCTAACCTGGAGTGTCTTTTCCCTCTTGCAGATGGATGAGAAGTTCCGGAGACAGAGTTCCCCCAGAGTGACTGGGATTCAGGTAAGCGTTTGAAGCTCGTACAGTATTTAAAAATAAGCGAAGATTTGCAGAATGCTTACTAATGCCTTTTTTCTGTTCTTTTCCCTTTTCCTTAGGAAGCGGTGTGCTGGGATGGGAATGACACCGCCAAAGATGCCCGCAGAACAGAAAGAGCGATGACTGATGGGCAGAAGCGCTGCAAGGTAAGGCTGTTCCTAACAGTGTTTTTGTTCTTGCAGGAGCTGAGCGCAGAAGAAAGATGCAGGCCTACTGGAGACCGATCCAAACACGGTGAGTGTCACGCTGCAGGTGCAGAAAATGCAAAGCATGTTTCTCAGCCTGGGTGTGGCTTAAATAGTCTCTGGGTATCCCAGGTGCCTCTGGGCTGAACCACACCCAAAAGACTAGACCGCACATGCAGTTCTGGGAACCGAAATATGTGGGGGCATCCATCTTGTCCCCATCAATGCACTACAAGTCCAATCCCCAATGTTATCCTATGGGAGTGAGTGAGTCTGGTGCCACAAGCGCCAAGTCTGACTCCAAGTGGGTCTTTGGAGGGATGGAGAGGCCCTTGAGGGCCATGTAGGTGATCGTGGCCTGGCTCCAGCCTGACATCTTGGAGGGCTGGGGACATGAGGGGCAGGAATCATGACAGGTCTTTGCTAATGCCATAAGAGCAATCCAGTCACAGCACATTTTGTAGATGAATTATTGCAATTATGTGGCAAGTTTCAGTCTTAGACGTGGGATGGTTGCATCTTCCCAGCTGCCAGGTCTTGGCATCAGGTTAGGTCGGCAGGCACACGAGTGAGGAGAATGCTAGTGAAGTCGAATTACTTCGATTTGGTTTGTATTTCAGCTTGAGGTATCCTGCCCTGTAGCTGGGCTCATCGTGGCACAGTGAGTGAGGAATGTTATTGCAACATTATGGCCTTGGCGGTGGAAGTCCCTGCCAGAGTGATTCTGCTTGCTCAGCAGCTTGCAGCTTCAAGATCGCTGTAAAGGGAGTTTAGTGTGCTTGATTGCTCTGAGGTCTACCTGATTTCTGGTTAGTCTTCCAATATAATTGTTCAAGGGTTAAAAGCATGCAATGAGTGGTCATGTCCCTTGAGTGCTCCTGTCCATCCATAGGGTAAATAGCGAGTAGCGTCTGCAAGCATTTACACAAGCTCTTCTGGCATCTTGCATTTCTGCAGTGCGATAGCGGCCTATGTGAAAAATAACAAACATGCAAACAGGATGTATGTCACTGTCCTCTAGCTCATAGAACTGTGCGCAGATGTTCTTTGTGTGGATTGGTGTGTGAGTGTCCTGATTGTGGCTATTGCACATATGCTTCTTTTCTAATGTGGCTATGTTGTCATGAAGTCTCTAATATCCTGCAACATGGTTTGCGGTGATGTCAATCGAGTTGGTCCATATAATCATCTTCAGCTCGATCTTGGTTGTCGTTGGTTGTGTTGGCTAAGGCTCTTGCCAATGCAGGATTGAGCGGGCGGATGGCCGAATGTCTGTCGTGATTTGAGCTTGCGTTGGGAGCGGTGGTACCGGGTGCAATCTCGGATAGTCGATAGTTGTTCTGTGAGAGAGTGCGTCTTCCGGTTAGGGGCCCCATCAAGAGGGAAGGGACACTTGGATTTTCCCTCTTCAGTCCCCCCTCTGGTCGACTTGCCAACAACAAAATTGTTGCTTCTCTTTTAATCTCTCAGACACCATACCTTCGTAATTCCCGCTAGTCCATAGTGGTTCATATGATCTTCAAACGACCAGTACACGTACACACATCCTGCTCCGGGCTTGCAGTAAACCCATTTTCCGACATAGAGTTTGGGATTCCTTGGTGTTCTAATTTCATTGATGGCGGGTACATGTCTGATTTCATTAGTTGTTTTCTTAGCCTCTCTCGTTCCATATGTATTATGTCTCTTTGTTGCTCGTCTTCTGCAGGTAGGGGTAGCTTCATCCCAATGATTTCTTCTGCAGTTGTCTTTGATTTTGTCATGCACACTTTTATTCCAAGCAGAGAATCCAATCCCAGGATCAAGCCCCCTGCTAGTATTTTTAGGCCATCAGTGAGCCACAACGACATCCATGACCAGAGATATGAGAACCAGCTTCCGTCCTTCGTGCCTTTTGATTCTTCTTCCATTTTAGTGTGCATTTTTGCCAATGCGATTCTGCTTCTGATAATGTTCCATTATCTTTGTCGTTTGCTAGCATGAACATGCAGCAGGAGCTCCCTATTTTTGTGCATACTCCTCCTTCCATGGCTGTGAGCAGGTCCAGCACATACCTGTTCTGTATGGCCACTAATCGTATGGCTCGGAGCTCTTCTTTTATTGTGTTAAATCCATTAACTGTTGAGTTTATCGTCATCATCAGCTCCCACTGGGTAATCTGGAGCCACTTTGCATTTGCGTATGTCTGGGACCCTGGGTGTATTATTATTGAGAAAAACATGGCAGCCCTGCTGAACAGCCGATGTGATGCTGGTACTTCGTCCAGTGCGGCTTCTGATTTGCCACATAAGTAATTTGCCTGCCTTTTCACTCTGCATAATGGTGTCTCTTTTGTAATGTCATTGGTGAATGGTAGTGGGGTAGGGGATAATGATCTTTTCCTCCGCTTGTTATCTTTATCCATTTCAGGGAAATTGTCAATCTTGACATGTTTTTGGGGTACCACTAGCGAGGGTACATTAACATGTGCAAGGGTGCAGATCCCTCCCCAGTTAGGTGGTAGTTTGTCGTATGCTTTTGTCCCACATGCCCAATAGTGGTCCATCAGTACCGCTGTGCCTGATCCCATGTCTCCTAGCTTGTCTGTTCTCCTGCATCCCTCGTTTGTCCCTACTTCAATATCTCTGTTGTTTTGGTAACATCGCGTTGGTGTTGTAAGAGGAATGATTGTCAGTGGGCCATCTTCCTTATCCAGCCACGTCAGCAAACTTGCACTCTTAGCCCATTCCTTGAGGCACTTATCATTTTTTTCCTGGACCTTGTTCACTGCAGCCTTTGTTAATGTTAATGTTAATGGTTTGCTTCCCACCACTCCATCCACCCACACTTCCTTTGTCTATACTTTCCCGTATACCAACATCTGGGGGCGTTCCCAGCAACCAGGTCCTCCGCCTGTTTCTCTGGCTCTCCATTTGAATGGCAGGTAGTCTAATGTCACCTCCTTTGTTTCTCCTTTTTCTGGCCCATCAGTTATGTACCGATGCTTGTGTTTGCTGCCAGTAGTTATCAAACATAGGTAATGTCTTTATGAAATTATCCTCGTACGGGTATATTACTTTTGATCTCCACCTGAGGGTTGCAGTTTTTCCTTGGAATCTCCCCCGTGTTTGGAACAATGCAAGGTATAGGAGGCATTGTGCCATTGTTGCTGGTACTTCTGTGTCTACAAAAGTTCTGGAAGCGCTCATGGCATACAGGATCAATGAGCAGACATAGCAGCTATCCCGTATTGTGTCTTTACCAATTTTTGACATGTGCTTGTACCACATGTTGTTTGTGACATGTGCTGCACCAGTAAGATATGTGTCAACCCCATTAACATCAGAACCTATGCCACGCTGATCTCTCCTTACCTTCTCATTTGTGCTTGTTGTACCACCTGACACAGAGATCCTTGCAGCTTGGGTGGGAGAAATGTTAGTATGGGGTGTTGCAGATACATGCAAAGCTGTGTACATTTGCCAAACAACGGCAGCTACCAATCCGGTAGACAAAATTACCATATTATTTCTATTACAATCCTTATTAAGGGGGCCATTATTAGCACTTACCCTTGCAGTCCTGTAGTCATTGAGATGATATAGTTGCCTGAAAATCGCAGTAAACCAGCGTTAATGTATATTTGTAAGTATTTTAAGCCCGATGAACTAAGTAGTAATTGTATGCCCAGGAAAAAAGTTCCTCCCAAATCCTCCTTATTGCTCTGTTTCTGAGTATGGGTAGGGCGTGGTGGAGTTGTGGGTCTGATTGTGCTATATCCTCAATTTACGCGTCATAAAACACGCATGGTAGTCTTGGTCTGGAATGGGCAGGTCTTCGCAGGGTGTGAATATGTTGGTGGGAGAGTGCTTCAGGGTGTTCAATGGCAGGCAACATCTAAACCAATTAATTTTTCAATCTTCAACATTTATTCACATACATTCGTCAGACGCAGAACCCTGCATGAATGAGACAAAAGGGAGAAGAGAGCATGCAAAGACATGGTACACAGTGTATTCCTAATGGTTGAGTGCATGCTGAATAGCCCTATCTATATGGTAGTGTTTTTTATTTTGTACAACCAGCATTTGTGTGATAATTCTACGTGTTTTGGTGATAACGTCCAGTTTATTTTAAATCTCGATCATCATTTCTGTGTGAACGTCAGATGTATGTGAGCGCTTTATCATTGAGTGGCATGTGCGTTCTTGTTCATTTGTGTCCTTAGATTTATCTACATTCGCAGATACTGCTAGTGGGACGCTGCTGTTGTCTGATGTATCCGTTGCTGAAACATTGGCCATGTTGATGCTGAGGTGGGGTGAGGTCCATGCTTTGTCTGGCTTGATGTCATGTAAATGCGACCAAACAGTTTTGCCTTCTAATTTAACGGCCCTATCTGCAACCCTCTCCACTATGTGAGGGCCTGTAAATCTGGGTGCATTCCATTTGCAACTAAAGTTGCACAGGAGAACCTGGTCTCCTTCCTTGATCGTTGAGTCTTTTGCTTGTCCTTGAGTGTTGTTGGCTTCTTGTTGGTCGTTCTCGGACCTCCCCTGTGTCCGTTTGATCTGTTGAGAGATAAATAAGGCACTAGTAACCAGTGAAGTGACATATTCATGCATTTCCTTCCCCAATACTTCTGCTACCCCTCCGCAATCATACATGGCCCGTGTGGGTGGAGCCAGTGGAGGGTGCATTTGGTGACTGGTCACCACCTCATGGGGTGTGAGGTGCTGGTGCGACCTGGGTTTGGTTCCGTAGTTCAAATAGAGCCAGGGGGAGGCAATACAGCCAATTCTTTTTAGTTGACTATTGTGTTTTAGCAATTCTTTCTTTTAGAAGGCCGTTGAGGCATTCACAGATGTCATTGGCCTGTGGGTGATATGCACACACAAACTTGTGCTTTATCCCCAGCAATGTGGTGATGTGTTGGAATAGTTTGTTGGCGAAGTGGAGGCTGTTGTCTGACCTTAGAACTTCACAGACGCCACCCTTAATGCATCAGCATGTGAGCACGGGCCTGCTTCTATCCACCTTGAAAAGGGGCAAACTATCACAATCATGTAACGGTAGCTTTGGCATACGTTTATCATACCAACATAGTCGATGTGGAGGTGCAGAAAGGGACTCTCCGGTCGTGGTATTATACTTTTGATCACCTTAAGTGTGTGTCCAGCTGTACATTTCTTGCAGGTGAGGCAATTACTAATGAAATTCGCTACGTAGGCATTTAATTCGGGGCAAAACCATGATTCTCCTATTCGTGCTGCTATCACTTCCTTCCCAGTATGTGCAGCATGGTGTAATTGTGTTAATGCTGTTTGTAATAATGTGAGAGGCATCACTACTTTTCCTGTATTATTTTGTCTCCACAGGGCATCTCTAGGGGACATTGAGCACCCTTTTGTTACCCAGAGTTCTTTTTCTGTCATTGGTGTGGCTGCCTGTATTTCCATTATTTGAGTTTCTGGTAGATGGTTGTAACCTTCCTTCATTAACATCTGTCTTGCCTCTCCCCTCTCTTTTTGTTTTTCTTGGAGGTCCCATAACTCCCCAAAATATGATGCGTGTTTTGCATAGAAATCTGCTGCTTCATTTCCTTTTGATATTGGGTCCTTCCCATTAGTGTGTGCTTGACACTTTACTAATGCAAGCTGTATCGGATATTTCACAACCCCAATTAGTTCCCCTAGGAGGAGTGCGTGCTGTACTGTTGTGCCATCTGCCTGTCTCAACCCTCTTCTTAACCACCTTGCTAGACCAGAATGCACTGTTAATGTTACATAGGCACGTGACCCGTTCCCTTCACTCTCTCTAAGGGCTATTATCAGGACTACTAATTCAGCTGCTTGTGCTGAATACTGGGGAGGCAACCTAACACATCTTACTGCCTCGCTTTTCCAGTCTTCTCATAATCTTACCACAGCTGACCCCGTTCTTCTCACCTCATCACTTGGTTAATTGTTGAGGACTCGTCAATGTGTAGTACATCTCCCCCCTCAAGTGCATCTTCCTCTACTTTACGTGTTTCTGAGTACAGTTCAATAGCTTTTGTACAATCATGGACATATTCTCTTTCTCCTACTTCTTCTGCTAGGAATTGTGCTCGGTTAACATTTTTGCATCTTACTATTTTTAGTTCTGGTCGGGAGAGGATTATTTCATAGCCTGTTGCTCTTTGTGTATTCAGGGTGCTTTTTGGCTTTTGTAAAATTGCAAAAAGGGCGTGCTCCACATAAATTGTTGTGGAACATCCCATTGTTATTGAGGATGCTTTTTCTACAGCAAAAGCTGCAGCAGCCAAGTGTTGTTCACACAGGAAAGCTTGTCTTTTGTGTTAGTACCGCTTTCATTACCACCCCATCAGAGTATGAGAATATATAAAATTCCTTTTTATAATCAGGGGTACCCAAGACCGGTGCTGTTGATATCGCCTCTTTTAATTCATTGAATGCATCTGTCATTTCCCGTGTCCAATTCAGCACCTTCGGTCCCCTTTGTGCATCCCTTAGGGCTATAGGTAAGGGACCTGTGTATGTACTGTAATCAAACACTCCTGCCCTGCAATAGTTGCATAGGCTGAGGAACTGTTGTAATTCTCATACTGTCTGTGGCTGTTCTGTGTTTAGTATTGTCTGTGCCCTCTGTGGAGCTATGTGTCTTCCCTTTTGAGATATCATTTGCCCTATGTATACAACCTCTTTATGACAATATTGCAATTTTGCCTTGTCTACCTTGTATCCTTTTTCTGCTAGTACTGTAAGTATTTTGATGGAGTCCTTCCTGCATTCATCTTCTGTTGTGCTGCTAATGAGGATGTCATCCACATATTGTAAAATCATACTTTCTGTCTCTATATTCCCTAGGTCCATCTGGATCACTCTGTTGAAAATTGATGGTGACTCGCAGTATCCTTGGGGTAGTCTTGTATGCTTCCACTTTGTATTGCAATACATGAAACTTGTTAAGTCTTGGGAATCTGGGTGTAGTGGTATTGAGAAAAAGGCATTTTTGAGGTAATTCACGGTGAACTGTGTAGCCTCTACTGGGATGCTGCAAAGTATTGTAGTTGGGTTAGCTACTACTGTATATTCTGCTTCGACAATGTGGTTTAGGGGTCTCAAATCTTGTATGAAACGCCATGAACCTCTGTTTGCCTTGCGGACGGGGTACACAGCAGTGTTGCAAGGTGATTCTGATGGTACCAGAATGCCTCTTTCGATAAGGGTGTTTATTGTCTCATAAATGCCCTCATCTGCTTCTTTTGACAGTGGGTATTGTCTAACTCTGGGCAAAATTGCTCCTTTCTTCAATTTTATTTTTACTCCACCTATGCTTTTGATGCACTCCACGTCGTGGAGGCTTGGTTGTCCATAAAGAAGATGGTACTTTTGCTAAATCCTCCTCGCAGAATGGGGGTGATGCTGGGTGTGGTGCTTCTAGTGCCATCGCTATTTTCTGGGCCACTTCTCTGTGTGTTAACTGTATCCAAACGTATACACTCATTCCCAGCATCATCTCACTCATTCCCTTTTCTTGTGAGAAGAGTTCTTCATCAGACACTTGACTCAATCTACACCCTTCTGCTAATGCTATTACTGCCCTCCAGGGCTTCCCTTCATTGTCTAGGTCATGTACTGCAACCCAATCCTCCCGTGCCACTATCCCTTCAATGTCTGTTGACACGAATGTTCCTTCTTTCTCATCTGTGGTTGTTCTTGGCCTGAAAAGGTACTCACCTGGCCTTCTCCATACTTTCCCTGCTATTCCTGGTAGCCATGCCATTGCCATGTCCGTCCCGTATTGAAATACTTCCGGTTCTACCGGCTCCCCCCTCTGCACACTCTTTCCACAATATGCCTGGACTATCTGTCTTGCTGTGAGCATGTGTATGCCTGTTGTGGCGCACACTATACCCTTTTCTATGAAGGAGATGGTCATGTTCAGTCGGCTCATTATGTCACATCCCAAAATATTTACGTGTGCATGTTTAGAGTATAGTAAGGGCAGTGACAGTTCATGATCCCCAATAGATAGGGAGATGTTATCAGTAAATGGAACCACTTCTCGAGCCCCAGAAAATCCTTGAGTCTTCATGGCATCGCCCATCATGTAGTTCCCTTCTATAGTACGCATGACCTTGTGGCCCCCATATCAACCAAAAAGGAAACCATTTTGTCACCTATTGCCACCTTTATGCGAGTTTCCTTTGCAGGGTTAGGTGTTACTGATAGGATGGGACACAATAAAGTAGTCTTTGGGCTGTCCAATTGTGGTTATAATGATTGTCCATTGCCAGTATAAGGGTTGTGTCCCATTATAGTCAACCAACCCATTCGTGTTACCGGTACTACCGCCGTTGTGTCCATTGGCTATTGTATGCCATCCTGTAATTGTGTCAGTTGTTGTACTGTCTGGATGTGTTGCTGTTGTTGCTGTTGTTGCAGTGTCCCTTGTACTTGTTGATGTTGCATCTGCAGTTGGGGTATGCCTTGCTGTTGCACTGTGGGTGGTTGTCCTGCCTGCTGGTAATACCCATTCTGTCCTCCTTTATAGTTCGATGGCCCTTGCTCTTCCCACCCTTGTTGTGCTGCTCTGTATCTGCACGTGCGGGAGATGTAACCTACTAGTCTGCATGTCCAACATTGGGGTGGTTTTTGTGCTTGCCATGGAAATCCCCCTCCTTCCTCTGCTTGGCCTTGCCATCCCTGTTGTGGGTAACCCCGGAAGTCTCCTGCTGGGTAGTGTGCTGGCGGCCCAAATCCACATCCCCTATTTTCCCCTCCTCTTCCTCTAAAGTTCTGTTGGTACCCAGCCATACCTATGTATCCCCCCGCCCCATCTGTGGTTAGTACTGCTGTGCTGTGCTGTATTGTGGCAAACGCTGTGGCAATTGTTGTTGTGGTTGTGGTAATTGTTGTTGTATTTGCAGTTGCTGTAGATGTTGGGGTTGGGACACTGCTGTCTGAGTTGGCGGTGCAGGACTGGTTATTAGTGCTCCCTCTAGGGCGTATTTGGACAATTTCTTTTGTACTAATTTGGCCTCATCCGCTTTTCTGTCCTCCGCCTTCAGTTTCATCTTTTCCTGCCATAACCAATGATGTACTATTGTTAGTTGTATTTCTGACCATGCTTTGGCCTCCAGTCCAACTAAGTTCTTAAGTTGCCTCTGCACAGATTCAGGCAACCCTTGTATCAAGATGTGATAGAAGATAGTTAGTGTTTTGTCCCACGGCTCTCGATTTTCAAGGCGCCAAAGCTCTTGAATCTCTTGAATGCAGCTGACTGGATCTTCGTCGTCACGCATCTTGCGTGACGTAATTGCCCCTATGTCTGATGTATCGGTATATTGTATTCTTAGGGCCTGCCATACCGCGTGCCTGCAATTCTCAAATGGGGATCCGTCATGTGTAGTGTTCTGTGTTGTTACCCCTGGAAATCCCTCCATCCTCCAAATGTCATCTGCTGTGTCACCCAGTATGGACAATACTAGCCCCTTCACGTCCCCCACTGCCAGTTTGTGTCCTGCTGTCTGTTTATTCATTTCATATATCTATTTCCCTGCCCCTCCACTCAGTGATGGCAACCTATTCTTAACGTTCTCCCTGTCTGCGTGCTTCCATGGTATATATTGTAGTCTACTCCCCCCCCACTTTCTAGTAATGGCATCTGTGAATATTCAGCCCTTTCCTCAGGTGTTTGTCTATACTGTTGTATCTGTATTCGGCCTCTCTCATCTTCGATGTCTACCCCGATGTCTATGACATCTATATTGTGTGTTGTGCGTGATGCTTCCCGGGGCTCTGTGTGCCCACCCCGCTGACATGTGTGTCCCCTGTTGTGTGTGACTGCTGCCCCAACTCTTCTGCACCCGGGAGGTCTTGAAGCCTATGCGTGTAGGGTGTTTGTGGTGCCACTGTTGCTGTTGCGTCCTCTGTAGTTGTGTCAGTGTATTTTCCCCAGTTCTTTTCATCTTGAGTTCTACTCTCCCATGAAATTCCTGTGCCTGTTCATGTAATGTACAATTTACTTAACCCTTCTTTACCTATACCATTGCTATGTACGTCTTCCTCACTACAAAACCCATCTGAGAATGTTAGTTTGCGTGGTATTGGGTACCACACTTTGACGCTTTCAAGATCAATGTTTGTAAGGTTTGCCGCTTCATGTCTTCTTTTCCTCTTGCGCACTGTTGTACGGACCCTGCCTGATGCACTCCAGCTGTTCCCTGCTACTCCATGTGTGGCCCGTCTGTATCTGTCAAGGCTGGTGCTCTTCACTTTCTTTCCTCTCCCGCCCGTGTCCTATCTATTTCTTCCATTACTTCTTTGTGTACCCTTTGTAGCGCTTCCTCGTCCTCTTCTCTCTTACTTCGCGCTTCCTCTGTTAATGCTAACCTTAACTCCTTCAGCCTGCTTTCCTCGTATTTGCGGGTTGTGTCCAGCAATATCTTCCGTCTCCAGAATGCTATTTCTCGTTCAGCTTCAACCCTTTCTTTCTCTAATGTTCTACGCCCCTTTGCTTCCGTACTTACCTTACTTGAACTTCCTGTTGTCATCCTCCCCATCACCTCTCGACGTTCTTTCTCCAGCAACTCCTCCCCGTTCCGTCCTTTCGTCTTCTGCCTTTTCTCGCCTTTCTAATGCTATGCGCCTCTCGTTCCCCTTCCTTCTGTTCTAACTGGCTCACTAACGTGTTCCTCTTCTCCTTCAACTCCGCTATCCTCACTTCCAGCTTTGCCTCCTCCTCCTCCCGTAATTGTTCTTTTTCCGTGTTGTTCATCTGTTTGCCCCTACATCCTCTCCCCAACTCTAATTCCTTTATTGCTTCTGTTGCCCCTTCTGTTTCTCCCATGGTGGTTCCATGTAATTTCAATAGCACTTGCTCTGCTATCCACTCATCTGGGCCTATCTCTGTAAATTCGCTCTTCGCCTGTCTCAGCCCTTCCTCTTGAACGTCTGGGCTACCTACCTCTGCTCGTGTGGCATGCACCTTCGGGGCGTGTGGGGGTGGTTTGTACGTGGGGTTTGAGTAGCCTTCGGCTGCAGTTAATTCCCGGGGTTCCATGGTTTCCATTAGTTCCCTAATCGGGTATAATCCCTGTTCCTCCTCCTCATCCGCATCATCTGAGACCATGCTGGGGGGTGCAGGAGGTGGGGCGCATGTGTCTCCTCTCTCCTTCTTTGCCTCCTGTAAATTCAACATTCCATGGTAATGCCCCTGGAACATTCACCACAGTTCAAATATTTCCAGAAGGCTTGCTAATTTCTTTCCCTTGTGTGTGTTGTGCACATATGTGAGTAGTGACTGTAAGGTATCCCTTGAGAAACTGCCGTTAAGCGGCCATGGTATTGATGCTTTCCCCTCCATACCCTTAGTCCATTCTACACTGTACTTCACTATTTTATCTCGATAATTAGGCAACGTTTTACAGATGTGTTGGATTGGGGTCAGTACCATCCCAGGCACCCCCTATGATGCTCCTCCCCCTCGGTACATAATTGTCTTTCACTCGTATGTTTTCCGTGACCTCAAATTGAGGTTTTTGATTTTCCGCTGTTAGAACAAGGGTAAAAAATGGTTTTGTTATGCAATTCAATGTTCAATTAGTGCTACGTGTAGTTTTTAACAGCCACACCTCTCATACCGCCCTGCCTTTTAAGGAGCTGTCGTTATCCGGCACACTCCACCAGACTCTATGGCCCAATGCGGCCATATACTTTATGCAATATAATCTACTTCCATGGGCATTGCCGCCTCCCGGCAAGCCCCTTCAATGTGTCCACCCCCCTGCGACCATATACCAGTACGGCATACTCTGTTACCGCCCGCCTTTACTGGGCTGTCGCCGCTCGGCACGCCCCTTGACCACGTGCCGGAGTTATCCGCGTTCGGCTGTGAACCGACCTGTTCTGTACTTTGAACGCTGAGTCGCAAGCTCTGCACCTGTTGATCACACAATGTCCTATGCAATGGCCTATGGGTGTCGTCACCAACTAAATCCTAACACTATCAGTTTGTGCACATACCATACACATACCCCCACCTTTTTAATTGCACATATAAATTCCATAATCCCCACAGCTGTCTTCCCACTTCCCCCGGAGTGGAATATACATCATCAACCACCTCTTCTCCTATTCTATAGGTGTACTGCACCCGTCACGTCACCTGACGTGTGGTACGCTTCCTATACCGGAAAATTAACCAGACACCTATCTTCCGCAATCTTAAAGTACTCACAGCTAACTTATATGGGAATCCAACATCTATTGATCGAGCTAAAACAACCCAATTAATAGGAAAGCCATCTATTGACTGAGCTAGAATACTCCATTAATAGGAAAACCATCTATTCACCGAACTACAACGTTGATTCATAGGAAAGCCATACTTCTCCCCCCACACATGTGTTAACTATCCAGACCTGTCAACGTAACAACCTTTCTGTTTTCTGGGGACCCACTGTCCCGCCCCGAAGATGCTAGCCTGCACAAGAAGGGACTACGTCCGCTCTGTTCCCTTTACTTATACATATGTCGATCACCACCTAGTTTCCAAACGTTATGATAATGTGATACCACCCTCCACCATACGCACTCATCCTCCCCACACCCACACAATATGTTGTTGCTCGTTGTGCGGACCACACTTACATTTAGGTGCACATCTGCAGGGGCCGCTCAGCTGCTGGCTGCCCTCCCAGTTGGCTCACCTCGCCGCTTCTGGACCGCGTGTGGACACTAGCCAACCACGGGCGGGATACATATTGGAAGTCGGCTCCCGAAGGCCAATCTCTGGTTGTGCTGTCCGGTGGTGTCGCAATTACGCGAGGGTCCTGCAGTCCTCTGAGGTTCGACGGCCGAGGGGCCCGCACCTTGCCAGGCTGGCATCGCAAGGGATCTTGCCGGAGTCTCAGGAGTGCATTCCCCCCTTCCTCTTCAGTGGAGCAGGAGCTCCCATGACCCTGCAGGAGCAGTGGTCTACCAAAGGTAAGGCACCCCGAATTTTTCAACCTTTTCCAGTAAGCGCACCTCCAAATTGTGCAAAACGGATTCTCCGCATCACAATATCCCAGCTACGATGCCCAGATGCCCTTGCTGTCCCTGCAACTGAAATCTGCTTTGGCGCTGTGTTTCCGGCTGAAATTGCGACCGTGTGCATGCTTCCACCATTGCTCACCATGTGGAGCCCAGCACACTCAAAGATGGCCGCCCGCCACCCATTTGAGGCATCCACTGCGTAATCCACCCTGCAGACGCTGCTGAGTCCCGATTGGCTGGTGACCCTTCTTCAGCTACCTATCGGGAGCCGGCAGGCGAAGCCGGCCCACTCTCACCAAGGCCCAGTGAAACAAGGCTGACTCCTGTCCTAGCCTGTCCTCAGCCTTACTCGCCGTTCGCCTGGACACTATGCCCTTTTTCACCTCGCACTAATCCCTGCTTGTGGTTACACAGCTGACTCTCCTCCTCGTGAACCTATGGACTAGTGCTCTCATCATCCTGAAAGTAAGACTAGTAAAGTTATCAACTATTTCAGCGCTTCCGTATGCTATGCTTATTCCCACGAGCTTGCTACCTAGTATAGCTATATAAGTTGCCCGCTCTGTGCCTACTGCCCTACAAGCATTTATCTTGCCTGTTGAACCAGCTGACATACTATCTATCCTGATGTTGATAATGCCGCCTTTACTATGCTAATATAATCACATACGCCACTTGACGAGCTGTAGCAACGTAGCAACGCGCTCCATGCACACCTCTGTACTAAGTCTGCACATCTATTACGAGCGTCCTGACTTTAATCAACTGAGCCGACTGCATATTGGAGCCCCTAGTCACTACCTATTCGCGGTTGCTTACCACCAAGTGATCGCAACATTTCAGTGCCTTATTTGCTTGCATTGCTTATGTCTGTTCTCATTGCCGCCCAGCCCATACCTTCCCATTGCATGGCCACAACACCGCTTTCATTTGCGGCTTTGTTCGCCTGTGCTTGCCTTGAAATTACTATGCTGCCAACCCTATGCTCGCTTTTGAAATGATTGAGCTCTTGCTCAGAACCGCAACGTGGACCCACTTGTTAGCTCCATGATATATGCTACTCTGCCTGCCTGATACCCTCATTGTGTATTCCCTAATTTGCTGCACCACACCTTGATCTATGCCTGCATATGTTGCACCGCTCCGCATAAGTCATGTCCACATGATCTAAGCTAACTCCAGGGTACCTGCCTTACTCTGCCGTGCCTTTCAACTTGACATTTACCTGATCTGCCAATACTTGCTGCCAACACTAGAATGTCTTCTCTGCCTGAATTGTTGCACCCTTACAATTAGATCACGCTTCTTGTATTCTGCATTGTTCCCTGCCTAACATGCTAATGTATATGCAAGCTTTGATATTTGCTTTGCCTGTGTACCCTGACCTGATGCACCCCAATTGCTTGACTCTGAATAAGTAGACTTACCTGTTTTAAACTCATTAGCCTGCATTGCTCGTACAGAGCACGCACTGCCTAGCCAAATAGTGCCTGTAACGCATACCCATAACTGCCTCACAGACCTGGTGGCCTTTACCTCTCTAATCTCAGTAACATGCTACCACATTGGTCCTCCCTAAGGTCACTTCTCTCCTCATTACAAGTACTACTCTCAGTGTGGTCAATTACCAGGTCGTCACACCTACCACCTCCCAATTTAGCTGCACCTAGCTCCTTGCACACCTCATCCATGGCCACCTGTCACAGATCTCCTGATACCTACCAAAGTACTGCACCTCAATACCACAACATCTACCTCAACGATCCGGCCCTATGGCTCGACCATTTCGCCAAAAAACCCTCACCCAACCAACAATGTCCTATCACTCTTAGAAACCTAAGATTAGGATCTAGACTTATGGGTAAGAAGGGACACCCCATGTACCTGAGCCCATACCTCAAAACTCATACGCACAGCCCGCCTCCACAAACGGCCACCTCACCCATGCCCCATCACCCTCAAACCATCAAAGCTTCATCAAGCAACGTTGGTTTAATTAAAGCTGCCCTGATTAACGCAAGATCCCTAGCTGCGCACGCTCTGGACATTGCTGATCTTATCAAAACTCAGGAACTCGACTTCATCGCCATCTCCGAGACCTGGCTGCACGCGGCTTCCGGCCCAGCACTCTCATTGGCCATCCCCACTGATTACTCCATCATCAGATGTGATCGCACCTCGAGAGGTGGAGGAATTTCTTTCATCGCTAGAAACTCATTAGGACTTAGAACCATCCCAAGCACTAAGGTGGAAACTGCAGAGTTAATCTCTGTCAAGCTCGGACTCGCAGCTAACGAAACGGCTACCATCCACCTAATATACAGACCCCCTGGTCCACCCACATCATTTGTGGATGATATCTCTATGTTAGTACTCAACAATGCTAAATCCAACTCCCAAACCATCATTCTTGGCGACCTCAATCTAGGACACCAAGACCCTAATGATCCTGCGGCCCTCGACCAGATTTAGGTTTCACTCACCACATACAGGAACCCACCCACATTAAAGGGCGGTCCCTTGACTGGTTAGTGACACTAATTGCAATATCAGCATAATCTCCAACGCCCCTTGCTTGTGGTCTGACCACCATGTCATCACTTTCAGCATCGAAGCAGCCCCACCACCCAGGCCTTTGGTCGCCCCAGCCACCCTCACTAGAAATAAAAAGAACATTACGACAGAAAAACTACTCCCCCTTATCCTTTCCACACTAAATAATGCTCCTGACACTTGCTCAGACCCCACCAACCTAGCCGACATGTATAACCAGTGACTGCTTGCAGCCATCAACTCTATCGCCCCGCTCAAACTGAGGAAACCCAAACAACGAGCACACCTTAACTCGTGGTTTACTCCCCAGCTTAGAGTGTTACGCAAAGAGAAACGCACAGCAGAGTCACGCTGGAGAAGTCACCACTCCGACGCCCACAAGGACAGTCTTCTGATAGCCACCCTTAACTATAAAGAATCTGTACTCCAGGTATAAAAAGATTCTTATAATACCCGCATTATGTCAGCCCAGTCCAATACTAAGGAACTCTTTAATATCCTTAAGGAACTCGAGACACCTGCAGCCCCCCCTGACTCTTGCTCCAAAGACAACTCTTGGTGCACCAATATTCAGTCAGCACTCCTCGGTAAAATTGCTACCCTCCAATCTAAAATAAGGGACAAACAGAAATTGATACAGCTTGACCAACCACCGACCACACCTACACTTAATACACATTTAACCTATCCGCATAAACCTTTCTCCTTCTCCCCACTCACTACTCTCGAAGTAGAAAACATCATAAACAATTTAAAACCTTCCAATTGCCAAGGCGACCCCTGCCCAGCACCTATTATCAAGGAAGCATCTCATGAGCTATCCCCGTTCATTACAGCATTCATAAATGCTTCTTTAAAGACGGGTATTGTCCCCGACAACCTAAAGGATGCATGGGTTATCCCACTCCTCAAAACACCCTCCCTTGACCCTAATATCCCAACTAACTTCAGACCTATCACTACAGTCCCATTCCTTCTCAAGATCCTGGACCGCGCAGCCTACCTGCAGATTCAGGATTACCTCAAACTAAACAATCTCCTGGGCTTAAGACAATCAGGGTTCCGCCCTAAACATGGCACTGAGTCAGCTCTGATCGACTTGAAAACTCAGATGGAGTCACTAAAGGACAATGGGAAGCTAGCTCTTCTCCTTCTCCTAGATCTCTCTGCGGCTTTTGATCTGGTCAACCACCAAATACTCTGCCAGCATCTCAAATCCGCAGCCCACTTCTCCGACTCTGCCAATGCCTGGATCCACTCATTCCTGAGCAATAGATCCATGAGGGTCTTCTCACCGCTGGCATCAGCGGTGAGAAGACCTATTCACTGTTGCGTTCCTCAAGGCTCGTGTGTATCCCCTATGTTGTATAACGTATTCACCAAGCCCCTCTTCGATGTGCTTGACTATCTGGGTATCTCCTACACTAACTACGCGGACGACACCCAGATACTCATCCCTATCACAGGAGACTACACAGCTGACACCAAAGCCCTTAACAATGTTTACTCGGTCATCCAGGCCTGGATGGCACAGCACAAACTTTGCCTTAACGATGATAAGACTGAGCTCTTACTTTTAGGATCAAATCATCGGATCAACAAACTAGACCAAACCTATAAGTCCTTCATTATTGACGGCAATGACATTAAAGTCTCCAAAAATACTAAGATGCTAGGGGTCTATCTTGACTCCTCGCATCTCTGAACAGACAAATAAATGCAGTTAGGTCAGCTTCGGCCTATACCTGCAAACTTATCACTGCCTGTAGACCCTTCCTAAACTCCACCAACTGTATCACACTCGCCACAACTCTTGTTATGGCCAAAGTCGACTACTGTAGTGCTCTCTACCTAGGGACCAGTCAGTCTAACCTTAATAAATTGCAAACTGTACAAAATAATGCCTTAAGAGCAGCCTTAAACATCGCGAGACGCTCTCATATCTCCTCCGTCAAATCCGACTTATGCTGGCTCCCGGTAAAACAAAGGATTGTCCTGAAAACCCTAGCTTTGACTCACAAATGTCTGAACAACAATGCCCCACCTTACCTGTCTGCTCGCTTCTCACGCCACACCTCCACTCGACCTACTAGAGCAGCCCAAACTCACAGCCTCATCGTGCCTAGATGCAAACTCCAAAAAGCTGGTGGGGTGAGCTTCCCCGTCCTGGCCTCCAAACTCTGGAACACCCTGCCCACACCTATCAGAATTGAACCATCATTCCACTCCTTCAAGAACAATGCTAAAACATGGCTGCTCTCCCAAGACTAATGAGACCTTGACACAGTCCAGACTCCATGTGGGGTACAGGACTGTATATACATTTTCTCTTTGCTCTGTCCCTGTATTATACGCTGTTAATGGTACCCTTCGGTACATGTATATATGCTGTATATTTTTGTAACTCACTGTAACTACTGCTTTTTGTAACATGTTTAAGAGTATGCGCCCGGTTGCCCCTGGGCCTGGTTTTTTGCGCTTTATAAATAAAAATCTAATCTAAGCATCTCAGCAGTGCCTCCAACTGGTTTGGGTAGATTCTGGGGGTTGGCAGAGCCATACCTAAGGTCGGCTGACCTCCAGCTCACGGAGGGCCCTAACTCCCTCCAACGTCCCAAATAAGTCGCGTTCCACACAAGGAGCCAATGATAACTGCTGTTTTATTATATCAAAAAAGCAGGGACAACATACTAGGCATCCAGTTCCATCCGAGTACATCTCAACAAGTTCAGGCTCGGATGCCCTTTTTGTACACTCGTGATGTCACAATCGTCATCACTTACCAAAATCCTTCCTTGAACCTGACACCATGATGGGTTGGCTCCCAGAGGGGTGGGTCCAGCATGGAGACATATAGGGTGTTTGGTTATTGGTGGTCGCGGTGTCAGGTGGTGTACTTGGTTCATCTCTAAAAATTGCTACCTGAGAAATGTTACATTAGAAACCCTGATGATTGGCTGGAGATAGCTGTTTTTTCACAACTGTATATAAATAAGCACAACTGTATATAAACATGCATATATGTTCATCAATGTATCTATATCCATACCATGTTTGCCTGTAACAAGTAAGAATGCTTTCAGCGCCACGATGCCCATGGGCAGATGTGCGCTATACAAATCCAAATAAATAAATAAAATAAAATAAAAAATTCCGGCCGCCAGCCCCTATCCCCCAGTGTACTGATTGGTCAGGGTGCGGGCCCCCAAGCCTGGGACCATCATTGTTCCCAGCCCGCAAGACACCTGCTCTCGTATAATGTGTATCAACAAGATGTGACTATGTGACATTGTGTAACAATGAGGTCTTTGCTAATGCCATGAGAGCAATCCAGTACCAGCGCATTTTGTAGATGAATTGTTGCAGATATGTGGCAAGGTTCAGTCTCAGACGTGGGATGGCTGCATCTTCCCAGCTTCCATGTCTTGGCATCATGTCAGGTCGGCCGGATCACGTGTGAGGAGACCGCTATGGAAGTCAAATTATTTCGATTTGGTTTGTATTTCAGCTTGAGGTATCCTCCCCTGCTCATCGTGGCACAGTGAGTGAGGAATGTTATTGCAACATTATGGCCTTAGTGGTGGCAGTCCCTGCCAGAGTGATTCTGCTTGCTCAGCAGCTTGCAGCTTCAAGATCGCTGTAAAGGGAGTTTAGTGTGCTTGATTGCTCTGAGACCTACTTAATTTCTGGTTATTTTTCCAAAATGATTGTTCAATGGTTAAAAGCATGCAATGAGTGGTCAGGTCCCTTAAGTGCTCCTGTCCATCCATAGGGTAAATGGCGAGTAGCATCTGCAAGCATATACACAAGCTCTTCTGGCATCTTGCATTTATGCGGTGCGATAGCGGCCTATATGAAAAATAACAAACATGCAAACAGGATGTATGTCACTGTCCTCTAGCTCATAGAACTGTTCATAGAAGTTCTTTGTGTGGATTGGTGTGTGAGTGTCCCGATTGTGCCTATTGCACGTGTGCTTCTTGTCTAACGTGACTATGTTGTCATGAAGTCTCGAATGCCCGGTAACATGGTTTGCGGTGACGTCAATTGAGTTGGTCCATATAATCGTCTCCAGCTCGATCTTGGTTGTCGTTGTGTTGGCTAAGGCTCTTGCCATCGCGGGATTGAGCGGGCGGATGGCTGGATGTCTTTCGTGATGTGAGCTTGCGGTTGGACCGGTGCAGTCTCGGATAGTCGATAGTTGTTCTGTCAGGATTGCTTCTTCCGGGTTAGGGACCCCATCAAGAGGGAAGGGACACTCGGATTTTCCCTCTTCAATGTGAAGAATATGATGAGGCTGATGATGGGTTTGAACAATCCAGACTTGCTTCGAATCTTTCTGACAAACTTGATTTTAGGCCTAGCAAATTCGGGGTGGCAGAGAGATCAGTGCAGGCAGTATTATTATCTACAGGATGTACGTTTAGTGCCTGAGTCGAAGGACTAGTTTGTATACCCTTTGAATTCTGGAGATTCATACACAAGTTTAGGAGAGAATGAATATTTTCGAAGCCCACTGATATCGTGGGAGAACTAGCCAAAAGTAAAGCCAACCCAGTCCCTTGCTCAAGAAGCTTTTAGTGCTGGAGGGGCATAATAGCTGGCGATTTTCCCTTTCCCTGGGGTACTGGCTTTAGTGGGTAAGGACCTCTGTTTGGGCCTATGACTTTTATGAGGGCCCCCTGCTTAGCATGCATGAGGTTTGCCCCTGAACGCGATGCACAGCGATTTCTAAGGGGATAAGATTGTGACAGCCGCGGCTTTACTGCATTAGTTCTCGTAGTGCACACGATTTGCTAAATAGTATTCAACTATCCAGAAAGATGAGGCACTTGCTGATTAACTCAACTTGTACGTGATGCAAGGCAGCACAACAAAAACCTCTTTAATGCTTCTCCCAAACACCAACCACTCTGCTATCACGTAGGTGTAAGTGGGGCCCACATGTCTCTGCAAGCAACGAGTCAAGTGGCACCAAAAGCAAACAGAACGCTATCACTTCCTCCAACTCGGTACCAGTATTCAGAAAGCACACTTACCAAACATGATGTTGGTGATTTAATAGAAACAGGAGCTGTGCATATAGCTGGGCGTATTGCAGTACCATGGTGTTATGTTCGCCGTGAGGACAGAAGGAGATATGAATCACCCCAAAAGACCCAGTTGGCCAGGAAGCTAACTCACCAGGCCATGCGCCGTTGGTTCCAGGTGACTTTAATTCTAAAATGGACCCCTTCCACTTTCACCATACGGACCATTCAGACCTGGAGGGGGTTTGAAGCCGTAACTGCAATACCGGAGCTTTGCAGAGTTCAGAGCTCCGATTAACCACTGCTCCACTGCACCGCATCCAACACGGGAAAGGTGAGCAAAACACCAACAAGTCACTAGAGTTGGTATACGTTGATTTGCATCACACCACTCCATTAAGGCATTGAGTCAAAGGGTTTCTAATATATTATCACTTGAATCTGATAATGTAATCATCCAACAGCTGGAACTGAGGGATCATATCCCCTTCTTATGAACTGACCTTCTTGTGGATTTAAGTGTTAAACAGAAAACAAATATATCAGTTCACTTTCCATCTAGGCCCAGACATAACATATGTTCTTTATTAGCTCTTTTCATCACACTCCCTCGCCTTTTGTTACCAACAACCTTCACCCCTCAGCCATCCTGCTCTTGTATTGAGCTGGATTGGCATGCCCAGAATTATTGATCTGGAATTTACCTGCGGTACCATAAATAGACCCGGGAGGTATTTTACGTCTATATATCTCCCACTATTGCCTGACCGTCACGTATCCAACACTACTCTATTGCAATCTTATAATGCTCCAAATCTACATTGGAATCCCACTGCGCATATCAGCTCAACAAATACTCTCCTGTGTACACTCTCTTCAGACGAAAGTCCATGAATAATGTATGCACACACATCACTACTAATACAAGCATTTAAACCTGCCTATCTCCCTCCCTGCAAATTCCTATCCCGGTTTCACTTTCTCTTACGTCACCCTTGCTCATGCTATTCTTCTCAGGAGACTGGGATTGGTGCCTTGGACAATGATTTGGTGCTTCGAAACTACTGTGGTGGTGATTCAGCACAGTGCAAAAGCAGAGTAACATAACAAAACATAAGTAAAATGATAGCACTACCCTTCCAAGATTTTGGCAGTTTTATATCATCAATATGCAGAATTTGGAAATCTTACATAATGGCGTGGACCAGGCACAATATTGGGGTCAAGATTGAGGTTGCTTGCTCATAAAGCATGTGTGTCTTGTGTCCATAAAAGGATTTACTGTTAAACTAAGATGTTTTCTTTCATATAAGATTCAAACTCTTATACCTCAGTTGATCCACCTACTTTCCAATACCACACATACTTCTACTGTTTTTAAGGAGCCAGGTGATGCAGTCCCTGAAAGCTTTGTCATCTTTCTTTTCTTTTTCAACGCAGTGAATATTTTCAACACATTTTCATTTTTATATTCAAGCATTTTTTGTTAATTAATATATTATAATCATGCTTCACCCTTTGTTTCACAACCATCGTGTGTCCATTTTCTAAGATATACACCCATGAATTGGTTTATTCAGATGTGCTATTTCCTTTCCCTGACAATCCCTTAATCATGATGCACAGGTCTAGTTGGATAGGAACTGATTCCAAGTTTTGATTTAATATGTAACACTTCTACAGATTGCCTTGTTTGCAATCAGAACTAGTTTAACATATTTATATCTTCACCACTTGCTAACATTATGTTGCGAACACATTTCTTCTGTAGCTCTTGAGATATGGAAGACCCGACGTTTCTATTATCTATTTGCAATTGAAAGTTAAAACTTACTCTCATAGCTCTTCAAGCCATCGTTTTTCACCCAGTTATGCCATTATTGAAGGGGAAAATCATACGCAAATCAGGCTTGGTCCCACCCCGAACCGGGCAGTCCAGCTCGAACTGCTAAGTCACCTCCTTTCTGCAGTAGACCACAAGAAACCCCAATAAATCTTTTGGTGTCAACAGTGAGGTGAGGGCTTGGGCTCTCTTAATGCAAGCTCAAGATTCTGATCTGGGTATTGCCATCCATCTTGGGGTGACCAATTCAAAACTGAAGAGTGATGGGTCACTTTGAAGAAATCCTAGCTACTGGCATTTCACTCTATATTGAAAACACCTTTCAGGTGGTGAGAGCAGCTAGAGGAGCCACACTTTACACTAGAGCAGGGCTCTGCAAATAGTAGCACTCCAAATGGTGTGTTCTATTACTCCCATGATCCCTCTCATTGAACATGCTGGCTAGACGGGATGGGAGTTGTAGTCCAAAACCTTTTCAGAGACAAAAGTTGCAGACCCCTGGTCTAATCTTGGATTTTTGAAAGTCTTCCATCATAAAAGCAGCAAATACTTTATCTGGAACTGTCTTTTAAAACTTGCAGAACAATCAAATAATTACCAGGGTTTCTTTCCTAGGATGTTCAGCAGATGTTTCTTTCTCTTTTCATGAACAGCACTACGCAGTACATTGCGTGGGGTATGAAATAACGGCTCTTTGTCCCAAAACACACCTTTTATACAGTGAATATGGCAGATGTTGTGATTTGAGGATATTGTGAAATATACGTCTAACTAAATAACTTCTGCCCCAAAGGAGTACACAGATGAGCAGTGGCTAAACCACCTATCAGCCATCACACGCCTACAGAACAAGAGTGATCCCAATCGTGAAGGCGAAACAGGCACATGTAAGAGATACACCTCCTTCGCCTTTTGTGGTAATGTGGGCAGAAGGCAGGCTATACTCTTAAGAGGGGTGTGAATGTGAAACATTAGCAACCCAACCGGCAAAGTACAACATTCCAAAACAAAGGAACGCTCAATCAAGGTTATATAAAAATATATATTCTTTAATTAAACACACCATATGGAAAAATAACTAAAATAGAATAACACTACACAAACTCCACCCTTGGAAAGAATGAAGACTATGTGAGAGGTAGAAGGGTGCAGGACTCTAGGTAATGAAAAAGGACGGTAAAACAAGCCTTAACCACAATAATATTGCTAACAGGATATGTCATGTGTGAGATTAGGGATCAAAGACGAGCTAGCTAGCATCTAGGTCCTAAATCTGGACATGGTAGCGGGGAAGTTAGGAGTCAATAATACCTTTGCCTGTTCTTGGCTGTTCAACAGTGTTAAAACAGGCTTTTACTCATTGTGTGAGTAGTTGGAATCCAGCTCGGATGTGGTGAGCCGCAGTGATCCAGATAGAGAGAAGGCATAAACTCGGGGTTGAAGAGCTGTTTGTTGTGGTTCGATGTGGTGTTCCAATGAAGTGGGATGATGTGGACACCCTGCTCAGTTTGATCTTCGAGCTTGGGTCAAAGATGAAGATGCTGGTGACTCAAGGCACTTGGTTGAGATGTTGCAGTTCAAAGTCTTCCACACTGGCAAGCATATTGTTCGATGCATTCAGCTGGTGCGATGTGGCAGCACACTGGTTCAATGATGCAGCCACAGCAGTTCAAAGTCAAGAGAGTGCCAAAAGGAGCACTGGCAGGTTCTGTTGGGTTGGCGGGTGTCAAACAGGGTTTCAAAACCAGCCCAAAACTGGCTCTCAGGTTGCTGTGGGTCACAATCCAGAGGCTCAGGGACAAGACAAGTCCTTGTTCTCTTTTCTCCCAACACAGGGGATGCTGGCAAACAACTGCAAGAGTCCTTCACTTCTGGTGAGGTCCTGGGTATTAATGTGGCTAGATGAGATGCAGGCCTTGCTCCAGCAGCAGGCCACCCCAATGTACACTGGGGATGGTTAGGGAGCTTAGCTTGCCTCTGCCTTGGAGCACTCCTTCACCTCAACAGCTGATGGCTTGGAAACTCAACACACTCTAAATAGGTCTAAATGAATTCCTCTTGACGTCCATAGTAAATCCCAAAAGGAATCAAAGAGGGATGGGAGCCTCCCTCATTTATGGGCAAAAGTCCACAGGTTATTGCACAAAAGCAAACCTGATTTAAGGGGCCAAAATGTTGTCCTTGTGAGAAGTGGTCTTTGCCTTCTTGCATCATACTCAAAGGGAGTGTAGGGAACAGGAACAAAGAAAAGGTGCAGGGAGAAACAAGATGACAGAACCCTTTCCCAAATGTCCTTAGCTCCCTCTGACCATATTAACCCTGCTCCTCCTCAGACGACCCAAAGCATCAAATGCCATTTTGTATGCAACACCCAGGTATGAAACTTTTCCTTTTGTGTAGGGTGTGCCCTTTGATTCCTGTTTCTCAGGATAGCTCCAGCTGGGAGGCTGACCTGCTGGAGAGATGTGTTACCTAACCTCGCAAATGATCACAAGAGAGCCATATTCTTCCAGTGGCTTGTTCTTCTGACTGGCAGGGACAGTGCTAGGCCATAAAGACTGCATACGCAAACTAAGGCACAATAACCATATACTATAATTACACGTCAGACGCGAGCTTTGTTTACCAAACAAGTCTGGTTTTATTCAAAGTTTCTCATCGGCCGACTGGGTCTCAACGCCTCACGACGTGAGTTCCCAAACACTGTGAGGTAAGAGAGAGCGAACAGCGCTCATGCAGCAATATATATACATTATACAGTATCTTTTGTTAAGGCAATTTCACCCGCCCTCATACATGTCATACAGGCTAGGGTTCAGTGATTGACAATTATGACAAGTCTTTATTCAGTCTAAACATAGTAATTCTAGCAAAGGCAGCAGAGACAGCTTTCTGTTATGGGGAACATGGAGCTCTGGCTCGGTAAGGATATCTTGTTTTTAGTGGAGAAACATTCCATACTATGTTATCTGTGTGTTATGGCTCATGAGCTAAGGGTCAGATAGTTCTGAAGCAGAGAATACCCTTCTCCGCGAAGGAGCACCGCTAGGAAAATATAATTCATGTTTAACTGCCTTTTACAACAGTGCTTGCAAGACACACCGGCACCTGGGCTACTGATTAGATGCAGCTTCTGCTCAACTTCAAGGACTTAGTGAGAGAGAAAAACAATGTATTTCTGCACATTTCGACATTCCTGTCTGTGTTAGCATTTCAGAGTTCAAGTCGTGGCCTCGCACTGTGTGCGAATCTAAAGCATAGAATATATTTGCAAAGCGTTTAACAGAAAAGAAAAAACAAAATGGCTGACATTTCACAAAATAGATGCCCTTTGGTTAGCCTGACGATTCTTTTGCGAGGTTTGTGACATGATGCGATTAGTTTCTGGCCAACATACTATATGTATCATTCGACTATAGGATTACTTTTCTGGTCTAACATCTGGATGCTCAATGTCTCTCAAACGTTTTGGTCGGGGCACATTCCAGACATTGGCTGGTCTCCCCATAACAATTTCATATGGGGAGAGACCAGTCCTTGCCTGCACAGCTGTTCGCATGCATAGTAAAGCCAGTGGCAATACATCGGGCCATTTCAAATTGCTCCCCGCACAAATTTTGTTCAGCTTGTTTTTCAAGATACTGTTTTGGCGTTCCACCAAACCGGCACTCATCGGGTGTCTGGCCGAATGGAATCGCTTATCAATTTGGAGGCCTGCGCAAATTTGCAACATCACGGCTGAAATAAATTGCGGTCCATTATCTGACCATATGACACGGGGTAGTCCAAATCGGGGAAAGTATTCTTTTAGCATGGATTTAGCTGTGGACATAGCTGTAAATCTTTCAGGGGATAGGCCTCTACCCATTTGCTGACTGCGCAGACCACTACGAGGACATACTTATAGTTTTGGCACCTCTCCCTTTCTATGAAATCAAAATGGATGACTTCAAATGGCATAGATGGTGGGCCAAAACTTCCTACTGGTGTCACTTTTGTCTTCCCGATGTTATGTTGTAAACAAGTCATGCAATTCAGAACCAATCTTTCAGCAGTTTTTCTGATGTGTGTATCCTGCCATACAGAATCCAGGTGCTAAATCATTTTTTTAGCACATATGTGTGTCGGACTGTGATCCATAGTAAGCATTGCCATTACATAGGCATTTGGCAACATTTCATCCATCAGGCTGTCTGACTAGAACACACACAACCCTTCCATAGCTGACTGGGCCTAGAGTTTTAATATGTGTATGATACAAATCAGATGTGGCTCTAAATAATTAAGTAAACCCTCCACCACCATACCACATGGGGTATGGCTTATATTTTCAGATTAATTATGTGTTTTATATAGCTCTTTCACCAAAGCGCTTTACAGAGAACATATTTACATACATTGTCACCCAACCGAAGTAGGTACTCATTTATCGGAAGGATGAAAGGCTGAGTTGGCCTTGCCGGGATTCAAACCTGAGACCTGCAGATCATGCTCAGATCGCAGCAGAGAAGCTCAACCCGCTGAGCTATCTTACTGGCACATTACCTTGGCACATGGTAACGAGTTTATCATAATGACATGACATTTTGAAACTAGGTGTAAACATAAATGCAACCTCTGCACAGCAGCAGTGATTTGGCTGTCACTGAAGCTCTGAAACAGAGCACCTTGGATCTCTGAATCTGCTCTGTGCCACCAGAGAGAAAGAGCTGCAGACCAGGAGACTGATGCAGCAGGGCCAGTTCTATTGCTGGGAAATGCTAGGTGACCACCTATGACACTACTGACAAAGGTGTCCAGGAGGCACCCACGAGGCTCTTGAAGCAGTAAATGTGGTCTATTTAGAATGCCCCTTTTGCCGGGCGTGCAATAAATCCTTGCACCAACCTAGCTGCAAAGTGCAGTCTAGGCCTAGCAGGAGTCCCCTGCAAGACTGCCTGAACCACAAACATGGCAGCGGTGACAAAGGCACCATCCTATCTGTCTGATAAACTCAACACCTCCGGAGGCCAGCACAAAACAAGAAGCCATAACATTTCCAGGCTGGAAAACAAGAAAGGCAAGAAAGGAAACAGAGGAATGTAAGCCTTTGCACCCTGATTCTGGACAAGCACACCAACATTCCTTCTCTCCTGCACCTCATGAAGACGATGAAGGCTCAACTCTATAAAGAACTCCTCATTCGCTGCTGATTTAGGACCCGGGATGTACAACCTCCCACCCCTTATTCCCCACTTCACAAATTAACCCTTACCTTCTCTTGTGCAGTGCTCAATTGCTTCCCAGCCATGTTTGTCCTAAAGCAACCCCATAGAGTGCATGCATACATGCATCTAAGTTTCTACAATACCCAGGTACTGATTCTTATTAATCAGAGTCCTGGAGGAAATGGCATCAATGTATGTTTGACCGGAATTGTTTATCAACAAAAGTAATAGCATCAGATATATGATCACTACACAGGAAGTGACATCCTCAAGGAAAACAGTCTATATTACTCTACTACAGCTAGTAACTTTAAAGTTGACTTACATTACATAAACTATCACTGAAACTCTGTGTGTGCTCACCTAAATTACATAAAGCGCTGTAAAGGGCGTGGGTGTTGGGCGCATGGAACTTTGTCCCAGGGGCCCTGCACTATTGGTCTGCTGCCTGGTCACACCCCCTCCCCTTCATAACCCACAGAAACAACTTGCAGGGTGAAGTATGCTGTAAAGGATGTGGGTGTTTGGTGCTTGGAACTTTGCTTGTCCCTGAGGGCGCACCGTACCAGACTGCTGCTTGGTCACACCCCCTCCTCTTCAGAACCCATGAACAAAACCCGCAGAGTGAAAAACACAGTAAAAGGAGGGGATGTTTGGCGCTGGAAGGGGGGGCTCGAGGGGAATGCAAAGTGTTCCCCCGTGGTGATTTTGGCCGCTGCACAGGCCAGTGAGCTGGCCTCTGCATAGAGCACCTCAGGGGGGTACAAAATGGGGCTGAGAAGGTTTGGGAGCAAGGGACAGTTGGGACTAGCGTTTGTCGTGTGTCCTGGTCGCTGCTCCCAAGCCTTCCCTGCGTTAGTGCTTGGTCTTAGCAGCAGTGAGGTAGGGTTGGTATAGGTAGTTAAGATTTTAGTGTTGGGTGGGGGTAGGCATATAATTATTGATATAGAAATAGTTTGGGAGGAATAATATATATATTTTAAGAATAAAAAAAAGAAAAAGAGTATAAGCGGGTCAGGACTATTCTGGAGTGCTGTAGATAAAGCACCTCCTTTTCATACCTCGTTGGTCCATCCCAATGCTTTTCGAGCCCGCTTCATCCCTGAAGGGATTTTCTGGTGGTGGCTTGCGTTGGCGGGCCCAGGTGCCTGTTCAAGGTGCGGGTTCCGTGCAGGGAGTCGTCGGGTGCTGGTAGGGGGGTGGTTCGAGAGCTTGGGAGCGTTGGGGAAGAATGACGGTCCCTGGGGTTGCCATAGCTCTGTATTGCAAGGAAGCCCGGTGCCCATTCATTGTAGCGAGGGGGCAGTGCGGCCGCCATAAAGGGCCAGCACCTTTCAGTTCAGGTGCAAGCCACCCTTACTAGGCATACACGGGCCAGCGTGTGCAGCTGCCATACACTTGGGAAGGTTGGTAGCAGGGAGCCCTGGTAGCCTACCTTTCCCAAGGCTGCTTCTCTAGACGTAGGCACAGCAGGGCGGTGCCGCCTACCTGCCACCAGGGGGCAGTGCAGAGCCCTTATTAGGGCAGCATACTTTTGGCAGGGAATTGTGGTGGGCTGAGCAGCATCAGCATTGGGCTGCACATTAGGGTACATATTAGTTTACCTTGGTAGGGGATATTTAGTGGTGCGTGGGCGAGAGGGGTCAAGTAGTTAAATAATTTTGGATAAAATATAGTGGGCAAGCAGCTATTATTATAAGAGTGTGAGGGTAACATTCCCCTTCCATTTTCTGCTTGTGAGGAGCACCTCCTGGTTTCTAGGGACCAGTTCCCGCAGGCCATCAGGGGTTGGTTATTAATTGCAGGGGAGTCAAGTAGGTTGCAGGAGGTAGCCTGGTACTGCGTTAACAGATTTATTGGGGTCAGAACCCTCAGGGAGTGCTAGCAAGGCTAGGGTGTGCAAGCTTAGTCAGGAGGGCAGCAGGGGGTTGCAGCATTAATTTGAATTCATTTTAGGTACTAAGGATGGCAGGGAAGGGATCTGGAGGTAAGTGCTTGGTGGACGCCCAGCCACTGAGGGAGGCTCTAATATTATAAGCAGGGCAACTATAGCCCAGCTGGAAGGGGCAGTGGGGGCAGTTGTGGGGGAAAAGGGGGCCAGAGAGGGTAGGCCACAGTGCAGTTGGCTGGTGCCCTCACTGCAGTGGTGGCTTGTAGCCCATCAGCAGATAGGGGGGGTTTGGGACAAAGGGGACAGAAGGACTAGGAGGGAGGTACCTAGGAGAGCGTCCAGGATTGCAGGAGAGGTAGGTGAAGGGTTGGGTATTGGATCAGGAGCTCAAGGTCCGGGGGAGGCCCCTAGTGGGGAGGAAGAGGTGGGCACGAAGAAGGCTAGGGGGGAGGGGCAGAGGGGGGAAATACCTCCAAAAGAGTGCAGGTGGGAGGAAGAGGGAGCGATCCCCATTGGTTAGTGAGGAAAGAGGAAGGTGCAGAACGACCTCCTCGCATAGGAGGGCATTAAGCAGAGGGCATAGTATGGCCCCCGTGATTGCTGAGAAGGAGGTAGGAGAGGGCTTGAGAATGGCCTCTCTGGGAAAATGCAGAGAGCAGACTAGAGGGTGCAGCACGGCCACTAGCAAAGAGGAGCAAAGGGTGGAGGAGAGAACCCCTCGCCCAAGAAGAGAGGAGCAGGCAGTGGTCTGCACGGCCCCACTGAGAAGACTTCAATGGAGTGGCGGGGTGGATGCCCTATGCTCACCCGAAGAGGAGCTGCCCGGTCCGAGCGTGCGCTCACACCAACAATGGTATTTCATTGAGGAGAATGTTGGACAGTAGGAGGATGAAGAACAAAATGGTTTACGGGGGAGGGAAAGGGTGAGAAGGGGTCTAAGGTTTGAAGGAGAAGGTCAGGTTGGGGTGGGCAGAAGTGCAAGAGGACGGCGGGGAAATTGGTTAGGGAGTCTGCTGATGTTTTTGTCCCCGCAGCAGGAGCGAGAAAAGAGAAAAGAGATGAGGAGTGTCGGAGTGGAGGCCAGGATGCCGAGGCTAGGTGACGGCAGGGAAGAAAGAGGTGAGCAGGAATGGAAGTGGTCAGCGGCTTGGCACAGGTCGGGCACGAGGTGGGAGACTTGCAATAGTAGCGTGCAAAATGACATTGGTGGACATGCAGAGGCTAGTACGGCATCTCAATTTTGCATGTAGGGTAGTGGCCCCAAGGCGCACTTTCTGTAGAAGCATGGCGCGGTCTATGGCGGGAGCTAAGTGCCCACATCACAGGGTGAGGTTGTCTGGAGCGGTTAGGGAAGACTGCAGGATTTGGCTGCGATTTCTGGAAGGGTTCAATGGGGTGTCCATGTGGCTTCAGAGTGATCCAGTTTCATGGGAAGTGCAAATCTTTTCAGATTCAGCAGGCTCAAGAGGTTTTGGAGTTTTCTGGGGGGGAAGGTGGTGTGCGGAAAGGTGGCCAGAGCAGTGGCAGAGAGGTGGTAGATGCATAGCCTTTCTGGAATTTTCTCCTTTGTTGGAGGCAATAGAGTTGTGGGGAGGTAAATTGAAGAACAAGAAAGTAAATTTCAATATCGATAACGAAGCAGTGGTTAACATGGTTAACAGGCAGTCTGCAAAGGACCAGAGGGCGGCTAGATTAATGAGAGAATTTGTACTGCGTTGAATGAAGTGGAATGGGGTGTTTTGAGCAACGCACGTGCCAGGGAATGATAATGGCATCAGTGGTGCATTATCTCATTTTCACTGGCAGAGATTTCGTAGAATGGCACTAGGAGCAGACTGGAGCGGGCATTGGATCCTGGTGGAGCTGTGGAGGATAGGAAAATGAGAGCACTGTCCTTAGTGGAGGGTTCGCTAGCCCCGGTGTCTAGGACAGCATACAAAAGGGCATGGTCGGAATTTATAAGGTGGGGAGCGCACAGCTGGAAGGGCAGGGAGGATGCAGAGGAGAGAAGAAGGGACGATGAGATGAACTTTCTACTGGAGTGTATGTACAAGGGCTGTGCGAAGGCAACGATATCGGGGAAACCGGCAGGCATTGCTTTTTACGGGAAATGGTTCTGGGGCTTTCAGCCAAGTAGCGGAGAGATGGCAAGCAGAATGTTGGAAGGTCGGGCAAGACAGAATAGGAGGCAACAGGACAAAAGGAGTCTAATCTCAGCGGCCTTGTTGTTTAGGTTATGTAAGGCTGTACAGGGGGTGTGCTCGTCAGCATGGGAGGGGGACATGTTTTCAACATGTTTCACTTGGTTATTCTTTGGGCCATTTAGGGTGTCCTAGCAAGTTGGGGGGGAGAAGAGGGGAAGGAGTTTTAAGGTGGGGGATATTCATTTCTCAGAGTAACGGGGTGGATATTAATATCAGGAGATCAAAGACGGACCAGAAAGGAAAGAGGTGTTGGGTGCTTCTGGATAGGGGTAGCAAGGAGTTGTGCCCAGTGAGGATAGGTTTATCATGGAAGGAGGCATGTGGGGGAAGAGAATGATTGGTCTTTCAGCACGAGGACGGGTTAGCAGTGTCGGCAGCACAGGTTTTAGGAGTTATGCAGAAGGCTTTGGTGGCCTTGGGGGAAAGAGCTGAGGTTTTTGGAACTCATTCTTTCCAGATGGGGGCGGCATCGAAGGGTAGCAGGATGGGGCTTTCAGAGAATAAGGTTAAATGTCTAGGGCGCTGGAGGTCGGGAAAGTGCAAGGGGTACATCAGAGAGTTTGGGAAAGGGGCATGTTTGAAACATTGACAAGCGCATGGGGAGGGATGGGGGTTTGGAAGTGATGGAGAGAAACTCACAACCATTTTTCTTTTGCAGATGTGGCACGCAGGAGTGGTGAGTTGCCGCAGATATGAATTTGTGGACATTCAATCGTAAAATGGGCAGGGAAAGAGGTGGTAAAGAGGATTTTTGGGACACAACTGGGTTCCAGCTACAACATTGCATTAGTGAGATGGTCGGGGATAAGGGGGCTTAGGTGAGACCAATTGCAGCCCATGTTAGCAGGATTGAGGGAGCGGCATGGGGTTCCAGAGGGAATAATAGTACACGCGGGGGAGAATTACTTAGTCAGAGACACAGGAGTATCATTGTTAAGAAAAATGAAAAGGGACCTTAGCTGGTGAAGGGAGATATGGGCCAGGGTAAGGTTGGTTTGGGGAAAGTTATTGCCGAGGAGCGTTTGGAGGGGATGGTGAATGTTAATAGGGAGATGGGGAGGTTTTGTAGTGTGGTGGGGGTGCAGGTGATGAAGCACAGGGAAATCATTTATGAGGATTCTTCAGTTTTTCGGGAGGACGAAGTGCATCTCCCAGGATACGGAAAGTTATTACTTATTGGACGCAACGATGGCAGTGCAAGACATAATAAAAAGTTGGAAATAGAAGAAAACTTAGGTTAGGGGTGTGAGTCAGAAAGTACACCTCAGGAGAGGGTTTTTTTCTGGTGCCGGGGGCATGACCCATTGGAGGAGGGGTGGTGGAAGCACAATGGGTTACTAGCGCAATAAAGGAAGGGGGTGGTGCTGTTTGCACAAACGGGCTACCCCGAGGGTACAAAGAGGGGCAACAGGTATGGAAGAAGCAGTGGTGTGGCCTCGGGGAGAAGATGGGAGAAAGGGGGAATAAAGGTTGAGAGGATTTTAAGGAGACGGAAGGGAGAAAGGGATAGGAAGGGAGGAATTTGAAATGCTTTAATTATTTAACTGTGGGGAATGGACATTTTTTATTTATTTAATTGTTTGGCAATTTGTTAAAACGGATATGTTAGTCTGTAAGGCCAGGGAGCCAGGTTAGCGTTTCTTTGTGAGCTGTGGCCTGTCACATTAAAGCAACCTTTTCCACTTAAAAGCGAGTCTGGGTATTTTTTTGCTGTAAACCCAAAGGGGAGACCGCTGTGAGTACGTTCTGGCTTCAGGGATTCTGTGGCATCTCACAGCACTTCACGGCAGAGTCTGAGGAAACAGCTGACAAGGCAAGGCAGATGCTGTATGCAGAGCGCCTGATCAGCTGTGAGGCTAGGTTGGGGGGAAATCACGCCATTGCAGCCCCGGCCAACGTGGACATCGATTTCAAAGAGAACCCCCCTACCACTCAGCTCATTCGCCATGCCAAAATGAAAAATACTAATTGTAAAGCTAAAAATTCATACAGCACTTTCCTCACCTGCCGCTGTTAAGAAAGGTCCTATATCCCCATAAGGTCTGTGGGGGAGGCAAAATCCATGATTAACTTAGCCAGTTCCTTGGTACGATCAATGATTGCCCCAATCGGGACCCCTGAAGGGATGAAGATAAAGAGAGGGACAATAAGGTTGACCCACGTACCAACAGCAGCAGCAGTACCATTGCCTTCAGTCCCACGTTCAGAGTAACAAACACCATAGTCGATGCCACAGCAGGTCCAACAATGCATGGGGCTTGCCCTTGCCCCTTGATGGATTGTACCCAAGTATGGCTGCAGGGGGTCCCAATGACAATGTTATTTTCGTGACCCAGATGCTTTGATCTCTGACACCCCTGACACTTCTCTAACCAGTCTGGGTGAAGCGATTGCAGTGTCTCTGATGGACAGCTCAGGCGAGACCACTCTGAACATTGTGGAAACTCGTGGATTACAGGGTGGGGTGCTGTTGGTCAGTAAAATCCTCAAGGGAGATGATGCTTCCACAAAAGGTACACCACCCGAGCTTACATACCTGGCTTCAACCGCAGCCCCATATACATCAACTAGATCTCTGTCACTCAGGGAAAATGTGGAAGGCGAACACAAAGTTTGTGCCTATGCCGATGCTATCCCCCTTACCACGGGGCCCAGAGAAAAACTGGAAGGGCAGATCATGTGTGCTAAGAGTGGCCCCCTGTCTTGTAGCAGCCCCCCTGCCCACCTACCACCTCTGGGCCATCGGCAACACATACCCCGGACCTAGCTGGCAAAAGGGCAACTGTGGCCAGCTGGCGCAAACGTAGCATTGTTCTGTCCGAGCTGGCGACACTAAAGAATCTACTTCTGTCCCTCCTTGAAGCGAAGCTTATGGAAGGGGGCACCATTGTGGAGTCATCAACCAGTATGGAGGGTGACATGGGGGTTCCAAAACCACCAGAGGCAGCAGCCCTCAATAAAACCACCGGAGGCAGCAGCCCTCAATAATCCTGTTGTCTGTACAAACATGACCGGCACCACCATGGCTGGGCAGGGCCACATTTGTGAAAACAGAGAAAATACTGGGATCAAAAGTGTCTTGCCTGATAAAGGGCCCCTGGCTCCAAGCCATTTAGGCTCCCCAGACCATATTCCGAGCATACAGATCCCCATTGTACCCCTCCCTATGCCGATTCGTACCCAGCAGGCAGATTGTGCAGATAATGTTATGGCAACAATATAGCCAGTTGGCTGGCCAAATAGCATCCAACCCCACCCCTCAGTGTTTTCCTCTGACCCCCACAGACTTCAAGCGTGGGCAGGGCAGGAAAAATAGCAAGGTGACAGTGGGCCATATGGGGGGAGGCGCAGTACTATTTTTACACAATCTCCCCAAACTGGCCGCAAACCATCTTGAAACCAGCGAAGCCCTTGCAAACAAATGTACCCAGTGATTCCGTGCTGTATGTGGCTGTTTATCTATAATTCGGGAGCACATCTTGAACTGCACCAGGTTGCACCATCAGGGGGAAAGTGCCTTTGACTCCATCGGATTGAATTCAGGGAGTTGAAAGTGGTCAAAGGAATATCGGCATTGATATGAGATGCCATCCTCACCAAACAGCGCAATAGAAATCAAAGCCCACGCCCCACATAATGTTGACTACCTCTCTGAAATTAGGCCATATTGCATCTTGCTCTCTGTCGCAAATGCAGTCCCACTGGAGAAAAGGACACTGGGCAACTCCATCTGGTCTAATTCCTGACCACATAGGTACACATGATGAATTCGTTTGTTTCTTTTATTTTACTCGAAGAGACTTCAACTGGGAGCTCAGTCTGTCGGTGTACAGCCGAGTTCTAGCGTTACAGTAAATGATTTAACTATAATGTGGATAGAACGTATCATCTTTCTCTTTTTTTATTGTTTTGTAAGTGTCATGGTGTACTTTTATTTACCCAGGCCTAAATAAAGTTACTGATGATGATAAAACGTTTCAAAATCAGCGCAGATTTTCAGTAAATATATGGAATTACTTTACATACCCATATTAAACAAAATGAACCTTTGGGCCTCTACCTGTGGGATGACTACAGCTACCCCATTGCCCCCTGAAATAAATATCATTACCCCATGTCAAATAAGGACACGAATGCAGAGGCTGGAAAAAGGTTCTCTCGTATGTTCCATGAATCCTGCCATTCATATGTCAGCACCAATTGCTGTCAATACCTGCGCGTTCTTTCCATAATCCTGTAAGGCCTTTATTCAAGGAGCGTTTTCCAATGGGGTTTTGCCATTATAAAACACTTCTGTAAATGAGGTCCCCTGTCTTTACTAAGCTTCGTACATTTCTAGCAATGTTCCCTGTGCAGTGCACAGTTGGAGCTCCCCTTGTTATGGCCATTCGCTGACAATGTTGCCAGCATTATGGACATTTACAGCTAGGGTTTTGTGTGCTATGTTTATTTTCTACTCAGGTCGTTTGTGCCATGATACATAGCTGCCAATATTCCCTGTGCTGGAGTAATTTGTGGCAGTGTTTCACTGAGATATAACCATTTACAGCGAGCGAGGGATCTGCCTGCTTTGGGTATTTGCTGCCAACGTGGTATGTGCTGTGAAGGCTCAGCTGAGGTTTGCTGTTACCTGGTAATTGTATACCAATAGTCTCTGTGCTATGGTAATGTGTTGTTGCTGTGTTTCCCTCTGCTATATACAAAGTTGGGGTTTTCCGTGCTATGCTTGTTTGCAGCCAAGATGCGCTGTGCTGTGATCATTTGGTGTTCTGCATTATGGCAATCCGTCTTCTCTGTGCAATGGCTATTTGATGCAGGAGGCTCATTCTGCTATTGCTGTTTACTGTCAAGGTTCTCTGTGCTATGGGGATGTTCTGCTGAGGTTTTCTGCACTAAGGCAATTTGCTGCAAATGTTTAATTTGGTGAGGTAACTTGATGCCAAGCTTCCCTGTTCTGTGGTAAATTGTCCTGAGATGGAAATTGCTTGTAAAGTTTATTGCCAAAGGCGTCTTGCATTTTCTGTACTGTGCTAAATTGCGGTTAAGTTTCTGTGTGCAGTAGTAACTGCTGTCAAGATTATGGACTCTTGTCAAATAAAGTCGAGCATGTCTTTCCTAAGGTAAATTGTTGTGTGAGTCCTCTTTGCTAAAATAGATTCAAGCCAGGTTAATCTGTGGTATTGTAAATTGCTCTCAGTGTTGACAGGTTGGTGGTAAATTGCTGAGAAGGTTCTTTGACGTATGATAAATTGCTGCCGCGGTTGGAGTACGTTTTTCGCATGTTTATCTGTGTTATGGTTCCTGATGCCAATGTTGTCTGGCAGACAGTGAATTGCTTTCAAAGTACTTCCTTCTATGGTGAGCTACTGCCATGTGTTTCTGCCGTACGTTGTGAGTTGTTGCCAAAATTCTCTGAGATGTGAAAGTTGGTCGTAGATTGGTCTTAGATTCTTCAAGCATTGGCAGGTTGGTGTCAGTGTTGTCTAGGCTTTAATGACCTTCTGGCGATGATCTTTCGGATATGGTGAAGTTGATGTTCTGCTTAATTGCTGAATTGTTTCCAGACACAATGACCTTAATACTGAACCGTCTAAAGCACGACGATGGCACACTTTAAGCCATCATGCTCACCACAAAAATATGTGTATATGTCAAGAAATAGGTGGTAGGCCAACAAATTCACCAGAACCCTATGCCAGTGAAGACATGATATGATATATGATAGATTATTTATATAGCGCCTATACACAATGTGTTTCAAAGCGCTTCAAGGCTAGGGAGGGAACAAGCGAAAATACAATGACATTCTTACAGGCCATGAACAGTAAGGATGTGAAATTAACTATCATACTCGGCCTGACGACATTTCAGATAGTCCAAGTGCTAAGACATAGATAAGGAAGGGAGGGGGAGAGTGGGAAGGAAATGGAAACAGACAGACGACTACCGTACTAGGCCTGATGACATTTCTGGTAGAGCCGGAGAAAAACAAAAGGTGAGGGAGAGGGGTGCAGAAAGGTAGGGGAGGAACAAAACAAGCGACTATCATGCTAGGCCTGACGACATTTCAGATAGTGCTGGAGGGGGTGTGGGGAGGAAAAAAACAGTAAGGGCAGGGGGGAGGAGACAGACAAGGTTGCTATCATACTATCATACTAGGTCCATGGACAATTCTGATATAGTAAGTGCATAGAAAAAAGTAAGGGGTGGAGATAGGAAAAGGGAGAAAGGAAAGGAGGAGAGACAGAGAGTTAGCAGTCAAAAGAGTGGAGAAGCAAGAGGGGAGAGTGAATACAATTGCAGAAGTCGGTAGTAACACATAATGTTGCAAGCCAGAATACAAGATGAAGATGGGAACAGCATGATTCAGGGCCACCAGTACAAGATGCAAAGGAAGTTCAGCATGAGAGTTGAGAAAGGGTGACACACCGTGAATGAATGTAGTCCATAAAAGTCAAATCGAGCATTGGCCACAAGACGGTGATGGTGTAACCGGAATTTAACAGGATATTGTCCTGCAGATGTAGGCTTGAGGGGGCTGTGGGGGGAACAGGGTAGAAGAATCAAGCAAAACAGGCAACACCTGTGTGCGAGAATGGTGGGGGCACAAGGGAACATTACAGGGGGATGGCGGATGGGAACAGTGGGAGTAACACATGATGGTGCATGAATATCTGCTGTCTGAGCAGGGGGTCAGGCGCTGGGTCCTCCTGGTCCGAACAGGTCCAAACAGGAATTGCCCTTTTCTTCGTCTGCCCTTCACTTAGGACGCCCGGGCGAGAGACACCCTTGATCTAATAGTTAAGAGCAGGAAGGAAGAGGTAGGCCTAAGAAGGTGGGTGGTGCTTAGGCCAGGTGACCTAGATCCACTTGCACCTGCTCCCCGTCTGCAGAGGAAAAGAGGCTGGAGGGCTCCTTAAGTAGGGAAAATGAGCGGCAAGCAGGAAGGCACCCAATGTCTCGCCCAGTGTAGCCCATCTCTCTGTCTGAAGATGATACTCTTAGGGAGCATGAGTTGAGGTCCCCTCCTCCTGGATTACACAAAGAATTCAAGATGGAAACAGGGGTAACTGGCAACATCATGGATGGGTTAGATCAGACAGGTAGAATCGTGCAATTCACCCATTGTGTTAATTGCCTGGAGTGAAAGGCGGTGACCAAGATCAGAAGATGAGGGACCTATCGGGAATTTGAGGAGTTCTCAACATGTATGTGCCTTTGAAATATCAAAACAGGTCTGGGGAAGATCCAGCCGCGTGTCCGTTTCAGTCTGACCTGCGTTTAAGTCTTCCCTAGCAACACTAGTCTTTCAGTGGCACCAGCCTGTTCAGAAGATGGCCACTTTGCACATAGACCTGACCACCTCTGACCATGAGGTTATCGAAGCTAACAAATACTGCCCCAGGCCACAGTGGAGATCTTGCTGTGTCCTATCTGTAGACAATGTGCGACAAGCGGCATTGCAATCTACAGTATGTGCACTTTGATAAGGCACTCTTGGCATGTGATCATCTCCATAGCAAATATGGTAGAAAAATAAGACATTAAAGCTCCTGTAGCATGGAGTAAATAATGTCTGCTCAGCATGTAGACGGCAGCAGAATGCAAGAGAAGCCCGAAGAGGTTTACACCACTTGTGCTGCCAAGACTTCAGACATCGATGACGGCCCCGCAGTGGCAATAGGTTGGGCAAATGCTATTATCCAATGCGAACCTCGCAATGCAAGCCAACCCTGATTCGACATGGAGCATTTTCCCCTCTCCATGATATTTATCAAAACAAAATTATTAGGATGCAAGCAAACCGATTTGAACAAAAAGACAATCCATTCATCACAAAAGATACATTGAATGTATTTGTAACAAAAATGCATCCATTTACTTTCATAAAATAAAAAGCTTGTTTTGTGAAAAGAAAAGGGATTTGAAACATGAAATCTCACTAGTAATTGGCCTATTTGGATTAACAAAACACAATGGGGAGGGTCCAAGGAGTAGCAACCTCCTCCACTTGATGCTCAACGTAGTACCGCACAAAACAGAGAGGTTTTTCGAGGTTCAATTTGTAACTTCTGTATTGTCACCGGCCTACAGCTCGCTAAATCTCCAACTCGGAAAGTCTATGTATCCCTATCCCAAAGGGTATTCTCATCCTAGCTTGCGCTGGTGTGCCACCTTTGAAGAAAAGAGGCTAGATAAGAGGCTGACCCTAATCTAGCTCGCTACTTTCCAACTACTGGGTTGCTAAAAAACCCAACACTGGCGGAGGGGAGTATTCTTAAACTTTATTTCTCCCTCTTAAGTGCGTTTAAGAAGCAGAATCCGCTGCGTAAATTTGTAAAAAATAATTTTCTTTCCCTGACATTCACTAGTCTGAATGTTCTGGGGTTTCAGGGAATCAGCCTGAACACTTAAGGTCTACCGGTTTCAGCAGATTATTCAAAGGTCTGACCACTTTCTTCAGGACCTAAACAGCCTAAAGCTGTTTATCTAAAAGAGAGAGGGTTAAACAATCGTCCTCGGTTTGTGGGCCAGAAGTCGTTTCCTTTTTCCTGTTATAATCCTGAAGTGAGAGAAATAAAACATATTGGACATCACTATCAGCCTGATTCATGGAATTATTTGCACCAAAAACGCAGATTTGCGCGCCTTTCTGCCTTAAAATCCCTGTTTGAAGTATGGGGATTTTCGGGCAGAAAGGAGCGCAAATCTGCGTTTTCAGCGCAAATAATTCCATGAATCAGGCAGTATATTTATCCTCTGCTTGGCTCTCATGAGGAACTTATTACCATTTCCTAGTTTCTTTACCCACCATCATAGGAAGGGGCAGAGGAAGGTGGCAAGAGCAATCCCCATGGATTACACGCAACAGAAGCAGTGGCTGGTACCCGCATAACACACATGATCTCTAGTCGGTATATAGCCAGCACCTGTGATACAAAAGGAATCACTAGTGTTAAATACATTGAAACTAGTTCTGCAAGAAGCACATCTTAAGGTACTTCAAAAAGTTCTCTCTTTTGTGCCTACTACCAAACATAATCCCTTTCAAACACGGATAAAAATCATGCAGTTGGTGAGAAAAATATGCCTTAAACCATATTTCGGGCAAACCTCCTTTGAAGATTCATAGGATGTGATGCATCTGCATAATAAATCTACATTCTATCCACCTCCTGATAATATATCTGCAGAAACTATAACTGTTGAAAGAGCAATACTAAAAAATGTGATGAATTAGAAGCCGAGAATAGTGACCCTTTTTATAACCTGGAAAGATTGAGAAAAATGCGCTACAAGAATTGCTACAAAATCAAGAGATCATAAAAAAAACCAGCGGATAAGGATGGGGCTACCGTAATAATGGATCTGGCCTAGTATTGGAAGATGGTAGGAACCCTTATCGATGACAGTGTGACTTACAGAAGATTGGGGAGTGACCCGACAGAAAGACCGAGAAAGCTAATCACTCTAGCGATTGAGGAAGCTATTAATGAAGCATACATAAATCGTAAGGTGGGAGACTTTTTGTGTCCTAAGTTCCCTGGATGTCCAGCCTTCTACGCTTTGCCCAAAATACATAAGGGGATCCACCACCCCCAGGACGATCGATGGTATCAGGAATTGGGTACATTCTAGAAACCTTCATCCCAAAGTGTTGACTTTTTCTTAAAAAATGAAGTCACAAAAATGAAGCCATACACCAAAGACGCAACAACGGCATTGAGACTGTTAAAAGAAATCACAACTTCTTTATAGTCACAATGGACATCGAGTCCTTAAATTTAAAAATCCCTGAGGAAAAAAAATATATATTTTTGACAAATTTACACAGAGGATTATGCCTTTTAGACACACTTAAGAGGGAGAAATACAATTTAAGAATGCTCCCCCCAGTGTTGGATTTTATAGCAAACCAGTAGTTGTGGGAAAGTACTCAGCTAGATTAGGGTCAGCCTCCTATCTATCCTCTTTTCTAAACAGCTAGGATGAGAATACCCTTTGGGATAGGGATAGATAGACAATTGGCCTATTAACCTCTACTAGTAGTCATGATGATTAGTATAATGTTTCCTCTGCCTCTTCTTGCGCCATCGATAAGCCCCAACTATTGCATTAGATTACAGATAGGGAGAAATCATAACAGGAGGGATAAAGAGGAGGGATAAAGAGTTGGTAGGTGTTATTTGGTTATTTGCCCACCCATTGACTGCCCATGCACATGGTAATACCTATGGTCATTCCCACCCAGTTCCTGCCACTCCATGCCCAAAACGCCTCCTCATGGGAAGTCTTTCAACTCACTTTAATCAAGTCCTACCATCACAATGTGCACTCAAAGTGTCTGCCACAGTTTTTCAAAGCAGTCTCCTGAGAGTGAATGGCTTAGGTGGAGGTGTAGATGTGCCACGGTCTGTCTTCAGCCACAAGATTTATAAGCACTTTGGGTATCCTTCACTGAAGTCCTGTTAAAAACCAGCATTGGTGAAGGAACAGTTTTGGCTTGTTTATAAGTATTGGGCATTTGCCAGGCACTGATATTAGATGCCCATCTACTCACACCATTTTGCGCCTGCTACCATCAATGGCCAGTTAATACCACGACGGCAATGTTTGACACGTGCGTTTACCATGCCTATGCAAAAGCCGAAACTGTTGGCATTGCCAATGCTTGTTTAAATGTGTGCCGTTCTTCTGAAAACCCCTGTTTTGGTGGTTGATGAGGATCTGGAGAAATGTCCTTTCTGGAACAGCTTCAAATCAGGAAACATCACAAGTATATGGAAAAATGTAGCACCCAAAGGTACATTATAAGGCTATCATAAACCACAGATGAGTTTTGTTCCATAAAGCGTGAGGCCACAGGGTGAGCAATTTACAGAGACACAGGTCAATAAGGGGACTTACAATATCTTGAAGGCTGACCAACTCATGGACGTATGGTTTACCTTCCTTACACAGAGACCCATGCATGAGACAGCATTTTGTAAAAATACACAATTAACATAATCAATAGTATAAGGAAGGGAATTATAAGTACAGACTGAGGCAGTGATTCACAAATAAGGCCTGGATAACCTTAGACATTTTCCTACCGAGTCCTGTATTATGCTAATACTAAGATCCATTCGAATTGATGGATGCCAACAGAAGTGGTGACCTGTAACAAGCACAGTTCAGAAAAGTGCACATACAGGGCGGAAGTCTATACTAATAGTGTCTCGAGGGACAGCACATGAGCCAATATTTATTAGATGTTTCCACTCAGAGGTCAAGTCCTAAAAATTAAAGTGGAGGAACTCATCAACAAACGCAACAGGATGTGACGTCGACAGGAATTAGCATATCAAGGTGAATATGCACATTTCATTAAATTGGCTTTCATGACATTTGCCTTTCATAAAATCAACACACGCACAAAACCAAGAGAGGATATTTACTTCTAATAGTGTTTTTGAAAACTTTAAAAGGTGTGCATGGTTTAAACTCCAAGAACCAATACAAATGTGTTCCCTGGGACTTGCAGTACCGAAATGGGACATCACCTTTAGTTGTGTGTTATTTTTCATCATGTTATATAGTGCAGCGGTGAAGTGTCCAGCCTACAAATCTAACCACTGCGTTTTGATCCCAGAGGTCGGCCTTTAATTCATACATTCACAGAGGACATACAATGTTTCTCATTATAGCTAGGGGTCTGAGTCCACCCTCTGTATAAAGTGGGGGAACTCTGTCCCCCCACGTGTACCCTCGACTTGAGCCCTGTTTCCACTGCAAATTAACGTAGAGACATGTTGACGTATCAGATTGGGAATTTTTAGATTAGACAGAGACATTTTAACATTTTGTATTGATGATTTAGGTATTTTGTGTTATTTTATAAACACATGTCACACGATAAAGGAATTGGCAACAACGTTTTTACCTGAAGAAGCACTGAGGATCGAAACATGTGTAGGCAGGGCATGTTTTGTGGAATAAAACTCAATAAAAGGAAACATATTTTTGTTATGAGTAATTGAATGAATCCTGCTTAACTATGCTCCTCAAAGGATAGGGTGTCGCATAGCTTAATGAATGCTGGTCTCATTCATGGCCGACCTGATTCAAGCATCACTGTGGTAAAAGGCGGCTGTTCCTCCAGCTACAGGAAGAAGCCAAACCTGGGTTGATCTTACCCAGCGATTCCGTGCCCAGATGAAGCACCATCGGCTGGTCCAGATATTCTGGCTTTGTCTCTTAACATGCATTGAGGACCTTTTATGACCTAAGCACAGGGCTAATTATACTGTTTTGAACTAATCCATACTTCATCGATAGAATGCTGAGTAAAATCCGCCAAGGTTTTTAATTATACATTAATTTGGTTCAGTGTTCTTTGCTAGCGTTCACTGGCAATGCGTCTCGCTGAACACCTAACCAATAGAATATCCCATTGCCGTTTTTTCTCATTGGAGTGTTACCTGTAAATAAGCACAGTATGGACGTAATATTTTATAAATGATAAATAACATGTTTTTTTTCTTACTGATTATCGGTTAATGGCTTATATGCTGCATGTATACTTGCATTGTGTATATCTATATTGCTTGATAAGTAGACACTTTATGGCAGAATCTGCACTTTCTGTACACTACTGAGAGGCTGCTCTACACCTACCCAATCCGTTACCATGGCATTAGCTGTGCTCCCTGCAGCCTGGTACACACAGCTCTAGGTGTCCATTCTAGCTGGTACAGTGCCTTCCATGATAGCGCTCAAGCGGGTCCAGCAGCATGAAACATATAATCAATCGCTTGATAAATAAAGGCTACATTCCCCGTGGCCAGCTCTGTGCAGTGGGCAGTGGCATACTCTCACTGCACCGATGCAAACAGTAAATTCACATGAATGCTTCCTGTGCGATGCCTTTACACGAAGAGCCAACCAAGTAGGTAATAGAAACATATGTCCCTGCAGACAGAGGCACTGCACTTTTTGTGCAGTGCAGCATTGGAAGTTTGGGCCCTTACTATCAAAGATTTGGACCAAAGCAAATAAGGTGTTGCTCTTGAACATCTCACATTTTTTACTTGCTACCCTAGACCTTTTCACAACGAGTAAAACTGGAGTAAATCTCAAGATACACAAGCATCTTTAAGAAGCCTTTGCTGTCTGTGTTTTCTTAGGGACCCCTCACTGCTGATCCTTGGATGCACTGGTGTTGAGCTTTGTTGACTTGGCCCTAAAGGCTTCCCTCCCTGATCCTCAGTCCTGTGGAAGGGCCGGGACGTGGAATAAAGCACCATACAGAGCATGGCTGAGCCTCATGGTTACGGCCAAAGTGAAGCAACATAACATGAAAGAAGGGCACCAGTCTGTCACTGCATGCTAGTGCCTCAGTCGAGAGCTCCATGCAAACAGGGGTGATGACTTCTTACTCATGGAGTGTTCCCCGCTATATAATGTGTCCCAAGACTCCAGCACTTTCCTGTGGTCCTCTAAATCCTCTTTGTGTGACACCGCTTCACCGACTTGTTTATTTCTTTCCTGGGCTTTGTAAAACACTGCAGTGCCTCAAAGATCCAGGAAGCTAACGCAAGGCAGCAGGTTAGCAATTAATATACACAAAGCAAATGCGAAAAAATAAATAAGGAAATAATTGTTTTATTGTGTTGGTTAGTTCAAACCTTACACATTATATATAATTTTACGAAATACACAATAATTTTAGAAAAATGTATCGCTCCAAAAGTATAAAATATCACTGCAAAGGTACAAAATAAAAATAATGAGGAACAAGGTAATTGTGTTACATTTCAATAAATTCACCTCTTTAAAAAATGTTATCCTGTAATTAAAATGCCCAGTATATTCAAATTAATTCATCAACATTTAAAATCAATCAAGTTGATTTTTAAAATGTATTTTGTTTACAAATATTGCTAGAGCAATGTTATTTCCATCATACAATCTTCCCCACAGATCATCAGTATTTGTGAACAAACCTTCTTCTGAAAAGAATTCCAGTCTCAAACAATCCAACACTTGACAAAAGAATCATAATATGCTTCAAAGTTTCCACTTGATGGGGTTGTTTAAAAAATCAACGGAATATCATAGAGTATTCCTGATACCCACAATCTCTCGTGTATGTATCAGGTATAGTGTTTTTGGGAACCCTACATTTTCGGTGCTATTTCTACTGGATTCCATAATTATTTGTTTGAAATGCCTAGTAATGGCATGTTTTGCTATGTGCCTGCACGAAGCTGTCCTGCTCTGCCTGTTTTGAATTGCTACACTCAGAGGTGCTATGCTACACTGTGTTACGCTCAACATGTCTTGTTTTTCAGCTGAAGAAACATGTTTTGTAATGTCTTGTTCTATTGGGATCAATATGTTCTTTTCCCAAAGCTAAATGCAGATTCACTAGAACCTACCTGAGCTTTTCTGTTTTTGTACTTGCATTTGTATTTGCTCATCACCCTTTTTCTGTGGGAGGAGACGGTAAAATATGATGTCCGTCTCCTGATATACTAGCTGGTTAGGTCATGTTATGTGGTGTTGAGGTTTGCATGAAATGTTTAATAGCCTTGAGCAAGTCATGAGGCAGCAGATAGCAACTCATCCCTAATATGCATGCATAAATACTTTCTGTCAGCCCTAAATACACTGTCAGCCCTTCACAGTTGTGTGCATCCTATATGACTCGTCTGATTGCTATTGTACAAATTGATACAGTGATTATAAGCTGCTTACCCGCAAGTTACCCACTAGTTGCTCATTTAAGACTCTATGCCTGTTATTCCTACAGTGCATGTGATATGCCCAATTTATTACTATGACCATGGCTGTTACTGGCCGCAAACTGCTCGTCTCACCTGTACAATCATTACCATGACCTACCAATAATGATCTGTACTCTCTCGGAAATGCACTCATACATGCTGCTACCTACACATATAATTGCCCACATACAGCCCTGTAGAATACTCTATGGAAACTGAAATCATGCCTATATCTAATGCACCCAGCTTATACTGTGACTTTGAATTTAGGAGATCCTTAACTACTGAATTTGCACCATCCTGTCTGCACATTGCATTTTGGCCTATATTGTGTTTTTTGTATTTAGGCGAACCCTAATTGTTGAATTTGCATTTTAGCCTATATGGTGATTTTTGAATTTAGGAAACCTAATTGTTGAATTTGCATTTTAGCCCATATGGTGATCTTTGAATTTAGGTGAAACCTAACTGCTGAATTTGCACCTTCCTGTCTGCACATTGCATTTTAGCCTATATTGTGAATTTTGAATTTAGGAGAACCCTAATTGTTGAAGCATAGATGGTGAAAGAGCCATAAGCGCTCTCTCGCCATTTTGTGACACTGACACTCACTGCCTAACCCTACTGTGCCCTGCACCTTCATTTGAACGGAATCTGTGTGCCCTGCATCATTTAGCCTTGTGGCACCCTGCATAATCACTCGTATCTAGCCTATGCAACACTCACTGCCCAGCCTTGACGTGCCTTGCACCGTTACTTGACTCATATTAGCTCCAGGCGTTGCGCCCTTGTGTTTTTGCCAAACTGCGTTATTCTGAACCTAGGTGTTACCCTAGGGCATTTTTGCCAAACTGTGTTATCCTGAACTTAGATGGTACCTTAGGCCATTTTTGCCAAACTGTGCTATTCTGAACTCAGATGTTACCCTATGGCCTTTTTACCAAACTGTGTTATTTTGAACTTAGACATTAGCCTGCTGCATCTTAGCCCAATCGTATGATCTTGAACCTAGTTGTCACCTATTAGCCCAATCGTATGATCTTGAGCTCTGGATCGATTCTGTGCAAAGTGATACTAGCCTATTCTGTGTTTACAGCACCTATACTGCTGTACACATGACTCATGCTGATAGGAAAAGCCCCCACTAGCCCATCTCTGCTCCCACCATCTTTTGTCATTATACTTACTGCTCCACATCTATGCTTAGCATGTGCTACGCCTAGCAGGTACCCCTAGCTGTTACCGCACATCATCTATCCACAGAGTGCATTTTCAAATCTAGGTAATCGCCAATTGTAACCTAGGCCTAGTGAGTACCAGACTTGCATTGCGTAGCTGCGTGCCCAGACCATGATCGCCTGGCTCACTCTCACATGCTCCCTTTCTGCATCATGCCGGACAATGTACACTGTACCGGCAACACCTTCATAACCGTCAACAACGATTTAGCCAAGCTAGGCTGCCCTAGGCACTACCCGATCCCCTGCCCCACGCCCTTCCTACCCTCCCAGGCGCCTTTTCCACCCAACCACCACTCCCACCCTACTTCCTCCGTAGACAACAGCTCCCCTGCCAATGCAACCTCTACCAAGACTACCAATCATAACACACTTAGTGTGCCATGTCGCATGGGGCCCCCCACATTGAAATCTCCAGAACCTCTACGTTCTACCAACCCTGACCTCACCACCCGCAACAACAGACTAGGCACTAGGCTGCCCCTTAAGAATAGCATCCACCTGACCAAACTCAACACCAAAACTAGGAAGAAATCAAAGACCCCTAATGCGCCTGACCCACTCCCCCTAAAAGGAGCCTTACTCAATGCCAGATCCCTGGCCGCTCACCCCACAGAAATTGCTGACACCATTCTAACCTATGATCTTGACTTCCTTGCACTAAAGGAAACATGGCTACATGAGGCTTCAGGACCACGCTGTCATGATCTCTGCTTCCAAAAGATCAGGACTTGCCCGACTCCCTTGGAAGCAGACCCATAACCCCGGTTCCGAGTGCCAGCCAGTCCCAATTGGGACCATTTGGACCCTGTCCTGGTGCCAGTGGCACCAGGCTCATAAAGATGCCCAGTCCCAGCGCTGGAAGCGCCGGGCTCATAATGCTTGGGTGGACTTACCTGCAGCAGACCATGCTGCTTACTTACCTGCCAGTTGAACCCCTGATCCTCTTCTGTTTGGGACTACTTTTCCTGTTGGGTGGGGCAGGAGCCACTCCCTAGGTTCAGAATACTGGAACTCTTCTGGAAAGCAGGAACTCTTTTCTTACCTAGACGTGGCTGTGGAAGGAGACACCTAAGCACTACAGGAGGCTATTTAAACCACACCCGATGGATGAATCTTGCTTTGCGTTATTCTGCATTCTCTGCAGCAGAACGCTCATCGTGTCTTCTGCTTCTGATCCTGGGCCTAAGGGAACAAAGGCTTACCATCCCGGAATCCAGTCTTCAGCAGCACCTGTAAAGACAAAGAAAGAACAGGTTAGCACTACGGTCTTCAGTGGCAGCGCATCTCTTACCTGGTCCATCGGCTGTCACCAACGCCTCGCGCTGCATTCCGGCATCTGAAAGACAAAGGCTTACCTACTCTTCGCATGCTCCGGAGGTCTTCGCACTGCATTCCGGCATCTGAAAGACAAAATCTTACCAGCTCTTCGCACGCTCCGGAGGCCTTCGGCGCTGCATCCCGCATCTGAAAGGCAAAAGAAGGTGCGTTTAAAGACATTGGGCAACTTTATTACTCACGTGCCATTACTCCTTCCCACGCCGAATCCAGTGGGTATTCCAGCACCCTTCAGCTTCTCTAAAGCTCCGAACTTGTACCTGCAAGATAAAAGGGACAGTTAGTGCGCATCGTGAAGCAGGCTACAAGCGCTTACTTACGTGCTTCCAGGCGCTTCTATTCCTCACGCGGGTTCGATCCTCAACTCTCATCAGCCCGCCATCCGCCATCGCCGGAACCCTGCAAAACAAGAGATATCATTACAAAAGACTTTTAAGACATTTGAAGTGCCCAGAACTTACCGTTCGTGCAGTTAACGACGGACAGCAGTCCTCTGAGGTCAAGAGGCCTGCACCCTTATCCAGTGAAGAAACTGGTTACGGCACCCTGCCCCGAGGCAGATGGAGAGCTCGGCGTTCACTTACCTAAGGTGAGGGCGTTAACCTTTGGGGTTCTACAGGAGAAGAGAAAGGGAAGAGGAGAGAGGCACCCAATAACCCCAGTTCATTAATCCCATATTTTCTATCTGCAGACATCTTACTCTTCGAGTCAGACATACAGTGCACAGAGGTCCAGCCCAAAGAGCCAACCGTGTGTTACACATCACCTTTGAAGATACGGCATTCACCCAGTCAAGACCAGCGCCTCTGCAGGAATCAGGTGAGCGTTACAGAACACAAAGCCTACCGCAAAACTCCCACCCAGGCGCTATGGAAACCTCGGATACCGACCAGCTAGCCCAGTTACTTGGGGAACTAAGAGCAGAAGTGCATGCAGCCCGTCAGGAGACAAATGCTCTAAGAAGGGAACTGATTATTTCCAAGGAGCGAACAGACGATCTCGCTAGACAATTGCTACAGTCACAAGCCGGACAAACTCCGTTACCCGCATCAGGGGCAAATCTTCCTTCAACATCCTCTACGAACCCAGTGCAGATCAACCTACCTGGGAATGTACTTCTGGCTCCGCCCGAACGATTTTCTGGTGACCCAAAGAGGTTTGCAGTATTTATTAATCAGTGCCGGTTGCACTTCTTATGCCGGCCAGCAGCCTTTCCAACTGATCAAGCTAAGGTAGCTTTCGTGCTTTCGTACCTTAGTGGCAATGCGGCAGACTGGTCGATCCCTCTAGTTAATCAAGATGATCCGGTTCTCCATGATTTTCAAGCTTTTCAGCTCAGTATGGAAAAACTGTTTGCAAGACATTCACAGGGGCAGTCCTTGGACAATGAGCTCCTTTCATTGCGACAGGGTAATCAAGACCTTTTGGCTTATATTGCGTCTTTCAACAGACTTTTAGTGGAAACTCGATGGCCTGAGGACAAAAGGATTACGCTGTTTTATAGAGGTCTACGTGGAGAGCTCAAAGATGTGTTAGCCCAAGCAGTGAATCCCCCGCAAGACTGTTCGGACTATATTGACTTAGTCGTTCAAATTGACCACAGACTGCAGAACAGGAAGGCCGATCGTTCCAAGTTTGATGCTCGAGTATTTTCCAAACCACCAACTCCTACCAAAGGAGTAGACTCCAGGGAACCCATGCAAATAGGGGGCCTGAAAGGACCACTAACACAAAAGGAGCGGGAAAGGAGAAAACAGCTGCAATTATGCCTCTATTGGGGAAACTCGGGGCACTTTCTTCGAGACTGTCCGGTGAAACCAGCCAAGAAGGCAGTAGGAGCTGCAGTTACCAGGGTCACAAACTCTGAGCAGGGAAACGACCTCGCCCGACAAGAATAGAGGTCCTCTTGCCGTGCGTTAAAACCAGTTCAGTGACCTCGCATTTCGTGATACCTATGGTCCTCATTAGCCCTGAACATCCGGATCGATTACATGCGATTGAAGCTTACGTCGACAGCGGTGCCATTGGCAATTATGTGGATCATGAAATGGTTTTGAGGATGAATCTGACTCTTTGTCCAAAGGCTGTAAAGGACGTCATTACTACGGTGGATGGTACGGAGATAGCCTCCGGACCAGTAACGCATACCACCCAAGAAGTGACGCTAGTAAGTCAAGATGGACACCATGAGAAGATCGTGTTCGATGTGATCAAGGACCCTCAGTTCCAGATTATTCTAGGAATTCCTTGGTTAGAGAAGCACAATCCTCAGATCGATTGGCGAGCAAGAACGGTTCAGTTTCCAGAATGTGTCTCTACTTGTCACCCTCGACCTGGTGTTGCACTGGCAGCAATTTCCTCGGAGGCTCCCCAATTACCTCCTGAATACCTAGAATTCCAAGATGTTTTCCGGAAGGATCAGGCTAACTCTCTACCTCCTCATAGGTTTTATGACTGCCAGATAGACCTGATACCTGGATCTACTCCTCCTTGTAGTAGAATTTATGCCCTCACCGAGCCTGAGAATCTTCACCTCCGACAATACCTGGATCAATACCTAGCGAATGGGTTTATTCGTCCTTCCAAGTCCCCTGCTTCCTCAGCTTTGTTCTTCGTTCCAAAAAAAGAAGGGGACCTTAGAACTTGTATAGATTATCGCGCCCTGAACCAGATCACCTTTAAGAATAGATATCCATTACCTTTGATCCCTGAACTCCTGGACCAAGTCAGAAAACCATGCATATATACAAAGCTGGATCTTAGAGGAGCCTACCACTTGGTACGAGTAAAAGAGGGCGATGAATGGAAGACGGCCTTCCGCACCAAGTATGGGCTATTTGAATATCAGGTCATGCCCTTCGGACTTTGCAATGCCCCGGCCGCCTTTCAATATTTTATGAACGATGTCCTCAGAGAGCTCATAGATGTGTGTGTTGTTGTTTACATTGACGACATCCTCGTTTATTCTTCATCGGAAACTGAACATCGGAAACACGTGAAAATGGTCCTCGAGAGATTGCGTCAACACAAACTTTTCGCTAAGTTGGAAAAATGTGTTTTCAACGTGACTGAAGTTGAATTCTTGGGATTCATATTATCACCTAGCGGGGTGCGTATGGATTCAAAGAAGGTCGATGCAATTCTCAAATGGCCATCGCCATCCTCCGTAAAAGGTGTTCAAAGCATGTTAGGCTTCGCTAACTTTTACCGCAGGTTTATCCCCGAATTCTCTCGAATAGTCCAGCCCATCACCGCCTTGTTAAAGAAAAACAAACGTTTTGAATGGTCTACCGAGGCGGAACAAGCTTTCCAGAATTTGAAGACTAGATTTATCTCTGCACCGATCTTAAAACATCCTCGCCCAGAACTCCCCTACATCGTTGAAACTGATGCTTCGAGCCTTGCCATGGGGGCAGTTCTATCACAAAAGGACCCAGTAACCAATCAGTTGCATCCCGTTGCATTTTGGTCCCGCAAATTCTCGCCTCCTGAAATCAATTACACTATTACTGATAAGGAACTTCTAGCAATCAAGTCCGCCTTTAAGGCTTGGCGGCATTATCTTCTGGGGGCCCGACACACCGTTACTGTGATTACAGATCACCGAAACCTGCAATATTTGAAAACCGCAAAAGCTCAATCCTCTAGGCAACTCTGTTGGGCACTATTCTTTGCCGAGTTTGACTTCATAATTACCTATCGACCTGGTACAAAAAACGGTAAAGCTGATGCCCTTTCTCGGATGGGAGTGGAAGAACATTTGATCAATCCTACACCTGTACCTATCATTCCCGAACAAAGAATTCTAGGTGTAATCGCCACACAATCCATAGAGGAAGTTAAGGATAAAGCCAGGCTACTGGTAACTCCAGCAGACATACAGAATTGGCATCTGCAGGGAAAGGACTTTACGGTGAAGGACAACCTATTATATTTCCAAGAACGGTTATACCTGCCCAGCACAGATTTACAGAAAAAGGTAATCTCTTGTTATCACGATTCTTTAATGGAAGGACATCCCGGTATGACCAAGACCTCGGAAAAGATCAAGCGCTACTTCTGGTGGCCGTCTTGGAAAAAAGATATCAGAGACTTTATAATGTCCTGTGGAGTATGCGCCCAAAACAAGAGTCAAAAGGAAAAACCAGCCGGCCTCTTACGCCCTATTGACATCCCGCCTCCCCCTTGGCATACGCTTTCTATGGACTTCATCACCGATCTACCTCCATGCTCCAGATACAATACGATCCTAGTAATCGTGGACCTATTCTCCAAGATGGCGCATTTCATTCCACTCAAAGGCTTACCAACAGCAGCAACTCTGGCCCGAGAATTTCTCGAAAACATCGTCCGACTGCACGGTTTTCCTTCAGTTCTAATTTCGGATCGAGGTAGTCAATTTATTTCTCATTTTTGGCGAAGTTGCTGTCGGTCGGCTCAAATTGATGTGAGACTTTCGACCAGCCACCACCCTCAAACCGACGGACAAACCGAGAGGACCAATCAAACTCTGGAACAGTATTTGCGCTGCATGCTACAACAAACTGAAAAAACTTGGAAAGATATCCTTTGGATAGCCGAATATGCCTACAATAACTCTGTCCACTCGGGAACTGGGAAGACCCCGTTTTTTCTTTTATACGGTAGTCACCCTCGATCCTCGGAGTTGGATCCACTCCAAGATCTTGGAACACCAGCAGCAGACCACCTGCATTCTACAATCACCCAAGCCTTTAAGGAAGCCGTTTCTCACCTTCAAAGGGCTAAAGAACAATACAAGAAAGGAGCAGACCAACATCGGAAGGAAGCCCCCCAATATCAAGTAGGATATCAAGTCTGGTTATCCACCAAATATCTACCTCTAAAAGGACCACGCACATTCAACCCAAGATACCTCGGTCCCTATTCCATCACTACCATAGTAAATCCAGTAGCGGTCAAGTTGGACTTGCCCCCTCACATGAAGATACATCCGGTCTTCCACGTCTCTCTATTAAAACCCGTGCAACCTCAAACCCGACTAACTACATCTCCAAAACCTATTCTAGTTGATGGAGAACTCGAGTTTGAAGTCAAAAGCATCCTGGATTCCAAGATCTCCAAATCTAAACTATTTTACCTGATTGACTGGAAAGGCTACGGTCCCCAAGAAAGATCCTGGGAACCTGCAGAATATGTCCACGCGCCTCGTCTAATCAAAAGATTTCATCGAACATTTCCTAACAAGCCCAAACCCCCGGAGAAGCCCGGTTTGGGAGGGGCCTTGAGGGGGGTGCTGTCATGATCTCTGCTTCCAAAAGATCAGGACTTGCCCGACTCCCTTGGAAGCAGACCCATAACCCCGGTTCCGAGTGCCAGCCAGTCCGAATTGGGACCTTTTGGACCCTGTCCTGGCGCCAGTGGCACCAGGCTCATAAAGATGCCCAGTCCCAGCGCTGGAAGCGCCGGGCTCATAATGCTTGGGTGGATTTACCTGCAGCAGACCATGCTGCTTACTTACCTGCCAGTTGAACCCCTGATCCTCTTCTGTTTGGGACTACTTTTCCTGTTGGGTGGGGCAGGAGCCACTCCCTAGGTTCAGAATACTGGAACTCTTCTGGAAAGCAGGAACTCTTTTCTTACCTAGGCGTGGCTGTGGAAGGAGACACCTAAGCACTACAGGAGGCTATTTAAACCACACCCGATGGATGAATCTTGCTTTGTGTTATTCTGCATTCTCTGCAGCAGAACGCTCATCGTGTCTTCTGCTTCTGATCCTGGGCCTAAGGGAACAAAGGCTTACCATCCTGGAATCCAGTCTTCAGCAGCACCTGTAAAGACAAAGAAAGAACAGGTTAGCACTACGGTCTTCAGTGGCAGCGCATCTCTTACCTGGTCCATCGGCTGTCACCAACGCCTCGCGCTGCATTCCGGCATCTGAAAGACAAAGGCTTACCTACTCTTCGCATGCTCCGGAGGTCTTCGCACTGCATTCCAGCATCTGAAAGACAAAAGCTTACCAGCTCTTCGCACGCTCCGGAGGCCTTCGGCGCTGCATCCCACATCTGAAAGGCAAAAGAAGGTGCGTTTAAAGACATTGGGCAACTTTATTACTCACGTGCCATTACTCCTTCCCACGCCGAATCCAGTGGGTATTCCAGCACCCTTCAGCTTCTCTAAAGCTCCGAACTTGTACCTGCAAGATAAAAGGGACAGTTAGTGCGCATCGTGAAGCAGGCTACAAGCGCTTACTTACGTGCTTCCAGGCGCTTCTATTCCTCACGCGGGTTCGATCCTAAACTCTCATCAGCCCGCCATCCGCCATCGCCGGAACCCTGCAAAACAAGAGATATCATTACAAAAGACTTTTAAGACATTTGAAGTGCCCAGAACTTACCGTTCGTGCAGTTAACGACGGACAGCAGTCCTCTGAGGTCAAGAGGCCTGCACCCTTATCCAGTAAAGAAACTGGTTACGGCACCCTGCCCCGAGGCAGATGGAGAGCTCGGCGTTCACTTACCTAAGGTGAGGGCGTTAACCTTTGGGGTTCTACAGGAGAAGAGAAAGGGAAGAGGAGAGAGGCACCCAATAACCCCAGTTCATTAATCCCATATTTTCTATCTGCAGACATCTTACTCTTCGAGTCAGACATACAGTGCACAGAGGTCCAGCCCAAAGAGCCAACCGTGTGTTACACATCACCTTTGAAGATACGGCATTCACCCAGTCAAGACCGGCGCCTCTGCGGGAATCAGGTGAGCGTTACACACACTTATCGCTAGCCATTCCAGCCAACTACTCCATCCTTAGAGCCGACAGACCTAATGGTAAGGGAGGAGGCGTAGCAATCATCTCCAAATCAACACTAGGCTGCAGATTAGTCTCCACCCTATCTCTTAAATCCTGTGAGTTACTCACAATCAAGTTACAAACCTCCCCCACAAGTATGATTACACTACACCTTATATATAGACCTCCAGGCCCTCCGGGAACCTTCGAGGAAGACATTACAGCGCTTATTACTGAAAATTCCAAGCCTCTAGCACAAACTATTATCCTCGGCGACTTCAATCTGGGCTACAACGACCCCAAGGATGCACCAGCCGCATCCTTAGCAAACGCCCTAACTGAGCATGGATTCGCTCAACTCAGCATCTCACTGACTCACCAGAAAGGCAGAATTCTCGACTGGGTAGCAACTCTTAACTGCAACACCACCTGGAAGGACCCCCAACCTCTTAAATGGACAGATCACTACCTTATCCCACTCGAAATTCATACTAACCAGGCCACGCCCAAGAAACGCCCCCTGGCACCAGCCTGCCCAACCAGAAACAAGCGCAACATCACGGCCGAAGCCCTATTACCTCTGGTCCTACCCAGCCTTAACGCTCTACCGGACAATGCTGACCTTAACCTACTAGTCGACACCGTCAACAACCTACCATTGCTTGCCCCTTTGAAACTATGTAAAAGTAAACCAATAAACCACCTGAATTTGTGGTACACTCCAGAACTCAAACCACTCAGGAAAAAGAAAGCCAAACTAGAACTACCATGGAAAACTAAGCCCTCACCTGAAAACAAATCCAATCTTAAAAACATCTCCGTGCTATACAAAAGTGAGATCATTCGCACCAAAAAAGATGCCTATAACGTTAGGATTGACCAGGCAGGCTCTTCCACCAAAGAATTATTTCAAATTCTAAAGGAGCTAGAAAACCCCTACCCCCCTCCAGACAGCTGCTCAAAAGATAAACCCTGGTGCACCAGCATCCAGAATGCCTTCAACAATAAAATCACAGGACTCCAGACCAAAATCGAGAACAAACGTCAACAACTACCCAGCAACAAAACCGCCAACCCTAGCTTAAGCCCACCAACACCTAACAAAGCCAATATAGGCTTCACCTTTAAGAAAGTGACCATCTTAGAAGTCCAAAAAATCATCACTTCCCTAAAACCCTCTAATTGCATAGGGGACAGCTGCCATGCCCAAATAATAAAAGACGCTGCCAGAGACCTCTCCCCCTTTATCACTAAGATAATTAACCTCTCATTTGCTAACGATTCTGTCCCCAACAACCTAAAACAATCCTGGGTGCTCCCTCTCCTAAAAAAGCAATCCCTAGACCCAGCCATACCAACAAATTATAGACCCATCACTACTGTCCCTTTTCTGTTAAAAATCCTGGACAGAGTCGCCTACATCCAGATTCAGGAGTACCTGGAATCTAACCAACTGCTAGGTATATGTCAATCTGGCTTCAGACCTCAACACGGAACTGAAACTGCTCTGGTTGACCTCAAAAGCCAGATTGATGAAATCAAAGACCAAGGAAATGCAGCTATCGTACTTCTCTTAGACCTCTCAGCGGTCTTCGATTTAGTCGACCACGAAATCTTATGCAACCACCTATCTATCGCAGCCCACTTCTCCTCCTCTGCCTCTGCATGGATACAATCCTTCCTGGCGAATAGAACCATTTGAGTCTTCTCCACAACAGCTGCTGCTGACCCTATCCCCATCACCTGCGGAGTCCCACAAGGCTCCTGTGTCTCCCCCACCTTGTATAATATATTTACGAAGCCCCTATTCGACAAATTGGACCGTCTGGGTGTCACCTACACCAACTATGTAGATGATACCCAGATTCTCCTCACCATCTCAGGCAACTACAATGCGGACGTCACCCGGATCAACGAAATCTTCTCTATCATTCAGGCATGGATGGCCACCCACGGCCTCTGCCTGAATGATGAGAAGACGGAGCTCCTGCTGGTCGGCTCTCCTAACAACCTGTCTAAACTCAGTCCCAGCTACAAGAACATTATCATAGACGGTAACACCATCCCTATCGCTAAAAGTGTGAAAACCTTAGGTTTTCACCTTGATGCCAACACCAACCTCTCCAAACAAATCAATTCAACCGCCTCGGCCACTGCCTATACGGGTAAGCTAATCAGGGCTAGCAGACCCTTCCTATCCCCCAACAGCTGCCTCACTCTGGCCAGAGCGCTCATTCAATCCGAACTAGACTATTTCAACAGCCTGTACCTAGGAGGCAACCAATCCATAACTAACAAACTCCAGGTTCTCCAGAACAACGCTCTACGCGCAGCACTCAACATCCCTAGGCGTGAGCACATCTCCACAACCAGGAAAGCGTGCAAATGGCTCTCCATACAGCAAAAAATTGACCTCAAAACTATCTGCCTCACCACAACGCCTTAAACAACCTAGCCCCACCGTACCTCTCCAACAAATTCACTCTAAAAACCACATCCAGAACCACTAGATCATCCAACTCCTTATGCGTGCTAGTGCCCAGTTTTGCCTTAAAAAGAGCAGGGGGCGCGAGTTTCACTGTACTAGCCTCCCAACTTTGGAACACCATACCACTCAGAATCAAAACCACTGGGTCCTTCCCGATGTTTAGGAAACTTGTTATTGGCTGGTTACTGAACAAAGAGTAGCATCCACCATCATCCCGAATATCTAACAGCCGCAACCATACCTGTACTATATGTAAATTGTTGTACTATGCAAATCTTTTGTAAATTGATGTACTTTGTAAATGTGAATGCATATCTTTTGCCTGTAACCGTGTCCTTAAGCGCCCTTCTACCCATGGGTCCGGAGCGCTCTACAAATAAACAAACAAACAAACAAACAAACTTATATAATAGCAGGAACTAAAGGTGGATCTGGAAATCGAATCTGTTAACTACACCATAAATTGCTGTTTTGACCTAACATTTGAATGTTGCTCTCTATTACCAGGACACCGTAATTGCAGCCGAGGGTGAGAAGGCTAGTCAAAGGCGGGATTATATAAATTAACTGCCATTAGCGCCCAGCCTCGGCCTAAGAGGATTACTGCCTCACACACCACTATATCCATTCCCATAAAGGTCCTAGCAGGACTCAGGATCGGGGTTTCTGCTACCCAGGGAGCATTAGTCAAACTCACACCCTCAGTTAAATGTGCCCATATTTCCTTCCAGTTTTCCCATGTATAGAACCGAATGTTCAGGGCTTAGAGGTGTAAGTGGAAGGGCTTTTCATGCTGTGTTTTCTTGAGTGTGGTTTCTACACGCTTTGGCTCACCATGACACTGCGGAAGGCTCAAAGTCTGTCCACTGCTGAGCCATAGACAGGCTCTGTGTCCTTAAGCACTTTGCACAGAAGCCCAAACCTAGGGTCTGGGTCACAAAATCCTTTTGCTAACCACAATATAAATGAGAAAACCATAAACAAATTGAGGTGTATTTGCTGGCGTTTCAGGGGGATTTTTTCAAACTTGGCAAATTCGACTTGGCAAATTCGACTATCTGATATGCAACCCCTACCAAATGTTGTTGGGGCCGAGAGAAGGAAGAAATTAGAAGGGCTTTGCATTCAGTGTTTTCTTGGGCATGGCTTCAACAAGCCCTGGCTCACCATGGGATGAGTACATTCCAGACATACCGCCCCCCCTGATGTGGTGAATAACTCTTTCCAGCTGTCGCTGCTTTCAGCGCTCCACCCCATATAATACAATTGAGTCCTACGACAAACTCGATCCACTTGTAGACAGCGCTCCTCCACCTTTTCCTTCTTGAGCCTCTTTGTTATCCTTCACCCTCATGCCAACTATCCACCCGACTTTGCTCCTTCCAACCACTTCGGCATGTTCTATCATACTCCTCTTTTATGCCACAAGCCATGGCAGGAGGCGCTATACAAAAGACAAGATAATATAAGTAAAATCGTACCTTCTGTTCTCTGTATTTTATTGTGTGCTACATTATTCTCTATAATGCCATAATGAGAATGATTTTTCCTATTTTCAAATAGACAATAGCTTCCTTAAGGTTAGGAAAATGCTGCATTGGAAAAAAAGGTGTTTCTTTTAATTTTGGAAGGGTTGCTGCGAGTTGCTAATTTTTTTCAGGTTGGGGGGTCCCAAACGAAAAGGCTGCAGCCGGAGTCTATGTCCTTTGCTTCCTGCCAGTAGGTGCGTTTATTTGTTTGGGTGTTTTGCAGGGCGTTATATGTCCACTTCACAGGGCTTTTCCTCCATGTGGACATTGTGACGTTTGAGGCTCGACCCAGCTCTGCTAGCTAGGGTGCAGTGGGGCTACAGGGTGATGCTGCAGAGCCGGGGCGGGGCCATATCCATGTAAGCCTGCCGATAGATGTGCCCTGGTACAAAGGAGATGACAAGCTAGACACATGACACTAGATGAACCAGTCTCCTTTCACTGTATGAACTCTTCTTTTTTAAGCTGGATGGCAGGCTCATGGTGCAATGGTCGAGATCAGGGTCCTTGTGTATTTCTGTTGTCCAACTTTTCCTCATGAATATCAATGAGGGATGTCCTGAAAACCCGTCAGGATTCCGGCACTCAAGGCCTGGAGTTGGACAATTTGCATGCACTGATTATGAATGTATGCACATTTTTTCTCATGAATATTAATGAGGGATATCTTGAAAACCCGTCAGGAGTCTGGAGTTGGACAATTTGCATACACTGATTCTAAATGCGTGCACATATTTTCTCATGAATATTAATGAGGGATATCCGGAAAACCCGTCAGGATTCCGGCACTCATCTAGCAGGGTTTCACTGTCAGTCATTTTTCGCTTTCTCTACAACATCTTTAATTGTGTGCCTTGTCAGCAGCTGGATCACCGTTTTATTTTTCTTAAATGCTTTCCTCTTTCACAAGTTTTTCAAAACATGTGTGCAATGGGTTTATTACTAGTGACGAATTAGAGCAGAGATGACGTTGCGGGACCAGGCCCCAACCAAAGGGCTGCGTTCTGACAAACACACAGGATTCTGTCCAATCAGAGGCAGGCGTTTTAATTTAAACTTCACACCTCTTCCCTTCTATACATCTTGGCTTCCACAGGGAACTGGATTCCACCATGAAGCCACACAGCGACAACAATTCCACAGGTGTGGTAATGGCCAGCAACATGCAGGGAAGCTCCATGACCATGTGTTCATCTTTGTGCAGCATCGTGTAGAAACCAATAGTTGAAAGGTGTATTTTTAGAGGGGTGACGTTTACCCCAGACAACAGCAACGGCAGTATCCCCAAATGTTGCAACAGTTCCACCGATCATATACTTTCGCACTGCCAGCCATATTTTGTTACACAACTGTGAAAAGAGGGTACACCGCAGAGGCCTAAGCTTCTGGGAGCAGGCATCATGAATTACCGCCCTCTAGGTCTTTGAGGATCAAAGCTCAAATGGGACAAAATCCTGTAACTATGGTGATTCAAAGGGTGAAAGAATACAGGAATATACAAGCTATGTTATCTGAATACATTTACATAAAATGCTAAATACATCCCTTCAGATACACATTGGCAGTGCTCTGCGGATAGGTGTGACATGCACACAGAATCTATTTAATTTACATGTGAGTATTGTTTTAAAGGGGTCCTGATTTTGAGAAGGTTATTCTCCATCCTTAGGCTGGGTGCAAGAGAACACACCTCCACATTTGGTTCGATGGAAGGAATGGGCACAGGTCAGATCAGATGTAAATGAACACACTAATCCTGGTTGGTTAACAGGTTGGAAACATAGGTCTCAAGGCATGTGGGTCTGTGGCAAAAGATGCCTTGTGTATGGAACAGATTCATAGGAAATCTAGTTTTCCAGCGGTAGCGAGTGAATTTGGTGGAGTGTTGCATGATACAGGCTCTGCGAGGGAGTTTAAAAAGTATTCTTCCTGTTATATTTTGAATGCTCAGGAGTTTTTTTAATTAGGCAGTGACGGAGCCTAGTATTGTTAAAGTTTATGGAATGAGGGAGGAGCCATGATCACGGGATAATGACCCCCTGCCCCAAGTTATTGCCAGTTGTCGAAGGGCCAAGATATGGTATGATATGATATGACATTTACAACGTGCCTATACACAAGTGTTTCAAGGCGTGAATCATGGCCACTCTAAAGGCCTGCAACGCTATTAGCACTAAAAACGAAACTAAAATTAAAAGAGAATGATTTTAGACTGTTGCTCAAATCACAATGTTTGGAATGGGGATTCTGATTGGCGTTAGGTATATATAATGGAGTCTATGGGCCTCATTACGACCCAGGCGTTGGTTGACGCCGGTACCTTACCGATTCCGCCATGGTGAATGGCGGAATTACCGGCCCATTCCAAGGTTGGCGGGGCGGTAATTCCCCATTCACCATTGGCCTTCTCCATTCCCATTTTTGCCCCAATAGGGCTCAATGGAAATGAGGAAGGCGGTAATTACGGTACTGCAAATTGCAGTACCGTAATTACCTCCAAGGTCCCTTTGGGGGTCCCTTCCTTAACGGCTGGTAAAACCAGCCGTTAAGGTAGGGACCCGCAAAGGGACCTCGTAATTAGGCGGTAAGGGGTTAACGGCGCCTCCACCTTTTACGGCGCCGTTAACCCCTTACTGCCTGGGTCGTATGTGCTAATATAGTATGAAGCCAAAAGTTCATGGATGCACTTTGCCAGTAACAAACACCGGGCTTAGCGCTGTTAGCACTCGGCTTGGTTTGCGGGGGGCACACACATTTTGTTTTGTGGTATAAATTGTGTTCCCTTTGATGGGTGGGCATGCATGGTGGTGCCCCGTCCACTAAAGGGAAGAGGGGGGAAATCTCAAGATGGCCACCATGGTTACATAAATAGGGCTCGTAAGTGATTTGCATCCCGGTAACCATGGCAGCATGTGCAGGGAGAAGACAATATAGAGGAGTTCAGGCTAGGTAAAAGGGAAGTGAGGGTGGAGAGGGCGAGGGGAAAGGTGTGTGGGTAAGGGCACACAGAGCAGGGATGGAACCATGTGGGGGAGCAACGTTCAGCTTTTCTTGAAGGCAGGCATACACGAATGGATTCAGTACTGTGTTCCGGGATGCTAAATGGATGATGAATCCAGGCCTGCTGCTAATCTGAATTGCAATGACGCAGTGTAGGTCTATATAAGCATTGATTAGTACTCGGTGTGCATTTGTTAGAGCCACCCCAGCAGTTGCTGTAAACAGTGTGACCAGAGGAAAAAAACACAAGTATCTAGAAGAGGGGGCATTGGGTGCTGTGTTTTGTTATGGTTAAAAGTAGAATGGGAGCAACAGTGACAGAGGCACCCTGCCAAGGTGGGGGACAAGCCTGGTATTTGGAGAGATACATTGACATTGTGGGTGTCCTGCGGGAATGTCGCTATTCCACTATAAGAACTTTGTTCATAAGGAGGGAGGCTAGGGGAATGTGGATCTGCTCTGTGGGCTGCAGGGGTTCAGACAGTCCTTGTAAGGGCCAGAAAACCAGAATGCATGGCCTACAGCTGTGTTGTTTTCTATTTTTCTTAAGTATTAGTGTTTGTGAATACGGTAGCAAATGTGCAGGTTTGAGCAGCACTACCAATGAATGAGTGGCCAGCACACTCAAATTAAGCATTGTTTTGGTGCTGACAGAATAAACAGATCATTGGTTTTAATATGAGAGTGACCCTTTCAGAGAAGGAATGAAATTTTGAGAGAGAAAATTGTGTATTCTCAACAAAATACGCTATTCAAAATGGAATGTATTTAATTGTACTAAGATTGTAAACTGGCTCTTTATAAAGCTGAATTTCTAATGATCACTTTCACTATATATCGTAGTAATAATAAGAACGTCATGCAGGTCTTGCAGAGCAAAGCGCGTTATCAAAGCCTAGAATAATGACATTGGGCCTCATTACACGGATGGCGGTAAGGGTTTACCGGTACCGGTATTTTACCGGTACCGGTAAATCCTTACCGCCTTACTACGAGGTCCCTTTGCGGGTTGGGGAATTTTACGCCTGCTTTTTGCAGGTGTTAAAAACCAACCCGCAAAGGGACCAGGGAGCTAATTACGGTACCGCAATTAGTGGTACCGTAATTAGCGCCTTCCCCATTCCCATAGAGCCCTATGGGGCAAAAATGGGAATGGGGAAGGGCAATGGTGGAAGGGGGAATTACCGCCCCGCCAACCTTGGAATAGGGCGGTAATTCCCCTTTCCACCAAGGCGGTGCTGGTATTTTACCAGCATGAACCATGGCGCTAATAGCGCCATGGTTCACCGCCATCCGTGTAATGAGGCCCATTATGTCTTATTGTACTCTTTGAAAGAACCCCCCTGAGAAAGAAGAAGCTGGCAAAAAGCACCAATGATGATTTCTAGCTGCTTTGTATAAAATCAAAGCATTTTGGGAACATACAGATTTTATATTTGACAGATATGCAAGGGATAATGGGTTGTTTGCTTGCATCACTCAGTACAAAATGCACACTGTTCGTGTTGCTGCTTTTATTTTCACAATACTCACCTCAACATTAAAGTGCTTGTTACCATGAGCTTTATATACTCATTTGAATAGGCTCGGGATTGTAATATGAGGATAACAAAGCTGGGACAACTGCCATTAGGTGGTAGTCCAGGACTAAAGGGCATATTTGAGCCTTAATTTTAAAAGTGGAGGGAGGAGCTAAGAGGGCAAGTCCTGTTTCAGGGTACATATGCCTATGCACAATTATTTGTATAGGGTTATGTTGATTGAGTTTTGCTTTTTGTTCTATGTCGTATTATACAATTTAATAATATTGTAGACATAATACATATAACTCATAAATACATCATCTCGTGACGCGTAATAATTAACATTGGTCTTACCCAAATCAGCAGTACTGTACCCCAGGCTCGCGCTATTTGAAAGGAGGCTCGTCGGATCTAAATGGGGCTGGCCACGCTTAACGCAAAAAGACACCAACGTGCAGACTCGTACACTGATTTGCACCGGCCTAAATCCCACGCATACATTAGCCCCTTACCCGGGCTGAAACTGCGCACCTGCCGCCAGGATGGGTCGGCGATAGACCGCTCGTATCAGCAATGAGGGCAGCCAAGCAGGCGGCTGGAGGTTGGCGGCCAAGCGGCCTCATTGCGAATGCAAGCTAACCCAGCCGTTAATGTCTTTAATGGTAGGAGGAGGATAAACGGGCGCACTTGGATGAGCAGGCAAAATATGCAGGGGCTGCCGGCTGGGTTTTCATAAATCAGCCGAGCATGAGACGCACAAGCGAGCTGGGACTTAAGATGCCGGGCAGGCGATGGGACTCCTCACTAATCCTTCGGGGGGAGAAAATGTATTCTGTTCATATCTTTCTATTGCAAGCCATGAACAACTCCTGGGTGATTTTGCATTTTAAATATTAGCTCTCAGCACCTTCTGCACACACTGGGACTTAGCGGCGGCCTCTGCTTTGCAGGCGCCTGAGAGAGAGAGGGAGAGAGCGCGCGAGCAAGGAATCTTTGGCGGTTTGGCAGGGCACGATGGAGCTGGATGGAATCGATAGTGTTTAACAACTGCCATCTCCCATTAAGAAGTACACGGCCACGGCAGGAGGAGGGCCGGCGGCATGCATCCAGCCACCACTGAATGTATCCCCCTGGAAGCGGCTCCCACATAAAAAATACAAAACAAACACACATGACAAAATATATAAAACACCTCCTAGGTCCTTGCTTGCTTCATTTCTCTTGCCGGCTGCACAGCTTATCAAGGCACAGACTGTCGAAAGTGTGATGTCTTGGGACTGGAGAGGAACCGAAAACACGAGCGGCTTGAGGGAGTGAAGGCACAAAAGGGCGGAGGAAATACCCTCCCAAGTCATAGTGGAAAAGAAGGAGAGAGGGACAGAGTCATTGGCTTAGGGCGGTTCAAGCAAGTAGCTTGCTGCCTCAAAGCACACTCTCCCTCAGTCAAGGAAAATAGGGAGGCGGGAGGGATGTCCATGTATGTCAAGGTGAAAGTGGGGATAAGATTCCAGACCACCTTCTTTGTTAACAAATGACGTAGTCAGTAGCCCATAATTCCCCTTTACGAAAGGAGCATATATAACGAGAGGGTAGTTATAGTACTAGGGCACCTGTCTCCTAAAACTAGCCGACCACCGCATCAACAAGTATGTCATCCATGCACTGTGCTTCTTACACAAAGCGTGGTCCAGCCGTGCGAAACATGGTCCAGCCGTGCTCCTATTCAGGCTTGTTGACAGTAAGATCCGGTTGGTGTTTTCAGAATTTGTACATTATAGGCAGAACAACGGTTTATGTGATTACTGAGAATACATAACAGAAAACGCTTTTTCAGCGAAAACAATAATAGTGAAAAAATAATGAATTCCTTTTTTGGGACAGGGGCATAACTCCTTGTTTCTCTATGTGCTTAAACCAACCCTAAACACATTCCCCACCTTGTTACCCCCTCATATCTATTTGTTTTTAAAGTTTGATGTTTTCTCTGATTTTTTTTCTCTGATTTTGTTTCTCTGTTATATAGTCTCTGTAATTGTATTATGGATTATCACTGGATACCAGAAAAAATCTGCTGGAAAGAAAAGTTACTGTTAACAACTATCTGCTTGTGGCGGTTGCCAACGGCAATAGCAGCTCTCCTGGCAGGGCCTACCTGGATGGTAAGAGCCTGCTATCTTTTTTTAATTTGCACTGCCAAGTTAGGATCTATAAACTGGAGCAGCGCTCCATTACTGTGGCGCTGCCCGATGACTGGGCGCGCACGCGGCAGCGTGACGTTGCACGCTGCCGCATGCAACATAAATAAACAGGGCGTTCCCGGCCGCGTCAGAGCGACCGGGAAGCCCGAACCGAGAGGACGTCTCCGGCTGAGTCCTTCGGGGTTTGGGGGCTTACGGAAGGCACTGGGGAGTCCTGACCAACCCCCAACAGTGGCGACGAGTGGGGGAAACAATGCCTGGGCCCGGCGGTTACTTGACCGGCAATTTTTGTTTACTTGCAGCGAGGTCGCCTTGAGACTTCGCTCCGGCCCGCAGGCCGTGCGTTACCCACGCGGCTGGCGGCCATTTTGTGTATCAGGCCGTGGAACTTCTCCGAGCTCCGGTTTGAGCTGAGTAGTGCATCCAGGCCTAATTTTTGGCAATCCTGTCAGCAGACAGTGTTACCTGCAGGTGACTATGCCCAGGGAGTGATTTTGCATTTTCCTGGGTCTCCTACGTCGGGTGCAAGCAAGGAGGGCTACAATGGCTGGGCCTGCATAGCCCATTTTTCTTTCTTGTCCTAATTTTTGGAGCAGCTGGAAGCTGAGGCTTCTCTTCATCTTCATCATCAGACTGGTGGCCCCACTCATCTTCATCCTCTTCATCATTACAGTGGTGTGTTGCACCAGCTGTTTTCTCCGTCCTCCACGCTGGGGGTGCCTGTGCGCTCGAACGAATGATTGATACTGAGGCCCAGGACGGAGCGGCGGTGCAGCAGCCTCCACTTGTGCCAGCAGCACCTCAAGGTTTGCTACCTCCTGTGCAGCCGGCACAGCAGCCTCCAGGTGGTCAGGCAGGCCCTCAAGGTCCTCTACATCCAGCGCAGACTGTGGCAGCACCAGTTGTTCAGCAGATTCTCCCCGTTATGGCTCAGGTACGTGCACAGGCGGCTCTGCAGCCCATCCCGGAGTTTGATGTATCGGGCCCAGCTTCCAGTTTGGGGCCCAGATGGAGGAGGTGGGTGGACCGCCTGGACATGTACTTTCGGGCTGCCCAGGTGGTGGATGATGATACCCGGCTGGCAACGATGATGTACTCGGCAGGTCCATCTGTTCAAGAGACTTTCGAATCGCTTCCGCCAGGGGATGGATCCTATGATCAGGCGAAGGCCACTCTGCAGGCCTACTTTCTGCCTCTCACCAATGCGGATTATGAACGTTTTGTCATGCTCTCTGCCAAACAGAAAGACGATGAAACTCTGGACACGTTCTATGGGCGCCTAAGGCGTCTCTCGCTGGCCTGCGCTTGGGGCGATGCAGAGGACATGATCAGGACGATGCTAATCCAGGCTTGCTCATCAGACAAATTAAGGCGCCAAGTGCTCAGGGAGCCTGGAATTACACTTCAGCGCATCCTTGAACTGGGGAGGTGCCATGAGGTGTCGGAGGCGAGGGCAGCTAGAATGGAGGCATGGGCACCCGAAGACCTGGCAGCAGTCCCCGGGGTGGAGCCGGGAGGGCAGGATAAATCTGCCAAAAGTGTGGGTATGACCTGCCCCACCCTGCTGAGTGCCCTGCGGCTGGAAAGACCTGTGGACGGTGTGGGCTGCCGGATCATTTCTCGAGGGTATGCAAAGCTGCAATGCCAGTATTGGTACCGAGGGGCCTGGGACGGTCCAGTCTCAAACGCCAGAGTCGGCCATCCAACGTCGCTCAGGTGGATCAGACTGAGGAGGATGCCCAGGTGGAGGAAGCTGAAGAAGAGGAGGAAGAGAACATCTTCTTTGTCTCGAGTGTGGGGATCCTGAAAAGTAAGAACAGGAGACAGCCAAGGTGCGTGGTCGAGGTGAACCGATCTCCAGTCCCCGTCCTCGTGGACATGGGGGCGTCGGTGTATGTAATGGCTCGTGGACACTATGATGCCATGGACCAGCCCCCCAAGCTGGCTGCTCCCAAGGCCCGCATTTTTGCCTTCGGTGGTGTTGATCCCATCCCTCTGGACGGTGTGTTTGTGGCAAAAGTAGAACATGAGGGCTCCCAAATCACAGCACGATTCTATGTTACACCGGTGAGCACCAACACGCTCCTAAATTGTGCTACTGCGGAGGCCCTTGGCATCGTCAGCTTCGCATACTCTGTCTATTTAGAGGACATTAATGACTTGCTCGAGAGGTATGCCGCGCTGTTCACAGGGATCGGGCAGATGGCCGGTGACCCAGTGAGGTTACACATTAATGAGTCGGTGCAGCCCATTGCCCTGAAACATCGAAGGGTGCCGTTCCACCTCCGTGAACTTGTCGACAAGGAGCTGGACAATTTGGTCAATCTTGACATTATAGAGACGGTGGAAGGCCTGACGCCCTGGGTGTCCCCGATAGTGGTGGCACGGAAGCCTAAACAACCCGATGCTGTTAGAATCTGAGTCGACATGAGACTCCCAAACAAGGCCATTAAGAGAGAGAGGCACCTCACCCCGACGATTGATGACATCATTGCAGAGGTACAGGGCGCTCGTTTCTTTTCGAAACTGGACCTTCGAGCGGGCTTTCACCAGGTTGTCCTCCACCCCGAGTTGAGGTACATTACCACCTTCACGACACACCTACGGCTATACCGCTACAAGAGACTGAGCTTTGGTGTGTCCTCGGCGGCAGAGGTGTTCCAAAACATCATTCGGGGCGCCCTGGCTGATCTACAGGGCGTTTTGAACATAAGCAACGACATCCTGGTGTTTGCCAGAACTGAGGTAGACCATCTGAGGCGGTTGGCGAAGACGTTCGGAAGACTGCAATCCTTGGGACTCATTCTCCACAAAGAAAAGTGTGAGTTTCTCCGACCATCGATAGAATTCTTTGGTTTTGTATTCAAAGAGGGGGGGTGTCTCCTGATCCCCGGAAAGTGCAGGACATAAAGAAGGCGCAGCCTCCGGAGTCCGTATCTGAGGTGCGAAGCTTCCTAGGCATGGTCACATATTGTGGACGGTTCATTAAAAATCTGGCCTCCAGATCGGAACCGCTCAGGGCACTAACCAGGAAAGATGTCATCTGGAACTGGGGCCCGCTAGAGCAGGCGGCTTTTGATAACATAAAGGGTGCCCTGGCGGCTGAAGACACCATGTCCTTCTTCGATCCCGCGCTGCCCTCAGAGATCATCGTCGACGCCAGCCCATTCGGCCTGGGTGCTGTGCTAACACAAATTGACAGCGGTGGGGGTGTCCGCCTGGTGGCCTATGCCAGCAAGGCCCTGTCCGATGCAGAGCAGCGATACTCACAGATCGAGCGTGAGGTGCTGGCAGTACTGTGGGGATGCCGTCACTTCCAGCTCTACGTCCTTGGACGCCCGGTGACAGTGGTGACAGACCACAAGCCGCTGCTTCCCATCCTCGCAGGGTCGTCATCCAAGCCACCGGCATGCATTAAGTGGTGGATGCTCGCCCTTTTGGAGTATGGAGTCACCTTGGTATACCGGCCAGGGGCGAACAACGCTGCAGACTATCTCTCCAGACACCCTGGGGCGCACACAGGTGAAGTCCAGGACGCCTGTGCAGAAGAGGTTGAAGAACACGTTCGGGTGGTGGTGGAGGCAGCCACGCCAAATGCCAAGCCTCTCCAGGAGCTGGAGGCAGCTGCAGCGCAAGATGAGTGCTTCCAGACCTTAAGGCACTCGATGCAACAGGGCTCCTGGAAGTCAGTGCTGGAGGCTCTGGCGGGGCGCACCCAGGAGGCCAGGACCGGATTGAGCAATTATGGAAAGTCCGGGAGGAGTTATCGTTCGCGACATCTGGCCTTCTGCTCCGCAGAGTTCGGATTGTGGTGCCTCAATCGAAGGTGGACGAGGTGATCGCGTTGACTCATCGTGGTCATCAGGGTGCCGCCAAGACCAAGGCACGCCTACGGCTGAAGGTGTGGTTCCCTGAGCTAGAACGCAAGGTGGATGACTTTGTGGCAGCCTGTGTTTGGTGCCAGGCGGCATCTCCCCTGCAGCGGGAACCTGCAATAGAAACAATGCCTAGGGGGACGCGCCCTTGGGAGATCGTTCATGCGGACTTTGGATCCACCACCATGGGCACCCATTTCCTAGTTCTGGTCGACGAGTACTCTAGATATCCCGAGGTGGAGTTTGTGGACTCTGTGGCGTTTGAGCATGTCGTGGTGGCCGTAGAAAAGGTGTTTGCGGCCCATGGTTTCCCACGCACGCTGTGCTCGGACAACGGGGCGCCATTCTAGAGCGAACGCTTCTTGGAGCTGATGGAGAGCTACGGGGTGGTGCACAGGAAAATCATGCCCCTCTGGCCCCGGGCCAATGGCGAAGCAGAACGGCTCACGAGGACTCTAAACAAGACCTTTAGAATTGCTTAGGGGCAGTCGCTCCAGAGAGCCCTGTACCAGTTTCTGATGGTGTACCGCACCACGCCACATACATCCACTGGAGTGGCCCCGGCCGAGGCATTTTTCAAGCGGTGTCCTCGGGTTTGCTACCGGAGGTAGGAGAGAAAAAACCTGGGGTGATCAATGACCAACACGTCGAGATGGACCGGCGGCTAAGGATCGAGCAAGAGAACGCTCGGAGAGGGCTTCGCCCGCAGCGGCTGGAGCCTGGCGATGAGGTCCTCGTTCGGAATAGGCATCCCCATGGGAAGCTCTCCCTACAGTATGAGCCGGAACCGCTGGATGTCGTCGCGGTCCGGGGATCCATGGGGACTGCATCAGACGGACGGTTGGCGGTAACTCGCAATGTGAGTTTCTGCAAGAAACTGCGGCTTCCAAGAACTGATCCACCTCCTGATCCAGACCCAGGAGAGATCCCTGAGGATGAAGTGGAAACACCCTGTCTGCCTGAGTCCCCGGCCCGGGGCATGCTCCTGGACAGATCACCCGTGCCGGAGGTGAGCAGGAGGTACCCCCAGAGGGCTGGGCGAGGGAAACCTGCTCACCTCAGCGATTACGGTTTGGGTCACCTGCTGTTTGTCCCGAGGATGAGAACTGTTAAGTAAGGGGACCCGGGTGGATGTCAATAAAGGGGTGTTGTGAACATGGGGTTTCGTAAAATGTGAAGTATTCAGTTTGGTTTGGGTTGCAGTGTCTAGTATTAGTTTTGTTATTGTTCTCCCGGAAAAAGGAGGAGTGTGGCGCTGACCGATGACTGGGCGCGCACGCGGCGGCGTGACGTTGCACGCCGCCGCATGCAACATAAATAAACGGGGCGTTCCCGGCTGCTTCAGAGCGACCGGAAAGCCCGAACGGAGAGGACGTCTCCGGCTGAGTCCTTCGGGGTTGGGGGGCTTACGGAAGGCGCTGGGGGGTCCTGACCAACCCCCAACAATTACCATCCGATATGGCCTGCCCCTGAAGGCATTTTTCCCAAATATTCTCCCCTGAAATTCACTATATGTAGATTTTTTGGCACATACGCATTAAATATGGTGCAATGGTCTTCATTTCATTTGCTATTTCATGGGTCAGAGCGCCTCAGAGGTGCCTGAAATCTTAAAAATGTACCGAGCGTGGAACTCAAATCAAAAAACGGCCCTGAGAATAAATTCAAAATGTATTGCAGCCACACGAGAGCAGGCGCACTTTCCACTGTCCATAGGGGCACCCACCCACTCTTCCAAAACGGGAATAGACCTCATTGGGTGACGGCTCCATGCTCTGAGCCAGGTTAGGGCTCCTGTCTGCTGTGCGGGAGGCGTTAAACAGCCCGCGGCACCTTCCACCACACTCACTTTACTCTAAAAGCCGAAGCAGTAAACCAGATCATGCTGAACACATGATGCACATCTGTAAACACGTTCAATAAACAGACACAACGTCAAGGTTACTTTTTTTTTTTTAAAAGCTATTATAGCAACCAACAATGTAAGAGTATTTGGAACCAAAAAAAAAAATGCAGCTTTGTTAGATAAATCAGTCAATCCATTATATGTGTGCAAATTATTGTCGCACGCTTTTTTATTGCAAAAGAATGGCTTAATAAAATCCCTCCACGCTACAATGAATGGCCTTAGGAAATAAATGAATACACTCATTCGAAGCAATTCTGTTTTGGCACTGTATGACACACACATTGCTTTAATATATAGCAGTGGAAAAGATATAATATGTGACACATTGCACACACAGTAATTAACTAATCACTCAGTGGTAATGCAATAATATACATGCTTTATTGGTCGCTATATGGTCATGGGTATCTGAACTGCCTATCATCTTGTCACTGTGAGCTCTCTCATCTAACTCACTAGGCAATACCTCTATGGATGTTTTGCAACGAAATAGAATCATTGCTGCCGTGTGATGCCATATGCCCAATGAGTACCCAGTATCCAACGAGCATCTATTGGGGGTCCCAGAGAGGGACTGTAGGCCCAGGCTGTCCTTTTGCTCTGGGCGAAGGTTGCCACTGGAGCAGACGTGCAGTGGTAATTCTGCAGTCTCATTGCAAATCCAGGAATATCAATGGGGGATTAATAGGCACAATATTCTACATACATATGTTGCCGTTTACAGTGTAGGGTGGCTGTCAGAGCTTAGTTTGTGGAGGCCAAAAGAGCTTCTGGAGGTACGAAGCCAAATAAAAACATAACAAAGTAACACACATGACTGCTCGCGGTACAAATGCAGAAAAGCCAGATTAGGATCATGTGGTCCATTGGTGATTGTTTCTATGTAATATTTCTTTATGTGGGTGTGTTTATGAACACAACTCCCGTTGTTACTTTGCTCCCAATCATTTTGTTTAAGAAAAAATGGTTCTCCTTGCCTCTGTGCTGATATCACGGTAAACTCTGTAACTGAATTCAATTTTTTTGCGCATGTGCAAACTCATTTTGTGCATGAGCAAATGGCATTAGCGCCGACACAAATTCATCTGCACTATAGAGGCGCTAGTGCTAATTCTGTTTGCGCATGTGAAAAATGTGTTTCTGCATCATAGCATTGCCTCTGCTGGTGTCTAATCTACAGCCACATTTCTGAAGATTCAGGCTGGATCTTCCAGGGGAAAGGACTGATAATGCCCAAATTCTAGTCATACCTTCCACTGTGTGCGCCAGAATAACTACTGCTCCACAGGAGTACAGGGATGATCAGTGGCTAGACCGCTTACTCAACAACACTACTACAAAACCAGCACTGATCCCAATCCTAAAAGTGAAACAGGTACGGCCAAGAGATATACCTCCTTCACCTTTGGTGCTAATGTAGGCCTGGCATAGGCTGTACTGTTAGAAGGGGTGTAAGTGATCACAGTAACAACCCTAACAGTGCTAGTATACGAATCAAAAATGAACGAAAGTCCAATCAGGGTTTTCTAAAATATATATAGACTTTAATTAAACAATCAAGAATGGAGTAACTAACTAGAAAATACAAGCTAAAACCCACCCTGTGGAAAGAACACAGAAAATGCAGAACTTGTAGAGAATAGTGCTCTGAATACTGGACAGGGGTGATCAGGCAAGCAATTGCAGCATTGTCAATTAAAGCACATGTCTTTTCAAGCAAAGGTGCAAAAGGGGCCTTCAAAGTCGCTATGGTCCCAGAAAGTGGACGAGGGGACAATGCTTCTTCACAGTACCTTTTCTTGACTTTGGGGGCTCAACAATGTTGAGTTAGGCTTCTGGGCACTTCCTGAGCCAGTGTTTCAGCACTGCGTTGGTGAGCTGGTGAACTGTGTGCAACACATGGTGCTGTCCAAGCAGTAATGGCACACTGCACAAAGAAGCTTAGGAAAGGCATGCAAAGTCAGGGCAGCTGTAGCTCACAAGTGCTTCAATGTGGCAATCAAGGCCCTCACCTGTTCCTTGACTGCTAGGTTGCTGGGTGGACCTATCGAGGGTCTGCAGAGACATGGGAAGTCCTTCATCCCTGCACAATCATGCCATGGATCTTGGCTGGCACATACATGGTATCCATCACCTCCTGCGAGCATCAGCCTGCTTCCCGTGCAGCACAGCAGTTCACCCCTATTCGTCTAATGAGATGTTAGGGGACAGAGCTTTCTTCTGCCTTGGATGAACCTGTTTTCATCTCTAAGGTAGAGGACCTTGAACAGAGGCTTGCTATGTAAGTAGAACTAAGCCCTGGAAAACCAAAAGGTGGGGGAACCTGCTTGCCCTGAATCCTTTCCCTTTATAGTGGGTTGGGAGGGGGGCAAAACTGTCTAGATCCTTAGCCTATTTAACCAAAAATATTAATTTAATTAATTCCCCATATGGCAGGACAATACGGGATGAATTTTGTTAAAATTCAAAATTAACAAAGCTCACTTCCCAGTGTGCGCTGAAAACTATAGCCTACAATTTATTTGGGTAATCCTTGTTGTCCAGTTGACCCTGACTTCTTTAAGAAAGAGGAGTGTTTTGGTTCTTAAATCAGTCCAACCTTTTTTATCCAGCTTTCTCAACACAGGCCTTTCAGTAATGGGGGTCTGAAATCCAAAATTTCCCAAAGCATTCACATTTTTCTGTCTGACTTCCCCACATACACCAACGCAAGGGCGGTCTGAAAAACAGAGCGATACATCACCCTGTGTTTGTTTTAAACTAAACGTTTGGGGTGAAATTATGTTATTGATTAGTGTTATTATTCTCTGAAGTGAGATTTACAGAAAGGGAAGAATTGTGTCTATTTTCTTTTAAACTCACTTTTGTGATGTATTTATGCTGAGAGAATTTGATTATGTGGTGCCACGGATAAAGTGGTGTTTTTGATATTTTTGTGCACATTTCTATTATTGTTAATTTAAATAAATACCAATATACCTCCTGTACACCGCCCTGGTTCTTGGATCATTGTTAGCTCATGGGAGAGGGATCCAAGGTGCATGATATGTGTCTGAGATAGGACTAAATGAAAAAGAATCTGTTAAAAAGTTTGTTGAATAACCACTTGAGTGGGGAGGGAAGGAACTCGCCGTGTTGACGTTGGGTTCTCAATAAACTGTTGCAAAGTGGGGGCTTGTGGCTGGGATTTAGCTTCCTATTCCTGACCCATGACAAATTCATTGTGACAGTCTATTCATTTTGATGCAATTGGATTAAGGTGGAGGGAAAGTCATCTTTGTTTTGTTAAAGTGCCGTTAGGACTTGACTCCTGAGTTCCGGGGAGGTGCATAGGTAACAAATTAAGAGTGCGTAAGAATTTATTTGAGTCAGGAAAGGAAGCAGGAACAGTGTGAGTTTGCTCCTGCATAAAGAAAGTTTTATTAAAGTGCAAACAGCCAATTGTGAAAATGACTACTATACACATTGGGGAAGCCAGCAAGCATCCCCTAACTAAATAATTTACCTCAACAAGCAATGATATTTGGCTTGAAGCTGGGATATTGCACAAAGCACTTGAGGCATTTTGTATGATCACAACTGCTCATGATTAACAAATACAAAAGGCTCAGTTAACTGCTCAGTTATATTTTCATTTGCTTTTAGTAGAAGAGCATTGCCAATATAGTGGGGCTAGTAGGATGAATCTGGCTTGAGACCTGTCACAGGCCCAGGATCTTGTTCAACAACTCAAAGCTGAGTTAAACCACTGCAACAAGAGAGTACTGCACAATGCACAGAAAGAGTGTGTAGAAAATCAAAGTGCACTGCAACACAAGCTAAATGACCAGTCTGCTCATAATAGAGTGTTTCTGGAGGACATTATTGGATTCCAATCAGAAATAAAACAATTGAATACTGAAAATAGTCAATGAATTATCAAAGGGGTTGATTCCCAAAATGACTTTAATCAGATATATCAGCAGATAAGTACTCTGAAACAACAGAGGCTCCATGCCAGTCATTTATATCCTCTCATGTACGAATGGGAACTGACCTCAGCCACCTATCCAGAACAGGGTGATATGAGGCAGTTGTACTTAACCAGGCCTAGTCCAACTGATCAGGAAGGCCAGTCCCTGTCTGATATTGATTAGTAGTCATCTCTACCACACAGAAGGGAAAGTGGCTGGAGCAGTGTGTCCTGGGAAGTAAGGAATAATACGGTAAGTACTTCAGACCATGAAAACTCTTATGAGAAAAAGGTCAGGGAGTTAGATTGGCTGAAGATGCGACTACAAAGAGACCACCTTGCCCAGGAGAAAAGCAAGATCCTCAGTTTAGGAAGGGCATTCTTAAAACCTCTGTATATTCAGGGGAAAGGGGGAATTCCCCAGACTCTCTGGTAGGAGGGATGAGGAAACTGGGTTATATCGTGGGCCTGAAAGGAACTCCAGGGAGAGTGACCCTGAGAGTTCACTTTGGTTCAGGCGAGAGGAGTGCAGACCTCGTTGTTCTGGGAGATATACTCAGTCTCACAGAGATATGGTGTGCCTAGAAGACAGGGAAGGGAGGACTGGTAGCAGTTCTGAGTCAGAAGGTGAATGGACTCAGGTGCATAGGAAGAAAAAGACAGCGAAGCAGAGCAAAGGTTATGTGAAAAACCCAATAAGACAAATCTAGGCCATAAAGAGCTTCCTGATCGCATACCACAAGAATGCCAAGTATTCGGTATGGGAGCACATTGGCATTTATGAGCAGATGATGGGATCATTCCAGATCAGGAATGATGTGAATTGTATAGCATTTGCTAAATGGACAGTCTCATCTGAGTACTCCAGTTTCTTTTCAGGACTGGAGGACCAGGATCATCATAAATGGTCCATTTATAAAGGCGGCCATATTGAAACATTTTCCACACATAGGAACCCACAAGAGGCCCATAAGGCTGCATATAACTTGCAATGTGGGGAAGAGCAGGCACCTAGGGGATTTGTACAGGAGCTAAAGCACGCATTTGCTCAGACTTCCCGGCGGGTGAACACCAATAGTAGGGAGTTCATAACTACATAGTTCCATGCTCTCCTCAAATACATAATGACTCACTTGGTGCATGACTTTCATGAGTATAGGACCCTGGATAGGGTGTTTCAACAGGCCACCAGGATTTATGAGGTCCAAAAGCCTGTTAAGAGTAAAAATACCACCAAAACACCCAAACCATCTAACACCTCTGCTGCTGCAAAGGTGGTGGAGGTAGAAACTACCCCTTTATTGGATCTGGAGATGGGGGTCCTAAAAGTAACGCTCCTGCCAACAAGAAAAATGGAAAGCAGAAGGGACCCCCCAACCCTGCCCAATCGAATGGTAGTCAGGCGGGGGCCCACAACAATGATCCCTCTGACCCTGTCACCTATATAAATCCTAGGTACAAGGGTACTAAACCAATCCTGGGCTGTGTATATTCTCTCCTGGCCCAAGGGGGTAACTAACCAGGTAAGTATTGCCCCGGAAACTTCCCCCGAAGCTTCCCTCGGGAGAGAAGTATTACTCCACCTCCCAATCTGAACTTTTTTCCCTGATATCCCCCAAACCAGAACTTCCAAAACAATCCTTCTCTCTCTCCCCGGTTCCAGGACACTAGATCCCTGAACCCGGGAGAAATGAGATTCAGAATGTAAAATGATGGGGGAATTTCCAGTACCCAAGCTACTCCGCGAGAAGGGACAGTTACCCCTTTCAGGAGCAGCAGAGGTATGACTTGAGACCTCCCTACCACCCAGACAAGGTGTTGCAAATGGAGCGACAGGTCCAGCAACTGACCAATGATATGAGGCGCATGCTGAGGGCTCAGTCCAACTCTCAACCTAACCCTGCTTCCCAGAATTCCCCAACACCCAGGTCTGATGCCCCAGGGGGGGAAATGACAGGGGGAAACCTTCGTCTAACTACAGGTCGCGGATGAGGGGCCCCAGATGGAGGGGAGATGTCTAGCCCTTGAGGAAGCTTCCTTTCTCACCCAAACAGAACCCCTAAAACCCTCCCATCCTGAAAGAGTCTCTTCTACCCCCAACATGTTAGAACCCAAAGAACAAACAGTAAGTAGGAGAGGCCAAAGAAGAACCCACTTTGTGGAGGAAATCCACATTATCCCCTTTGAAAGAGAAGAATCCCTGGAAGATTCAGGTAAGCAGACCTTCTCTTTCAAAAACCGGGTGGGATCTACCAAAGAAAAATGGGTCCCAAAAGACCCAGAGGGGGACAGGGTAAGTATGGAGACTGACCCAAAACCAGAAACTATTCAGCCCCAAACATGTGAGCCACACAGACGTTGCAACGTTTTTTTTTACAGATTATCGAACTCCAACACAGAAAACTGCCCAAGATCACACGGTGTCAGAGTTCAATATTAAGAAAATGACCACCAGGCTGTCAAATAACCCATAATTTCTTTGCACCAAGGAGGAGAAAGAAGGCCAATTTTATGCACCGGTTAAGGTGCAAGCTCAGTGTGAATTATGCGCTCTGGTGGATACTGGATACCAAGAAACCCTCTTGTCAAAAGGGGCCTTTGACCAACTAAACTCAGGATAGGGGGAGGGCCTACAATTCCACTCACACCACTTCCCGGACAACTCCAACATTTTGGCGGGAAGGATATTTCTGTTGAAGGGACTGCAGATCTGGACATAAAAATTGGATGGCACGGGCTGAAACATTGGTGATCGTTGTGACTCCAGAGGGCACACCTTGTTTACTGGGGTACAACCTCCTGAGGAGATTATCACCTCTGATCAACTGTGTAATCAAGGTCCTCTGGACTCATACTAACCGACCAATCAAATAATAAATGAGTACTAATTATGTACGCTTGAATGGTACCTGTCACGTAATTGATCAACGCTCTGAGAATGTAGAATTCCACTTAAAAAATAACCAAGTCCCAGACATCACAGTCATCTCTGTAGGAGGACCAGCTGGTGACGACGTTCTCCATTCTTGAAAAGCAACCTTCCACTCAGTTTTAAATGGCAATCCACACTGAAAGGGAACACCCTATAATTTTACACCAGTCCAAAATCAGAAGAAACCTTTGAGACCCGTGAAACCAGTCAAGGAAAAATCAGCTCAAAGTCTGATGTACATTCAGAAAAAGGGCGAGCAGTCATTTTTCCCCATTCAGTTAAATAAGAGGGAGGAACCAGTGCTCACCAGAGTATGCCTGAATAATGAAAGGAGCGTCATCAGCGAAGAATTATTCAGGAAACTCCCATAAGATCAGACCATTCCCACATTTAAATTGATTGACAAATGGCAAGTTGGTCTGGAAACCCCACATTCCAAACATCTTCTGCCTAGCAGTTGTATGCTAAAGATTGGGGAATCACCCCATGGGCTTTGACAACATTGAAAAAGCATACCGGTCGGCTCAATTGCTGTCCTATGCGGTTGAAGTTCAAGTATGAGACGAGGTTACCATCCCAGGACAGGTGCGACAATTTACTCTTCCCATCAAAATTAAGTAAAGACAGATCCTCAAACATCAGGACGCATATATAAATCTAAATTCCCAACTGCAACAACAAGGTTTATATTTAAATCTGACACCTCTAGTAGACCTAGAACACACCATTTGAATATTGGTGGATAACAGCAACCCTCGAAGTATCACTTTGGGCACAGACACCTTTATTGGAATGGCGGTTGATGCCCAACATTATTCTATTGATTTAGGTAATAAAATCATGGGACCAATCCCAAACAATTGTTTCGACATCAGCAATGGTATTCTTCCAGAAAAGATTGTTACTAGGCATGGGGGGAATTTCCTGTGTACTCTTCATACCCCTACGGTGTGGAAGAGGTGACCTGTGACATTAGGAGGGAGGAGGTAGTGTTCAGAGTTAAGGACCACTACCTCGAATCCCCTGTCCAGATCAATACCATCAAAAGGGATCTCTCCACCCAACTGGAGGATACCGCTGAAATTGCCAAGCCTGAGGTCTTTCCAGGTTCCACTGATGCCTGTGAGACCAAGGAGCAAAGACAAAAGCTAAAACAGGTCTTCCTGGAATTCCAAGATATCTTTTCAGTGGACTCATATGACTGTGGTCACACATCCATTCATTCAAACACCATTCCCACAGACCTTGAGATGGCTCCCGTATTTGTGAAACAATACCGGTTACCTCTCGCATCCATGGAGTCACTCGCAGAGATTAAGAATTTAGAATCCCGTGGGATGATTCATCCGATCCACAGTACCTTCAACAACCGGGTACTGGGGATCCTCAAACCAAACGGCCAATGGAGACTATGTGTAGACCTGAGGGAGTTGAACAAACGGGTTCACATGTCAAGATGACCGCTTCCCTAAATCGATCAGGGACTGGCCCAGTTCCAAGATTTAAAGGTGTACACTGCCATTGACCTGACCAACGGTTACTGGACTGTACCCGTGAGTAGGAAAGATCAGTACAAGCGTGCCTTTACCTTTGGGGGGCAGCAGTACATGTGGATCGGAACACCCTTTGGATACATAAACTCTGGCAATGAGTTCAACATCTACATAAGGCCATGCCCGATTTGGGAGAAAGTAGAAACCTGGCCTAGGTGGAGGATGTTTTCATCAAGAGCTCAACTGTGGAAGAACACATAGCAGAAATCTGCTAGGTTCTTACCCAGTTGTAGAAGGCCGAAGCAAAACTGTCCTTACAGAAGGCACAGTGGTGTAAGACCCGAGTGAACTTTTTAGGGCACAAGATCACACCTGAGGGTCTTAATCACCAGACGAAGAAGGAGGAAGCCTTCTTAAAATTAAAAGACCCTACCACTCTGCGAGAATTAAGAAGCCTTCTTGGACTTTCTAATTATAGCCGAAAGTTCATTGAAGACAACGCAGAGGTCACTCGACCTTTGCTCCATTTATTAAAGACAGGAGTCAAGTGGGAGTGGGGTCCAGAAAAATCTGAGGCAGTTAAACAACTGAAAAGAAGACATTCCCAGAATCCTTGTTTGGCTTACCCCATAAAGAACAAGGAGTTCTTCTTGGAGATGGGGTTCTCAGATCCTAGCCTAACAGCTGTATTGTACCAAAAGCATGACAAGGTCCACAAAGTCACCTCATACGCAAGGAAGACTTCAATGACTGCGAGAAGCACTCCTGGCAACGGTGTGGGCGCAAAAAAAGTACCATCCTATCATACAGACGGAGCAAATCATTGTCAAGACTCCTCACCAGCAGTATCTACAAAGTGACAGAATCCGGGCGGGGAACGTTAGTAATTCCAGAATTACTACCTGGATTCTGTCCATGCAAGGCTTTCCTGTGCAGATTAGATATGGCCAAAACAGGAAGAGTCCCCTAGCGCAAGGTTTGACAGACTTACATGACTGTGCTCAAGAAAACTGTCTCAAGGACGAAAGTCTAATGACCAACAACAACATGTAGGCGTACTTAACTTCCCCACACAAGCTCTATGAAGAAGACACATGTCAGGAGATACCCGCAGTTTATGTGAATGGGTGCTCCTACCATGTTGATAGCAACAGGGAAAAGGAACTGGTGGCTGGCATTGGCAATGCCTGGGTGAATGATACCCCAGAACCCTCTGCTGGTTTTAAAATAGGACCCCAAATTAGCCAGGTTGCAAAGTTGATGGCTGTTTATCAAACCATCCCCGCTGCAGTGCATCAACAACTCCATGAACTGGTCATAATCACTGACTCTGATTATGTCTGGAATGGGTTTGTGGAGCACCTGATTAACTGGAAGAATCGAGGCATGCTTTGTGCCAACAACAAACCGCTAAAGCATGCCAAACTGATCCAGTCAATCGACGATCTGGTGACCTCCAATGGGATGACCATCTATTGGAAGAAGATAAGAGGTCATTCCAAGATAGAGGGGCCACATAAGACTGGGAATGACCTGACAGACCAGCTCGCTAAAACCGGTGCTCTGCAGTGGGATTTCATCGAAATGGAATCCCTGCTGAGTGAAATCCAAATGGCCGCTGTCACCAGGTAACAAACTCGGGCTAAAAGTGAAAGCCCAGTTGAGTAACGATACCCCAGATGCAGATTTGATCACTGCACAGAAAGAGGACCCGATCATTGGGAAATTTTATCTACACATTGAAGACATTAAGCTTCACATTAAACTTTCCTCTAACAGAGTCGAATTATGCCAGTAAAGAGGATCTCCGGGTGTTGATGAAACTTTACAAGGTGTTCCGGATCCAAGACTGTTTTTTGGTAAGGAGAGCCCTATCTGGCTGTGAGCAGTGGGTGGTACCTACCTCATTCCAAAGCCTGATGTTGAACCATGCCCATTACGCAGTCACTGCTGGTCATAGGGGGTTTCATACGACATTGGAAATCTTGCGTGAGGTTTCCTACTGGCCACACATGGGCCAGGACCTCGACATTTACCTAAAGGGGTGTCTTGTGTGTGCTCAATTCCAACCCTGTTCACTCACACACACAGCTCCCCTACAAAACAGGGGAATGACACTGCCTTGGTCAGATTTGCGAGTCGATTTCATCGGGCCAGTCATTGGATCCTCTAGAGGAAACAAGTACATGTTGACCGTGACATGCTTGTTCACGAAGTGGGTAAAATGTCTACCAGCCCGAAATTGTAAGGCAGAGACAGCGGCTGCACTAATGATCAATCACATATTCTCTTGTTTTGGCCTCCTGTGAAGGATTGAGTTGGACCGAGGAAGCCATTTTACAAGAGAGGTGATGACAAAGATATGGGAGATTCTAGGGGTAAAAATAAAACTCCACATTGCTTACCACCGGCCTCAAGCGGGGGGTGAAGGGTGGAGAGATACAACAAAACAATTGGGAGTATCTTAAAAATGTTTGTGGCAGTTGCCGCTTGTCCTGATGGCTATTAGGTATACACCATCTTCGGCAACAAAGATGCCTCCAGTTGAGCTCATGACCGGACGTAAAATGGTGTTACCACTGCATCTCCTCTATAGGACTCAGGAGCAGACCCTGATAAATGCGTCCACTACTCATGAGTACATTGAAAATTTAAGGAAGCTCCTACAGCATGCTTTTGCTTATGCTCAGCGTAATTAAGAAAAGTCAGCTGAAGGAATGAAGAACTACTATGATCTAAAGACCACCAAGAAAGAGTATGAAGGGGTGATAAGGTTTAACTATATAATTTTCAAAGGAATCAGGCCAAGGAGCGGAAATTCCTCCTGTCTTGGCGTGGTGCCTTTGAAATTGTAGATAAAATATCACCTGTTGCTTACAAGATCCGCATCCCAAAAAGATAACTAATAGAAGAAGAGTTGGCCCACATCAATCAGTTGAAAGGCTGTCATCCCAGACGCACTTTGCGACTGATTGATGGGCCAAATGAACTTCAAAAGTCGAGCAGAGTCACCATTTGAAAAATGAAAAGGACGGATGAAAATTCATACTATATAAACGGGGAGTAATTTTCTTGGTGTTATTGTACAAGAAAATAAAATAAAAATAAAAATGTGTTTTGTGAAACGGAAATGTCATGTTAGAACTGTATGTTGTTGTTGTAAATTCTATTTAAATCTTCCTGGGAAAAAATGTGAGTAAAAAGTACTGAAACTCTTTTTCTATCTTTTATTAGAGAACTAACCACCTTAAACTTCCAGTCTGGAGGTGAGAGTGGAGTCCGGTGAGAACCCCAGGCATTCTGAAAGGAAGGAAGAAAAGCAGTGTCGTGCCACACCCTCCAACCCAAGATGGAAGGGGAGGATGGAGTGCCCACTCCCAAAAGAAGGAAGAAAAGGGGATGCAATGCCATACCCCCAACTCAGAGACGGAAGGGGACACTAGAGTGTCCACTCCATGATTAATGAAAATTATGCCTAAGGAAACCCCACTCTGACCTGCTCTTCCCCAACAGAGGGTCATGGAAGAACAGGGGGGAGCATGCGGGGTGCATTTAAAGGTCCTAAACGGAAGTCCCTTTCAAATGAATGGCAGGCATTTAAACACTGACACAAAAATGGCCTGGCTTTTGCTTTTGTTTTTCAAGTAAAGTTAAAGAGCCATGTGGGAAGGGGCCTTCCTGTCATTACCAATAGACAAACAGGAGTTTAATTTACAAAAGAAGGAGGAATCAACTATCCCTGTGACTTGTAAAACAGGATTTTTAAACAATGAAAGCAAAAACGGCCTGCATGTGTGTGCAAATAACAATGGCTTTAAAAAGCCAAAGTGGAAAAAATATCACTGTTCTCAGAAAAATGTCAGGAAAACAAAACTTGATGTCTGGGTAGACAAAAATAATGTATATTATGTTTCACATACCAAACTCCAGTGATATTTGAAGAGGCACTTTGTCTTTAGGGAAAACCTGTTTCTGGCTGTGACCAAAACTTCATAAAGGAAATCTTCCACTTCCAGCCTGGATGTAACATCTCCCATATAATGACCCCCGTAATAAAAATGTGCTGCTGAGGGTGTTGAAAGCCCAGTTTTCTCCAGACTTCCTGGCTTTGAAAACAGGGACTTCAATTAAATTCACTCTTGGCTGAAGCATGACTAATATGTGTGAAAATGGGGGCTCCCACTTCAAAGAGAAAACTACCAACTTCAAAGAGACTCATAAAAAACATCTGGTCACAGGCTGGCCCAGATAGACAGATGGCTGAGCTGGATGAAGCAGAACTCCCATTTGATGAACATGAACATTCACAGTTAATTTAAAATGGCTATTATAATTTAGGCCTTTTTCGCAGCAACCATACTGTGGATTGATTTCATTTTGGTACAATTTTGATGTAATTTACAGGCGATTTTGGGGATATACAATGCATCTACATGTGAATCTGGGAACTGTATTGGCCAGTTAGACTAGGTTTCTGGCTGATCTGAACATGTTCCAAATGTGAGACTTGGTGAAAAGGTGGAATATTAAATTAGGGATATGCTTAATAACTTGCATATTCATAACTGTTGTATTGTTTATGGAAACGGCAGACATGTGCCACGCTACATCAGACAAATTTGGTGGTCGGCTTATCTAATTCTCCATGATCAGCTAAAACAGAAAATATGTTTGTATGGCAGTTGATGGTAAAACTATGAAGTTGTGATACATAACTAGATTTTGCCAAAAAAGTTGAAAGGAGAACAAAAGGGCGATTACAAATAGCAATTGCCATATGTTGTTCCAAACCCCCAAACCAATCCTGACTTGGAGGCTGGGTTTGGGCGGAGAGAGTGGGTAATTGTCCAATACTAGTGGCAGGTATTATTGCAGGGTACTTCCCAAAGATTGTAAAATTGGTGATGTCATTTCTGCTATATAAAGGGGACTGCACTAGGACAGAGAGACACAAAAAACCGGGGAGGCAGAAAGAGAAGAAAGACAGGAAGGCTGCTGAAACTTACCATCTGACAGCGGTAAGGAGACACCAGAGGAGATTGATAAGAGTGCATCTGGGTGCAGCTGTCCATTTTTAGGAAGGCCTCAAAGCTGACTGGGTTATGTGGTGCAGAGCGGGAGGCCATCTTTGAGAGTGTAGTGACCAGAACCCCGCCCTATCTTTCCAGAGTGTCCTGAGATGCAGCTGGCTTTCCTGAAACCTTAAACAGAGGCTTGCTATGTAAGTAGAACTAAGCTCTGGAAAACCAAAAGGTGGGATTCTGCTTGCCCTGAATCTTTTTCCTTTATAGTGGGTCGGGGGGTGGAGGGGATTGGGTAGATCCTTGGCCTATATAACCAAAAATATTAATTTAATTAATTCCCCATTTGGTAGGACACGACGGTGTGAATTGTGCTAAAATTCGAAATTTATAAAGCTTGCTTCCCAGCGTGCGCTGAAAACTATGGCCTATCATTTAATTCGGTAATCCTTGCTGTCCAGCTGACCCTGACTTCTTTAAGAAAGAGGGGTCTCTTGGTTTTTAATTCAGTCCAACATTTTTATCCAGCTTCCCCAACACAGTCCTTTCAGTAAGGGGCATCTGAAATCCAAAATTCCCCAAAGCATTTACATTTTTCTTTCAGACTTCCCAACATACACCAAAGCAAGGCAGGGATCTGAAAAACAAAGCGATAAATCACCCTGTGTTTGTTTTAAACCAGAAGTTTGGGGTGAAATTAAATTATTGATCAGTGTAATTATTTTGCAAAGTGAGATTTACAGAAAGGGAAGAATTGTGTCTTTGTTAATTTTTAACTCACTTTTGTGATTTATTTATGCTGCGTGAATTTGACTATGTGGTGCCATGGATAAAGAGGTGTTTTCAATATTTTTGTGCTAATTTCTATTACCATTAATTTAAATAAATACCAAAATATTTCCTGTACACAGGCCTGGTTCTTGGCTCATTGTTAGCTCAGCGGAGTGGGACCCAATGGACATGATATGTGTCTGAGATAGGGCTAAAAAAATAAACTGTTAAAAGGTTTGTTGAATAACCACTTGAGTGGGGAGGGAGGGAACAAACTCCCCTTGTTGAGGGTGGCTTCTCAACAAACCATTACAATGGAAAGAATCGAGGAAAGAGTGGGAAACCCCTTCCTTATATAAGCAAACAGATACAGGGTATTGGACAGAAGCAAGCCCACTGTAAGGGGTCCAAACCCTGTTGGTCTAGCAAGAGACCCTTACCTTCTAGCATCATAATCAGAGTGCCTTGTTTGACAGGAAATGGAGGGAAAGGAAGGAAAGGGAACCCCAGATAGAACCAAGATTGTCCTCTCAGGTCCATTTCCCTCTCTAGCTACTTTAACTTCTCAGCCGTTCCAAGCCTGCAACCTCAAAGGCCCTTCGGTGTTCAACCCCCAAGTGTGGGCCTGGTCTTTGTTATGTGAGGACCACTTTCAAAGCAAGGTTTCAGGTAGATCACCTGGTGAAAGCTCCTTTGCCTAAGGGGAAGTGTTACCTTTCTCCCAGGGGGTAGCAAACGAGGGCAGCATTCCTGGCTATTGGGAGCAGTACATACATCCAGGCTGTCATGAATACACATTGTTCTCACATATCTGCTTTCAGCTCAGAAGGGTTGACACTTCTGGCCTGGACCTAATACATATGTGCTCTTATCAGTCACCATACCATAATCAGATATAGCTTATTCTTAAAGTATCCTGCCACCAGACAAATAAGGGGTATAGAGGGAAAATGGGACGATCCCTTCCCCTGATTCCCGTCCAGACCATGGCCTATGACGTCACGTCCTAAGCACCCACCGCGGGATGAGTTCAGCCCTCTGACTGCAGCCCCGGACGTCAATATCCACTGTGGCCACGCCCCACACAACCAGGCCAGCTGTGTGTCATCCAAAGCATGTGGTGAGACCTCGGGTGGAGCTGAGACTGACCATATGGACCAACTCGATTAGACGTCACCCTCCAGTATCGACATCGTTAGAGAGGACATGATGACATAGCCAACGGACAAGAACACACGTCCCACCAAGCACCTGGATCAGACACACACCAGCCCACATGAAGAACATACTCAGTGCTATGATGTAGAGGACCGCTCATGCTCACAGACATGCATTGTTGTTATTTTTCACATAGGCTAACTACTGCACCGCAGAAGCGCAAGACGCAAGAAGAGCTTGTGTATATGCTTGCAGCCACTTTTTTGCTACTAAAACCATGAAGATGTCACCCTGTAAATGGACTAAGGTATAAGCACCCAAGTCACACCTCGTGACCTCCGTGTTATGGACTGTATGCCACCACCCATAGACTAGACCAAGGTAGGCCGCAAACCAGAGTCCCCAGGTCTGGAGAAGCTCAGACGGAGCTGCAAGGTGCTGATCATGCAGAGCAAACCCTGACAGGAGCCAAAGCCACGAAGTTTCAATCTGCACGCCACACTCCCAGCGCCAAGGTACACCTGCCACTGCTAAACACTCCTCGGAGCAGAAATACAAATCAAATCCCTGTAATTCTGCTTCAGCCACGGTCTCTCAACACGTGACCAGGCTGACCTGATACAATGCCAAGCTCCAAGGACCAGAGAAGCTCTGGGGTCTCACGTCTGGGACCCAGACTGCCAGTAGTAAGACCTGTCCATTGTCTGCCACTGACACATTGTCATACATTGTTGCCAACACCAGATACATCGCGAGCTGGGAACGACGATGGTCTGAGGTTTGGGGGCTCGTGGATGAACCAATCAGAATGCGAGGGGCTAATCACTGACAACACTATAATTCAATCAATCACTAACTTTCTTCATGTAACACTTTCTATGTAGACATTTTTAGGGACGACCCAAGCGTACCACCTGACCTCTTCTCCACCACTAATATTTTCTCCTATACTGATCCATACTGGCCCTACCACCCAGAGAGCCAACCCTGGGTAGTGTGAGGTTTAGGGGCATGTTTTCCCAGGTGACGCACGTAGTACCATCATCTGATTAGAAAAAAGGGCCTGCGAGCTCATCACCGCTGAGATGTTCCTTGGGTACCTATGCTCCGAGAACCTGTCCCTATCTGTTTTTTGCAATAAACAGCAGTAACTCTTTACTCTTGTGTGTGCCTCATATTCCTTTGGGACGCGGGAGGAGTTGGGGCCTCCCCAACCCCGTTGTCCGCGGACGGCCCTGCCGTCCCCCGGGAAATTACCTCGACAAGTTGGAGGCACTGCTGAGATAGATGGTGAGATAGACCACAGCGAGACCATTTGCATCAAGGTGGGCCAGCAACGCGGCCCCCTCTGCCGTTGCCCCCTTTGGAGGACTGCAGGACCATTGCAGAACTGCGAGACAACCGGACAGCGCAATCCGGAGATTGGCCGTCGGGAGCCGACGTCAGAAATGTCCTGCCCGCAGTTGGCGAGTGTCCAAACGTGGTCCAGACGAGGGGAGGCGGCGAGCTCATTGGGAGGGGTGCCCGCAGCCGAGCGGCACCGGCAGACGAGAGCCCGATGTGAGTATGGCACACGCAACCAGCAGTGTAATGTTGTGCGGGTGGTGGGAGGAATTGTGAACAGGGTGGCATGTGGTTTTACAGTGTGTTAAGAAAGGATTTTGGTCATTTAGCTGCGATCGATATGTAAGATGTATTGCGAACGGAACGAAGGCCGTCCCTTCTGGCGTTACGGAGCATGCTGGGTGGGGCGCCAATCTCCCACGTGTTGACTGGCAGATTGTGCTGATTGGTCTAGATCACGGACACCTGTACAGGGGGTGTGGCATTCCTATGAGTTGGCGTTGTAGGTCGATGAATAGATGAGGATTCCTATTAATTGTTTTTTAGCTCAGTCAATAGATGACGTATTCCCGCAAGAGGTAGCTAGATTGTCTCTCACTGCAGCACAATTATAATAACAAAAGTGATTAATGAATACTCCACTCCGGGTGCAGTGGGAAGACAGCTGTGGGGATTGTGGGAAATAACATTGTCAAAATTTGCGCGCATTTTAAGTTGCAATTGTACATACTGATAACACATTGTACTAGATGGTGACGTCACCCATAGGGCTTGCATAGAACACCGCTGTTTTCTTCAGCGTAATTGGAGCAACGGCACGCGACTAAGGAAGGGTGAAGGGGGACAGTCGGCCGTGCACGGAGAACGCCAGCTCGTCCTCAACCAAAGGGGTCGCGCTGAGTAGCGGTGTGATCAGTGGGGGAGGAAGAGACGGGCATACACCGCGCAGGCAGTGGGGGCAGAAAGAAAGGAGGAGGGGTTAGAAGAATACCGCAGGTGTGCCGAGTAGCGGCCGCGCTGAGAAGGCGGGTGACTGAAAAGCACGCCGCGCCGGGCGCAAGGACGCAGGGGGCTTCGCATGCCACAGGTCAAAGAGGGCCCTAGCTCTGAAAGGAGGGGTGTCAAGGGGGCGATAGCGTTGTGAAGAACAGGAGAGCGGTGGTGGCCAGCACGAAAGTACCGTAATAACAACATTGCTTTTCTTTTCAGCGGAAAGTCGTAAGTCCCCAAATTACGGGGCCAGGTAATGGCGGTAAACACAAATTTGCACATTTCTAAATGTCTGTGTATTATGGGGTAGGGGCAGGATATAGGGCTAGCACATTAACAACACCACTCCAGCACATCTGCGCAACAATAATACCGCACAGAGATAAAATCGTAAAGTACAGTATTGAATGGACTCAAGGGACAGATGAAAAGATTAGGATACCGTGGCCGCCCAACGGCAGCTTTGACATGACTACTCAACATTCATTGCTAGCGTACCTACACAACACCTACAAGGGGAAGAAGTTAGCAGGCCACCTAGACATTTTCGACCTCTGGAGAGTGTTTCAGGGATATATCCCAGAGATGATGAGCACGCAGGAGGTAAAGAAGAAGGAGGTGTGCTAGGGAGTAGGGTGCAGTGCACCCCAAGCTCCTCTCAGTGCTGAGGAGAGCAAGCAAGAGGCAGAAGGATCATACCACATTGCAGAAATAAAAAAGGAAAGTGAGGGATTAAATTAAATTAAAGAGGTGAAGAAAGAAACAGAAGGGTTGTATCCAATGAGGGAATTAAGAGAAGCCACACGGCCGCAATTAACAGCTGCTGAGGGATACTCAAACCCTGCATACAGCCCACCACCATACGCACCAGAAGACCATTACCAAAAGGGACTGGGTATAGGGAGTACAGTAGACATCAAACAGACAAAGGTAAGCTCTGGTAGCATAAAAAAGACCCAAATATATTTGGTGATTATAGGACCAGACAAATGGATAGCAGCACAGGTATTATTGAAGCTTTGGGGGACGGTAACAGGAGAAGAGGAGGAGGTGATAAAAAAGGTAGATAAGGAAGAGGTAGGACACACTCAGAAAGGGAGCAAGGTAAGTACCAGGGAAGAGGGAAACATGACAAATGAAGAGGAGGCGGTGTTGGAGGCGAAACTAGCAGAGCTGAGGGAGGTATTGATTAGACAGCTCGAGCAAAAGAAGCGGGAGAGGAAGGTGAAGACGCGAGAAGGAAAGGAGGTGCGAGCAGGATTAAACTAGCAAGAGGAAGAGAGCAGGAAAAGGGAAGAGGACCGCATAAGGGGACTGCAGAAAGAATAGCACGTATGGAGCAACGAGAGATCTGGAGGAAAGAAGAGGAACGGGAACAGAACGACAAGGAGATGACACTATGGAAGAAGAAGATTATATCAGAGAGGGCACAGAAGAACGAGGAAGGGAGAATAATAGAGAGTATACTGGCAAAAGAGGGCGGGACGTGGAACGACAGAGACGCAAGGGTGCTAGGACAGGTAAGTGATGCCATACGGGGAGCCGCGAGGGTGTTAAAACAGCTAAGTGACGTGATAATGAACGAACTTCGCAGGTCGAGTACGGTGTTAGAGAATGAAGAAGACCAACAAAGCAATCAAGGGCTAAGAGGAACAAGCCAAGCACCCAGGAGTAAGATCAATGCATGTAGTAGTAAAGAGATAGCAATACCGCAAGTACAGGGAGACACGGAGGAGACAGGTGAGTACACAGATATAGATTTGGAAACTAACAGTGGGAGGAGCACACCCACGCACAAAATTGACATTCTCAGACGGCTTTTGTAGTGAGGAGGAGGAGGGATCCTGCGGAGGTCAGAGTGACGGGAGTGGAGAAGGGCTAAGTAAACTATATATCACATGCACAGGCTGCGGGCCATCATGGGAATGTAGGACACAAGAAGGAGAAACAACAGGAAGGGAGGACAACATTTCACAAAGGGAGGGGACACTACGAACAATGACGCCACCAGCACAGCACACAACATGCGTCAACAGGCTGAGCTTGCACAACACCTTACTGAATTTATCGAAGAATTTTCTGACATGGAAGAGGAGAGTGAACACACACACACATATCACCACACAGACGCACGCCAGAGGAAATAACAGAAAACACTCAGATGCCATTATTAGAGAGAGAGGGGCAAGACCACAATATGTCCCATGAAGCATGCAGACAAGGAGAATATTAAATGCAGACTACCATCTTTAAGAAAAGGGGCGGGAAAATGGATATATGAAATGGAGAAGTTAACTGCAGGCACAAGTTAGCGGTTGGAGATGTCAAGGGATTATTAATTTCAATATTGGGTGATGCAGCAGATGACATTTGGAAGAGGGCGGGATTCCCAGGGGTGACTATCCGTGACACTTCGCATGACGGGGCACCTTCCGCAAATTGCAGACATGCACTATGGCAAGCACTGAGGATACAATACCCAGATACCTCAGACATAGGGGAAATAACATCACGCAAAATGCGTGAGAATGAGGACCCTGTACGAGGACCCTGTTAATTACATCCAGGAAATTCAGGAGAAGTGGCGTCTGGAAACGCAGGAGCCATAGGACAAAACATTCACAATTTTTTGACCACATACTGATACAGGGGCTCCCAGAACCAGTACAGAGGCAGTTGAAAAAATTGGTAGGGATGGAAGCAAAAGCATGGCCAGAAATACAGTTAACAATAGTACACCACTGTAGGTTATGGCAAGAAAAGATGTAGCAGAAAGAGGAAGAAGGAAGGCAGATGAGGCAAAACTGGTCCAGAAGAAACTGTCAAAATATGCCATGGAAGGTGCACTGATAACAAGCCCCGTACAACCGACACCAGCCGCTGCACAGCAGTCACAACCACCAGCAACACTGTCACAGCAAGTACCAATTACAACACAGCAATTGCCACCACCACCCCCATACACAGCACAACACATATACACACCACCAATGGGGGGTGGATGCACACCAATGGGTAACGGCTACACCACCAACTACAGAGGTAGGGGTGAGTTAACAAGAGGGAGGGGATTAGGTCCAACGGGACACATGCCAGGGGGAGGGTTCCGAAGGTATAACCAATACGGACAGCAGGGGTATTTAGACAACACTGGAGGATACCTGTGGCAAGCATGAGAGCCGTTAATGTGCTGGACTTGTGGACTAGTAGGACACGTATCACGTACATGCAGGGCAAGGCCGACACAAGCAGGATGTAGAGAGCAAGGGCAACAGGGTTACAACGGGGGACAAAATTACTACCAACAGCCACAGCTACACCAAATGGGCGAAACACACATGCAACAGCAAGAGGGACCGGCACAACAAGTGCCACAACAACCACAGCAGCAAACATACATGACGCCCACCGCACAACAAATAGAGCACCAACCAGCCCAACACCAAGCACAACAACAAATGACGACGGCACAACAACAACACATCCAAACTGTACGCCAGCTCACAAAAATATAAGACAATGCACAACTACCTACGGACATGCCAATACCACAGATGCAAATGGGGAAAGTGACAATACTGGGTCACAACACATACACAGGGAACGGACAATCACTATACCCCCAATAGGACAGCCCACAGATGTCCTTGTTGTGTCCTTCCTGTCGGTAACACCTAACCCTGCGGAGGAACCACCCATAAAGGTGGCGATAGGTGACAAAACATTTTCTTCCCTAGGTGACACAGGGGCCACTAGATCCTGTATTAAGGAAGGGAAGTTCAACTTGTCAGGCGATGCCATGCACACACAAGGATTCTCTGGGGCACAAGGGCTGGTTCCTTTTACTGATAACATCTCCTTATCTGTCGGAGATCACGACCTATCTCTGCCACTGCTATACTCAAAACAATCACCAGTAAATATACTAGGGAGAGACATCATGAGCAGATTGAACATGACTTTATCCTTCACTGACAAGAGAATAGTATGCTCAACACCAGGCATACACATGCTCACCACACGACACATACTTCAGGCTTACTGTGGCAATACAGTGGCAAGGGCAGAACCAGTGGACGGGGACATCTTCCAATATGGAACAGACATGGCAATAGCATGGCTACTGGGGATTGAGGGCAAGGTGTGGAGGAGGCTGGTGGCATACATTTTCAGACCGGAAATACCCACTAGTGAGAAAGAAGGGGCAATAATATCAGTGGACATTGAGAGTATTGTGGCAACCAAAGACTACATTGCAGTTCACGCTCAGGATGGGGAAGGGAAAGCATGGAGGGCAGTAATAGAAGTGGCTGAAGGATGCAGGTTGACGCAAGTGTCAGAGGAGGAACTGTTCTCAGACGAAGTAGGAGATGGGGAGATGGTATTCCAGATGAACGTCTACGTTTGGTTGAGAGTGAGGTATAAGGAGGTAGCACAGAAAATGGCAATGGCACTAGAAACACCCGTCCCCACACAATCAGACTTGTACGAGGAAGACTTAGCAGCTGTACCCGCCTCACTATGGACTACTAGTCCCTATGATGTGGGATGCATAAAAAGCATTGGAGGAGTGAAAATAAAGCTAAAAAAGGGATCAATGCTGCCCAGAGTAAAGCAGTATCAACTATCAAAAGAAGCTGATGAAGGGATTTATGAGACAATAAGTGCCCTCATGGAAAGAGGCATATTAGTACCATCAGAATCACCATGCAACACTGCTGTGTACCCAGTGTGCAAGGTGAAGAGAGGGTCTTGGCGTTTCATACAAGATTTAAGACCTCTTAACCACATTGTGGAGGCAGAGTACCCGATAGCAGCTAACCCAGACACAATACTGTGCGGAATACCAGCAGAGGCATCACGGTTCACTGTTATCGACCTCAAAAATGCGTTCTTCTCAATACCACTGCACCCTGACTCACAAGATTTAACAAATTTCACATACCGCAACACAAAATGGAAACACACTAGGCTACCCCAAGGGTACTGTGAGTCACCATCCATCTTTAACAGAGTAATACAAATGGACCTACGGAACATCGACCTGGAAAGCAAGGTGCTGTAGTATGTGGATGACATCATCATCATCTGCAGCACCACTGAGGAAAAGTGCAAGAGGGACTCAGTAAAGATGCTTACAGTGCTGGCTGAGAAAGGATACAAGGTTGACAAGGAAAAACTGCAGTACTGTAAGGAGCAAGTACTATACATAGGGCAGATCATTTCACAAAAAGGAAGGAACATTGCACCACAAAGGTCGCAATCAATAAAAAACACACCACAACCACAAAGGATAAGGGAACTGCAACAATTCCTTGGCCTATGCAACTATTGCAGAGCATGGGTTTTTGACTATAGCACATACATAGGACCCCTATTAGAGGCTCTCAAAGAGGCACAAAGGGGGGGCGAGAAAGTTGAGATCGACAAGAGAAATGATTTATGCATTTAATGAACTAAAAGAGGTCATTTCAACAGCACCAGTTCTGGGTACCCCTAACTATGATAATGAGTTCTACATAATCTCACACCACCCCATCCGTGCCCCCTTGTGACTGTCTTTTTTTAATATAATGGTTTTGTAGCTGAAGGCAGTGCTAACACAAAAGACAAGCATGGGACAAAAACCAATAGCATTTTACAGCGGCCATTTGGACCCAGTAATGATGGGACACTTCCTGTGCAAACAACACTTGGCTGCAGCAGCTTTCGCATGAGAAATATTATCATCCATTACTATGGGGCGCTCCAAGACACTATACGTGGAACACGCCCTCTTTGCGATATTAAACAAACCAAAATCTATACTGACCACCCAGAGAGCAACAGGGTATGAGATTATTCTCTCTAGACCTCAATTGAAAATAGTAAGGTGTAGCAATGTTAATCCTGCGCAGTTCATAGCAGAGGAAGTGGCCGAAGGAGAATATGTATATGACTGTACACATGAAATTGAATTTGTACAGAATTTGTACCGAATTTGAATTTTTTCCATACACTAGAAAAGTAGAAGAAAATGCCCTAGAGGGGGTTGAGTATACATTGATGGGTCATCGACAATTCACCAAAGTGATGATGTGAGGAGGACTGGAGCAGCTGTAGTGTGATTGAGGGAGGATTGGACATACATTCCTGTCAAATGTGTTAGACTACCCCAACAATACTCAGCACAAGCAGCAGAGTTGGTAGCACTGATAATAGTTTTAGAAGAAAGCAACGGGAAAAGAGTAACAATATATTCTGATAATGCATATGTCACCTCAACAGTACATTCAGGATTAATAAAGTGGCTGAGAAGAGGATTTACGAGAGCAGATGGTACTCCAGTGCAACATGCTCTCCTCCTGGGTGAACTAATAGAAGTAATAGCATGCCAAACAGAGGCAGCCCTGGTGAAGTGTGAGGCACACACAAATGGGGAAGATCCAATATCAAGAGGTAATGAAACAGCAGACGCACATGCAAAATATGCTGCGTACTTTGGCGAGACATGGGACCGCAAAGAAAAACAAAAGGATAAGGGGAGGGTAAGACAGATTATAATGAAGGATGGGTACACACACATCTAGAGAGACAGATTATGGAACTGCAGGCGGTAGCACCAATGGCAGAAAAGGAACTGTGGGTTAAAAGATGATGCACTATGGCGACAGAGTAATACAGGGAAGGTTGTGAAGCCCCTGGCCCTACTGAAAACAGCTCTGGCCAAACTACACCACCCCACTAATACAGGGAAAGAAGTAATTGCAGCACGAATAAAAGAATCATGGTTCTGCCCCGAAATAACTCACACGTTACAAATTTCATTAGCAATTGCCTCACATGTCAACAATTTACGGCTGGTCACACGCTGCAAGTGATCAAAGGTACAAAACCCTGGCCTGAAAGACCCTTCTTGCACCTACATATTGACTATGTCGACATGATCAACGTATGTCAAGGATACAGATACATGATTGTAGTAGTATGCCATTTTTCAAGGTGAATTGAGGCCGGCCCGTGCTCTCATGCAGATGCATTTAGAGCAGCTAAATTTTTAGTAAGGGAGGTCTTCCCAAAGTGGGGGGTTTGCAAACTATTGAGGTCAGACAACGGTCCCCACTTTGCCAATGAATTATTTCAGCACATAACTGCACTTCTGGGGATCAAGCATAAGTTTGCCTGTGCATATCACCCACAAGCCAATGGCGTCTGTGAACACCTCAATGGCCTCCTGAAAGAAGCATTAGCAAAAACACAACAAACAACCAAAAGGAACTGGCTCTATTGCCTTCCTCTGGCTTTGTTTAAATTGAGGAATAAACCAGGTTTGGACCACCACATCACACCACATGAGGTGGTGACTGGACGCCAAATGCACCTTCCCCTCACACCACCATCAAGGGCAATGCGTGATTGTCATGAAGCAAGTACTGTTTTTGGTGAAGAAATGCATGAATATGTCTCTTCCCTGGTTACTAGTGCTGCTTTTATCTCTCAACAGATTCAATGGACGCAGGGCGGGTCAGAGAACAACCAACGGGAAACAGCAACCAACGAGAAACAGGAGCTGACTGGACAGTGGACAGTGAAAGAAGGAGACACGGTACTCCTTAAAAACCTTTGGAGAAAGTGGAACGCCCCTAGATTTACGAGTCCCCACACAGTCCAGAAAGTGGCCCCTAGGGCCGACAAATTGTCTGATAAGAACGTTTGGACACATATTCATGACATCAAGCCCTACAAAGCACAAACCTGCCCCCATCCCTACAGCGACAGGGCCAACACTTCAGCCACGACAACCAACAACAACGACACAGCACAAACACCAGATACCCCAAAAGACACAAACGAACAACCACCCATAGCCCACCCAATGGTCACGAGGTCACAGACCAAATATGCCCCCATGCCAGAACAATAGAACTGGAAAAATAAGTTTAACTAAAAAGCACCCGCCAACAGCAAAAGAAGAACATTGTCAAAGAGATCTGTAATATACACCACACTGTGTAAACACGTGCATGCTCTCTTCTCTTTTTTGTCTCGCACATGCAGGTATCGCACATTGTTATTATTTTATGCAAATATCTGATAACGAACATATGCCACTGCCCAGAGGCAAATGCTACCCACAGACGATATCCCAGAAGCCCTGTCACACCAATTTGTATACATTATAAAAAGCCAAAGTACTTAAGGCCCAGGAGAATACGCTTCTATTATAACGCATTTCTCATGCTAATAGTACGTTTGTTTCCACACCTCCACGCAGCATTACCTGCCTTGGGAGATAGGACGGTAAGAAAGGCATGGGAGGAGCTATTTTCGCCTGGGCATTGAACGATCACTTGATACGCTGGGCTTGAATAACGAACACTAACAGAAATTACACAACCTTTTAGAGATTTTCAGGCGGGCACCTATATCATCTAAAGTAAAGTAGCTGCAGGACGGCAGCACAGGTAAGATAAAAATGCCAGTGGTAATAGCAACTGTAATAAAGATGTTGGGGATATTATTTACCACTGGTCTGATAACTGCCGCTGTCTGGCAGGCCTACCATGCTTTTCATGTGACTGCAACTCCCAATACTAACATTTCCCCTACCACGGCTGCAAGGAGAACTGTGTCAGGTGGTACAAGTAACATGGGACCCAAAGCAAAAAGAGGCAAACATAGTGTTACTATAGATGTACATGGGGTGGACACATATCTTACAGAATCCGCACACGTCTCCAACAACATGTGGTATAGGCACATGTTCGAAATTGGTACAGACACGACAAAGGACAACTGCTATGTTTGCTCATTGATCCCATATGCCATGAGCGCCTCAAGAACATTTGTGGCTACTGAAGTACCAGCAGCAACAGCAGAATCCCTTTTATATTTAACATTATTTCAAACATGAGGGCGATTTCAAGGTAAACAGGCAACACTAAGATGAAAGTCAAGATCAACATACCCCTACGAAGGCAACTTCATCAAGACACTACCGATGTATGACAATTACTGGCAGCTGACTGAAGGACTTCAATACATAACCGATGGACCCGACAAGGGAGACACAAAAGAAGTGACATTGAACTACGTGCCATGCAAATGGAATGCAGGAGAGGTTGGAGGTGTACCAGGGTTCTGGGAGAGACCAGTAATATTAGTATATGGCAAAGTATATACGAAGAATGGATGGGTGGATGGAGTAGTAGGAATCAAGGTAGTGACATTGGCAAAATAATCAGTGATGAGAATACAAGAGGAAAACGACAAGTGCTACAAGGAATGGACAAAGAGTGCAATCCTGCTAACATGGTTGGACAAAGAGGAGGAACCCATAACGATAATACCCGTTGCAGAACCTACACTATGTTACCAGCACGATGGTGAGGTTGATGTTGGAATAAACAAAGGATGTAAAAGAACAGTAAAGATTCCTGATTCCTGAGGGGGGAGCAGGAACAGCCATGCTGATGGGTCACTGTTGGGCCTGCGGAAGAGAAGCTTATAACAGCTTACCACAGTCATGGAATGGGGCATGTGCCATGGTAGATGTCAACATACCATCCCTAGTAGTACTGCAAAAACACATCAACCTGGAGAATTTCCCTAAGGTGGACGAAGGAAACAAAAGGAAGAGAAGGTCCCTGGAAAAAGCAGGAAGCGCCTCAAGGAGTGACATTACTACAGAGAATAAAATATCCAGAGTAAAAAGACATGGAGAACCACTGACTGGAAATTACCTGTGGGGAAGGTCAGAAACAGCACTGAGTGAGATTCCACCAGCACACAGACTATTTAGCAGAGCGGCAGTGTTCTTTTCCTCTGTGATACATCCAGGAGTGCAGGCGTATGCGAATGCAAAATGGCTACAGATAACAAGAAGGGAGCTAATGATTACGATTAACTCCACCGTTAACAGATTCAACGCAATAAAAGAGGAACTGACGGCAATAAGGATGGTGGCCCTACAGAATAGGTATGTGCTAGGCCTTCTAAAAGCAATGGAAGTAGGTGTTTGCGCAAAAATTGGAAGTTCATGCTGCACGTTCATTCCTGCAAATGATGAGGACAACGGCCCCTTATCTGCAGCAGTATCCCAGCTGGCAAAGATGCATGCCAAGATGGAAGAAGAAGCAAAGGGAGTAAAGAAGGATGGTAGCTGGTTTTCGTATATCTGGTCCTGGATGCCATCATGGCTGTCGGATGGCCTCATGGTTGTGGCAGGATGCATGATCCTGGGAATGGCTTCACTGATGGGAATAAAGTTATGGATGGCAAGGTCGAAGCGTACTGCAGAGGAAATGATAGGCATGCACGTGCTAATGCCCGCTGACGACGACAAGCAAGCAGATATAATAATACAGGAACGCGAGAGACTGCACCAACAGATAGTGGAAGCAGACTTGTACCCACCATCGATAAAAGTTGAGAATTCACCGAGCTATGTTGGAAAATGGGTTTGTTGCAAGCCCAGTGGCGGATGCGTATACATGTACTGGTCCTTTGAAGATCACGTGGACCGATACGGACACCTGGCAGGAATAGCGAAGGTATGGCGAGTTAGAGGAGATAAAATAGTGGATAATTTTGTGGTCGACAAGTTGACCAGCGGGGGGACTGAAGAGGGAAAATGGGATGATCCCTTCCCCCGATTCCCGGTCCAGACCATGGCCTAGGACATCACGACCTAAGCACCCACCGCGGAATGAGTTCAGCCCCCTGACTGCTGCCACGGACGTCAAGATCCACCATGGCCGCGCCCCGCACACCCAGGCCAGCTGTGCGTCATCCAAAGCACATGGTGGGACCTCGGGTGGAGCTTAGACTGACCATATGGACTAACTCGATTAGACGTCACCCACCAGTATCGCCATTGTTAGAGATGACATGATGACATAGCCAACGGACAAGAACACACGTGCCACCAAGCACCTGGATCAGACACACACTAGCCCACACAAAGAACGTACTCAGTGCTATGATGTAGAGGACCACTCACGCTCACAGACATGCATCGTTGTTATTTTTCACATAGGCAAACTACTGCATCGCAGAAACGCAAGAGACCAGAAGAGCTCGTATGTATGCTTGCAGATGCTTTTTTGCTACTAAAACCATGAGGATGTCAGCCTTTAGATGGACTAATGTATAAGGACCCAAGTCGCACCTTGCGACCCCCGTTTAATGGATTGTATGCCACCACCCATAGATTAGGCCAAGGTAGGCGGCAAACCAGAGTCCCCAGGCCCAGAGCAGCTCAGACGGAGCTGCAAGGTGCTGATCATGCAGAACACACCCTGACGGGAGCCCCACAGACGAGACCACGAAGTTGCAATCTACACGCCGCGCTCCCAGTGCCAAGGTTACACCTGCCACTGCTAAACACTCCTCGGAGCAGAAATACAAATCAAATCCCTGTAATTCTGCTTCAGCCATGGTCTCTCAACACGTGACCATGCCGACCTGATACGATGCCAAGCTCCAAGGACCAGAGAAGCTCTGGGGTCTCACGTTTGGGACCCAGACTGCAACAATGAAGTTACAAGTTGGAAACCAGTGGCGATGGGAAAGGGACACTCAACAGCCAGTAGTAGGACCTGTCCATTGTCCGCCACTGACACATAGTCATACATTGTTGCCAACACCAGGTACATTGCGAGCTGGGACAAATGATGGTCCCATGCTTGGGGGCTCGTGGATGAACCAATCAGAATGCGAGGGGCTAATCACTGACGACACTATAATTCAACCAATCACTAACTTTCTTCATGTAACACTTTCTATGTAGCCATTTTTAGGGATGACCTAAGCATACCACCTGACCTCTTCTCCACCACTAATATTTTCTCCTATACTGATCCATACTGACCCTACCACCCGGGGAGCCAACCTGGGGTAGTGTTAGGTTTAGGGGCAAGCTTTCCCAGGTGATGCACGTAATAGCGTCATCCGATTAGAAAAAGGGCTTGCAAGCCCTTCACCGCTGAGATGTTCCTTGAGTACCTATGCTCCGAGAACCTGTCCCTGTCTGTTTTGTGCAATAAACAGCAGTAACTCTTTACTCTTGTGTGTGCCTCATACTCCTTTGGGATGCGGGAGGAGTTGGGGCCTCCCCAAAACCGGAGGTCCGCGGACGGCCCTGCCGACCCCTGTGAAATTACCCTGACAGGGCAATACATGTTTTATTTTGGGTCAGAAATGCATAAATGAAGTGCAGCCTCTGTCTTCAGTGACTTTGGGTCACAGCAGCTGTGAGGAATGCACATGTGACATTAGAACCTGCACTGTGCCACTACTTTCAAGAGACTAGTGCAGCAAGGGGCACCTATTCACTATGCTTTTGGCATGGACCGTTATGAAAAGGGGCATCTGATTAGCAGGATTAGCAGATTGTCCTTTCAGAAACACAATTACCTGATTTATTTTATTATTGAATACAAATCAAAAAGCCACGGCTTACACACACACACTCACCAGATGGCAATCTGCCGCTGGGACAGGGCCAACATTCAGGAACTGCATTAAAAGCTAAAACCTTTATCCAGGAGGGTAGCTCTTGAGTTAAACTGTCACCACTGGCATGGGTCCATCTTGCACTTCTCAAAATCTAATCCAGGCAGGGCCATTTCAGCCATTCATCCTTCTGAGTTTGCTAAATAGAGTACCCTTAAAATGGGTAATAATATCAGTTTTTAGTGAAGTACGATCAAGGCAGGCTGCAACGTGGATGCTAACAGTGATGCAGAGAAGTCAGAATTCACATGTTAGCACTTGACATCCCTACAACTAAAGGGTAGAGGTGACCTTTCTAGGCCTCCCAGCAGCCTCCCTGCAATTGATGGAATTGCTATTAAGGCTCACCTCACTTCAATGACCTCTTTGTTATGTAGTGGGCCTACACGAAAAAGAATAGTGTTTGTCCATTCAGCAGTGGCGAGTTGTACAGTAAACCTGAGGAGTGCTCACATGTGTGCAGGGCTACACAGATATGCACTAATTTTGATGTTGCGAAGTGAGGAAACCCCCTTTCTCAGGCTTACCCTTTTTGCCGGCTGCGGCACTGAAATACTGACTACTGTCCAACCCTGGATTTGCTGTTATACTACATTTATCCATGTGTGTTCCATGATTCTTTGCATGTGGGCACAGCCACATTCTAATGCTGCTCCTCATTCCGGTTAGTGCGGAATGGCTGCAGGGAAGCTCCCCACCAATTATCTGTCTGAGGCAATTGTCTCTTTACCTTGATGCTGATGCGTTTTAGCACACCATGGAAAAAGACCAGTGAACAGCAGCGGGGGCCATGTCCCTTGTGGAGTATTGGAAAAAGGACGAGGAAAATGTTTGTGTAAAAAATGTGCATATGATATGATATGATATGGCATTTGTAACGCGCCTATACACAAGTGTTGATTTTTAATATATGCCAAATGTTCATTAATTTGTATGGCTGAGATGGGGCATGTAACTGATCTACTGTTTACCCCTGCCCCATACAAATGTGCAAACATTTACACCAGCATGACTTTTGCATGCTGGTGTGAATGCCTTGGATTCCTATGAAATCCGCATGCTTTTTACACCAGCTAAAAGTGGTGGGATTCCATAGAAATCCATTGTAAATACTGCTTGTCATGCATAAATGGCAGGTGACATTCACTCGGTTTGCAATACAAAGTGCATAGCCAACGGCGTAAAGGCAATTATATCGGCATTAACACCTTAGTTTTACACTTTGTAGTGCAACTGACTAACATTGCACAGAGGGGACCTGTTTGCTCCTAGTCCAAACATAACAGGTCCCCACCATGCAATTTATGGTTTGAAAGAGAATCACCTCCAGCATGCGTCCAGTGAAAGATGTGATCTCCCTGGGTTTTTCTGCACACTTCACCATGCGGCTACACGAGAGCCAGAGTGATCCTGCATGCTGGGGAAGAGCCTTGATGGCTGCAATTGTGAAAAAAGCCAGCCACCACTCCTTTTTTTATTTCTACAGTTGCAAGAAAACTAGGCCCAATCCATTCAAATGAGCCCAATGCATGAGGATTTCTCACATTGGTGTGGGAATCCTGCAGCAGTGCAGGACCTACTCATGCTGTCAGGCAATGGAATGGCGAACATGGAGAAAATCTACACAACCATGTTTTGGGAAGATATTTTCTGTGTCCACCATAAGGTCCATTGACTGGGGTCTGTCCACAAGGATTGAAGAGTGTGTGAAGGAGGACAATTGAGGACAAAACAGGGTGGGGGGGGCAGGAATTTGCTAGCTCGTTTATGCCTGCGTTCATACTTACAATAAAGAGTAAGATAGGCAGTGCTGTAACACAAAATGAATGGGAACGGCTGAAAAAATAGTGAATGGTGTACTAGATTGGCTCCAGCTGGAGAGATACACAGGTCATAGCCCCTTAATAGAGCCCCACAGATCCTGTGCCGGCGACTGCAGGGGTGTCAGTTATTCTCTCGGAAATATGCCCCAGGCCCCGGGCCGCATGAAATGCGGGCCGATGGAGGGCCTGGGAGTTTAGGCGCGGGGTGGGGAGAAACGGCACGAAAGCAGTAGGGAGGGGCGTCCGAACGGCACCACAAGAAACAAGAACCCAGGAAAGGGCAGGAAACAGCACCTGGGGAAGGTGCGAAATATAACAGCAAATGGCCGGGGGGAAAACCCGGCCCCCAAGAAGGAACAAAAGGTCTGGGGTGTATAAGTAAGCCAGGAAAAGGAGAGGCGGCACAAACCAGGTAAAGAGCTCACCTCTCTCGGGTAGGCTCCTAGTGCCTGGATAAAGGGGAAGGAAATCGTTTGCCACCCAACCCACCCGACAAGAATAACAGAAGAAGAAGGGAGCAGACAGGAGCCGGAACGCTGAGTACTCTTTCGGTACACGGTCCAAAAGAAGGAGCAGGCAGGAGTGGGAACGCTGAGTACTCTTTCGGTACACGGTCCAAAGCATGTCGTAGGCGGCATGTGCCCAGGAACGAAGGCCCAAGGGTAACAAGGACTCGGGAGGAGCCTTGGGCAACTTCGAGACTGGACACAAGGTGCCCAAAAGCATATGGCAGTGTATTGATTTTTGTTGTTTTGTATTTTCTGTAAGAAAATAAAATGCCTACGGCCTACAACTTTTCCATAAACATAATTGGTCTGTGATTTATTATTTAGGTAGGGATCTGGTAAGAAGAGCAAAGCGAGCCCACACTACTCAACCTACTCTTGGCTGATAGTCATCCACATAGTAGCTGCTCTCATCTCTGCTACTGCATTTTATATTGGTTCCTTTGAGGCACATCGGATGAAATGAAACTGGCTTAACAGAATGTCCTACAGCTGAAACACCCATGACAGGTGAGGCTGCAGAGCAGAGCTGAGGAATGCGTGATGTCTCAGGCTGCAAGGCAAGTTCAGGCCCCTGCTGAGAATGTGCTGCTTGCTCAAATTCCAAGGACAGAGGCTGCCTGATGAAATTGACCTTTTTGTTATATACGGTGGAAAATGGATTTAGGCACTCCATTTGTATATAAGGATGAGCCAGGCCTGGGAGGGTCAGAGCAGAATGCAACCCTCCCATGCACTGGTGTTTGTTTGCTTTACAGCCCATTTCTCTCTACTTCCGGTCTCCTGTGTATTCTTTGTGTCCAAGTGGCAAGTGCCTGGAATGCCTGCTGTGTCTTAGGTGTGGGGGCGCACTGGTATTGTGGGGGAGCAAAAGGAGCCTGTATCAGTAGCTTAATGTTGAAACTCTCGGCTGAATAGCTCACAAGTGCGTGCCGCGCACAAGTAGCCAGCTTCCACTTTGCAAGCTTAGATCATGTGGTTAGGGGTGTTGCTAGGTCTTGAAAAGACCCGGGGCTATGCTAATGTCAGAACTGTTGGGACTGGGGGCTAGCTAGCCTTTTGGTTGTAGCTCCTGAGATTCTATCAGGGGCTATAACCGAAAGACCAGGGGCTATAACCCCCTTAGCCCCCCCCCCCCCCCTAGCAACGCCTTTGGTTAAGGGTGTGCCTTTCCTTCATCATTTTTAGGTTGATACAATTAGTAGCATTAAACAGGGGGAAATAATACCACCCGAAATTACAGTGCTTAGAAGCGGGATGAGTCTGGCATGAACTGCTAAATAAGAACACAATTGTAAAATAATGATGACTATGGGTACGGCAACACATATCTCTCCCGCCTGCAAGCATTGCGTTCATCATTATTCCATTTGACGCCCTGAAAAAAGCAGTGAGGTTACATTTGTCGATGTATAAATCAGCAATGATGGAAGAATGACAGAACACTCGCTACTAGAGATAGAATCCTCATTATGGATACGAAGAAAGAAAATGAGCAGCTCCCTGAAAAGCCAATATCCCGCACTTGCTGACAGGCCTCTGACTCACACGAGAGGGCCTTGTTTGAGAAAGGACCGCCTTGCGCAGCTCCTCTCGGCGAATAAAAGAGCATTCGAGAATCCACCCGAGCAAGCGCGCGCAGACGTGCCCTTCCCGCGCGAGGGTTCAGCTGAGTGTGTACACGACACGGCGTGCACCGAGGAATGCAGCTGCGCAGCGATGAAAGGCGAGCCTCTTCCCCGATAAAAGGAACGCAGATGCGGCCTCCTCTGGAATGAGAGAACCTTCATGGCGTCCTAACCTTCTTGAGAAAGAGGCAGCAGGGCTGATGTAAAAACAAAAGGCCTGTACGAGGAGGGACGTCCAGCTCGTCATTCAAGGTGAGGCCGCCATCGGAGGAGAGCCGGCTGGCTCATCGATGCACCGTTGCTTTCTTGGGGCTTAATATATGACGCTGGCTAACGTACCTTTCAAATCTCGTTAGCTATTCCAATAACAGACCCAGGCATCAAAAAAGTGACCCACATTCGCAAAGCAGTCATAAAAAGTGTCCAACATTGGCACATCTCAAAGCTATGGGAGCATTTTGGCAAATGGTGCATTTTAGATCACACTTGGCCTTTAACCATGCATGCCATACATACATTTTGGAAAACCTATGAGGGACATTTTGTTACCGAAAGCGGGAGAATGCATTTTCCATTGGATTGCATTGGGGTTCGATTTTTTTAGGTGGGAGAAGGTAAATAAAGAGCAACATTTTTAATAGACAAACCTGCGGTCTCCCACCTCACTTCAAGGTTGGCATGTATGAGTATCATCAGTGGAAGCTATCAGCTAGACGCCGGGCTAGGTCAGCAGTCTGCAACTTGTGGCTCTCCAGAAGATGTGGACTGCTGCCCCCCTTATACACATCCCCGTAGTCAATCATGAGTGATATTGGCAGTCCAAAACATCTGGAGAGGCACAGGTTGCAGACCCCTGAGTTACGTCTTCAAACGGCACTACATTGGCACATAAACCATTCCAGCATTGTTTGTTGGGCAAGCCCATTGGGCATTTACCTGTTGGACTATAGGCCCCGATTCTGGTCTTGAGTCTGACCCAGGTATGTTCTGCCGAGTATGCTGTGCCTTGGTTTCCCAAACATTGTGAGTCATCCTCTGGATCCTGTTGCATATGAAAGTCACATGTTTTGGGGACCCTGATGGTGTCCACTCCAATTCCCAAGGAAAGGATATGCACCCAAGTTCATCAAGTTCAAAGCTAGAAGTCTCGAGTTCACTGAGGCACATCTGCCTCACAACCTTGCCTTCAATGGCGAAAGTGCATTTTCCCCACCTCTGTTCCTTTCAGCATCTTCATTTTCCACTCTCTGCTGGTAAATACTGCACAACCCATGGCAGAATACCTGGAACTTTACCAGGCATTTTTGCAGTGCTCTAAGAGGGATGAGAAACCATAGTCTTTTTAAGCTGTATTTTTGGAGCTCCAGAGGAAACCCGGTTTGCATAGTCTATTGCATAGCGAATACATGCTATGGCCTTCCAAACTCTATGAGGGAATTATTATTATGGTATTTCTTAAGCACGGACCTAGCTTCTTGAAGCAAGAGTGCTTTACAGAGGTATACAACAATCAGGGGTCAAGTTCTAAAAATAAAAGTGGTGGGACTCATTAACATGCTAATTGAACGTGGCATCACCAGAAATTAGCATATCAGGGTGCCCTCTGAAAAAAGTGGGGGGGAATCCGTTCACCCATGTGTACTCTTCGACTTGAGCCCTGACACCAATACAGATACACAACAGAGCCCTTTACAGAGATATACAACAGGACAGATGCATAACAGAGCGCTTTTCAGAGGTAACACCAGAACAGATATACAGCGGGGGTAGGATACAGAGGGGCACAAAGGAGGGTACAGCTGTACAGAGTGGCTGGGTGGAGGGAGGCAGACAGCATCTAATGAGTCTGGTGGCACGGGGGCGACGCGATGTCCTAGGTGTTGAGGAGGAGAGATTCATTGAAGGGTATACAGTTGTTTTGCTACCAGTTCTTTTTTCAATTCGTTTTTTAACTAAAAATATTCATTGAAAAAACTCATTGAAAAATAAAAGGGGACGGGTAAGCGGATAAAAGGAGTATGGGAGGATAGGGATTAAATAATAGGGAAGGATGGGGTTTGGGGTGAACCCCCCAAATAAAAAAAACTGGTGGCAAAAGAACATAGAACCCCTTGTAGAGGTGGGTCTTGAGCTCTTTTTTTGAATTGTAGGAGCGTGGGGGCGATGGCTGATGCTGACTGGGAGGAGGTTCCATAGTCGTGGGGCGTAGGCAGAGAAAGCTTGTTTTTCTAGTCTTTTCCTTTCTGGGGTGAACCCCCCAAATAAAAAAACTGGCGGCAAAAGAACATAGAACCCCTTGTAGAGGTGGGTCTTGAGCTCTTTTTTTGAATTGTAGGAGCGGGGGGCGATGTCAGATGCTGACTGGGAGGAGGTTCAATAGTCGTGGGGCGTAGGCAGAGAAAGCTTGTTTTTCTAGTCTTTTCCTTTCTGTAGCAGTGGGTTTCAAGTCTGCACATGTCCTGGCTGGTGGTGTGCTGTCCGCTGGAGATGCTGATTTTCTTTGCGAGGTAGCTGGGTGACTTGAGGGCGACTACCTTTATAGATGATGCTGCAAGACTTGAAGGTGATTCATGCATTCACTGGGAGCCAGTGATGGTCAATGAGGGCTGGGGTGATATCTGTGTAGCCCCTTAATGAGGTATGCAACAGCGTTTAGGATACTTCTCAGGGGCACAAGGGAAGACAACGTGAGGCCTTTGAGGAGGGCATTGCCACCCTCCAGGTCGGATAGGACCAGTGCTTGAACAGTGGATCTAAATCTGTCCGTAGGGAGGAAGGGCTTGACCTTCTGCAGGAGGAAGAGCTGATACCAATCTGTCTGAGTTTTCTTAGCTATGTGTGTCTTGAAGGAGAGATATTTGTCGATGTGGGACCCGAGAGACTTGGTGCAGGAGGTGAGCTTGGATGTGAAACCCTCAGAGTTCATGGTTGATAGCCAGGTCTGTATGTCTGGGTCTTCGGCATCGTTGGTGAGAAGCAGGAATTCGGTCTTGAGGGGGATGAATTTCAAGTATGAACTGGACATCTGAGACTGGATCAGCGAAAGGCGGGTTTTGAGCCTGTGGATATCCTTGATGGAGACGATCTTCAGCTATAGCTGTGTGTCGTCGGCGTATTGGTGGATGTGGATGTTGTGTGTGGCTAGGAGGGCTCCCAGTGACTCCATGTATAGATTGAAGATCACTAGGGGAGGATGGAACACTGCAGGACTCCACAGGTGACAGGTAGCATTGCTGATCTAGAGGAGTCGATCTGAACAAACTGCTGGCAGTTGCTGAGGTAGGACTTGAACCAATGTAGGACAAGGGTGCTGATCCCCATGCGCCTATCTAGTGTGTCCGTGAGCACCTCATGGTCCACTGTGTCAAAAGCGGCCGAGAGGTCGAGTAGAACCAGAAATCAGGGGTAGCCGTCCTCAAGGATGTTGACAGCGTTGTCGACCACCTGTATGGTTGCCGTCTCTGTGCTGCATCTGGGTGTGAATCCGGATTGGTAGGTTTGGAGGAGATGGTTGGTCTTGATGTGTTGCTGCAATTGCATAACTAGCGCTTTCTCGATGATCTTACCGAGTCACGCCTAGAAACATTTGTGTACAGGCACGTTATAAATGACTTATTATATCATATCATATCATATCATATCATATCAAGAGAAGATGGGTGATGGGGCGATAGAGAAGATGAGAAACTGAAGAATTCTTCTAATTCGAGGATGCTACAAACCAGAATACATTGTATCGGCAACCTGTATACCATGGATAACCTGCTGGCCATCAGCACACCTTGCTTTTTCACCACAAGAACAGCTGGCAGCTGTCCAAATCGGCTACACCGTTGATAGGGCTATTTGCCAACTAACAACAGTACAGTTTTATTAGACTTTCATTTAAGCCATTTGAGGCGCATCCACTTATCGATAGCCAAGGGTCAATCTGGAAATGGTAATGGTTCAAGAATGCCAATACCATCCTAAGTGGTCTCCCAGTTGCCACATTAGCCCCTCCGAAAAACAGTATTTCCTACAATTATATCACACAACAAAGGTAAGCAAAGTAAGAATATCTCTTCCATAATGTTAGAAATACACTACCTCTCTTTACCAGCAAGGATTTTTCTAAAAACTATAGTGGCTATTTTCACCAAGAAAGCAAACAAGAAAACTCAGAAAGTGACAATCTCTGGATTACCTCACATAAGTCAGAGACACAATCTTTGCTAGGTGTGACACACACAAAGCCTCAAAGAGAAACCTCACTACCAAACATTCTCCTCCTAAACCACGAGAATATGTAACAATATCCCTTTAACTCTCAGGCTAACCCCAACATCCCTGCCTTCCAAAAATAATTAATGACATGCTTGTTTCAGACCCACATTCTTCTCACTCCCTGAACCCATACAGTTGGCCGACGTGCCCTTTGGACTTGAAACTCCCCTTACCTCTTACTGACACACCAAATATAAATGCCCTGTTAGTTGCCTCTCCACATGTCAGTTTGAATTCAATGCACACTCATATATTCTAAACTGTGCCAGAAGGTTTTTAGGGATGTACCCATTACTGTCGGCCATTGCAGGGGTGCCTCTGTGCTCTATTAGGTGAGGCAATCTGTTTTTTCTGGATTGATTTTTAAGTCGTTTGTGGTAATCCTTGTGTTCGCAAGCGTGAGATGGTTGAAGAGGACATGGTTGTTCTTATTGTTAAAAAAATGTCCATAGACGCCCCTCTGCGAGAACAAACACAGCCCATTGACCTGTTCTTTGGGAAGGTACCCACTCGAGAGTCTGCAGCCACACTTTATCTCACTGTACCTTTCACAGATCGGAAATATCCATTTGCATATCAGTCTTTTTCCCACCCACACGGGCAGTCCAGCACCGAAACAACTATGGCAATTCACTTCTGAACAAGAGTAACAACAGCAACACCATACACGTGTTTCAGCCTTGTTGGGCCTCATCAGTGAGGTGGAGCTGTGCCTTTCTGAGCACAGTGAGCAAGGGGTTCACACTTCTGGATGACCTTAGGAAACATAGGTTGACTAAACCAAAGTCCCTTAAATAATAAAAAAATAGTCCATAAGCGCCCCTCTGCGAGAACAAACACCGCCCATTGACCTGTTCTTTGGGAAGTTACACACTCGAGAGTCCGCAGCCACACTTTAGCTCACTGTACCTTTCACAGATGGGAAATATACCCATTTGCATATCAGTCTTTGTCCCGCCCATATGGGCAGTCCAGCACCGAAATTCTATGACAATTCCCTTCTGAACAAGAGTACTAACAGCAACCCCATACACGTGTTTCAGCCTTGTTGGGCCTCATCAGTGAGGTAGACCCCTTGCTCACTGTGCTCAGAGAGGCACAGCTCCACCTCACTGATGAGGCCCAACAAGGCTGAAACATGTGTATGGGGTTGCTGTTGGTACTCTTGTTCAGAAGGGAATTTTCATAGCATTTTGGTGCTGGACTTGTGGCCCACTGACCCACTGAACAAAATGTTCCAAAACCAAGCTGCGCTTCAACAGAAACAGCGAAATGGTTGCACCATGGCCTCAAAAATATGGCTTGCACAATCTTGCCAAGCACATATTGGGCAGGATGGAACAAGGGGCCACACAGAGGGAGCTTGCCAGTGTGTTCTTACCTGTACAAATCAAATAAAGTGAAAAAGCAGTGTTGCCTTGCTGCCAGCCCAAAATCCTCATTAAAAAGGAGACTTTTCACCTTTAAAAGAATGTTGCTGACACTATTTCCATCTGTTCTTCCTTAGACTACTATTATTAATAAGGCCCTGCTATGCCCAGTATATCCCATTGTGCTTTAGGAAAACCAAGCATGATTTCTAATTGACAGGCCCTGTCAAACCAAATCTGAAAAAAACCAATAAAGAAACCTCACTTTTACCCGCACGGGAAAACGTGTTCATTTTCTTCAAAAAGTATCAAAGATCAGTATTTTAAAGGAACTCCAGCTATCTGGGTTGTCATTTCAGTGCATCTGTGCGTCAAACAAACTCCTGCCTACTGTGAAAAGAGGAAAATAATATGAGGCCGGGAAACCCAAAGGAAACACACCAAACACCGGTTACAAAGGGACAAACAAAGTACTTTATTTTAAGGTCAAGCAATGACAAAGTCAAATGACAGATCAGATAGCTATCGGCCCTCAGTACAACACAACGAACTTCAACGGGGTTCGATGTATTCAGTGAGAAACTGTACATTGGGACATTCAGGCTTTTATACATTTCTCCAGCCTGTTGTCCAACCCTTTCGCGGGTTAACCATTCCATGAATGTATTACTGGTCTAGGGTCTCTGCCAGGTCAATCTTCTAATACATACATCAGTATGCGCATAGATCAGTTCCGTTGATACAGGCAATCCATTTACATGCAGATCAACAGTAGGACAAGGTCTCAGTTCACGACCCTAACAAGTGGCCTGTAGGCAAGTTATACATTAGCTGTACGGGGGTCATGTCGACCTAGATTCTATTCGGAATGGCATTGTCTACCATTTTGATGTACAAGGTGACTTTTACACAGCAAGAGAACCTAAAATGGCAGTTTGATTCAAGATGGCGGCCTACATCAATTTCTAAGGTCAAGACCTTGCCGTAGAGAGTTATTCGCGTACAGTTTTAAGCAACTTGGCGTAGGCCAATATACATACAATCGTTACAATAGGAGGCATAATTTAATATCCAGTTTGACTCTACAAGTGAAACTAACTATGGCTGCAAAACAATGTGGGAATCTAGATAGAAAAACCAGATTTGCAAGATAAATGCAAAATTCAGTCACCACATGGGAAATGTACTTTTGCTAAATAAAGGAAAATATCTGTTTTAAAAGGGCATGTTGGATAAGGCCCTGCCCTTATCTAGCAATGTGAAGGGGATTGTGATGTGAAGATACAATGAAGGAAATGGTTCTATTTAGCAGATTTTGAGAGCCAAAATAAATACAATTAATTCAAACTTCAGTGGCTTCTGGGGGGATGTCAGCTAAAAAAGAATCGGTTTCTGCTGAGAGGATGACAGAAACAAAAGGGCTTCTCATTCGATACTAACACCTGCATGATAATTACTAGGTTGGACAGAATCTAGTCTAGGCTGAACCCGCTGACAATGGAATTTCCAGGACAAGGATATGTGACAAGAAAGTCACACGTCTTTGTGCTTTGTGATTTCTACAGGAGGCTTCAGAGGAGAGCTCCATGACAGCCCTGCCCTTCAGGGGGGTAGCTTGGAAGCTATTCCCAAATATGGGATACAAAGGACTGCCATTTGTTTCCAAAGACTATTTATGATTAAAAATGGAAAGACTTTTATCTCTGCAGCAGGACTTTGTAAAAATGTAAACATTTCTCAGTTTAAAGGTGATTTTGTGGTTTATAATTTGAGACATTGTGGAATTCACTGACCCCTTGGGAATAGAAATGGCAAAGAATCAGGGATTACAAGGAAAGTATCCATGATGCCATTGCACATTTTTATATTTGCATCTCTTATGATGATCCGCGCATGTGTATAAAGTTATGGAATTTTAGGCCGAACATTTCACACTGAAAAGTGGGAAAAACTGGTAGAAGAGCGAAACAATGTCTCACAAACTGGAGGATTGGACTGCTATGTGCTGCATAAAAAGTGTAATTTGTTTAGACGTTTCCACTGTATAAAGGTGCCATTTAGGGCAAAACTGGATTTTAGTTAAAGTAATTGTAGGAGGATTTGGACATTGTAAAACTTACATCATAAATCTGATACAATCCCTTGAAATGCAACCAGCTTAGAGCGAGGCAGGGACTAGCACCCCTATCCAATCCAGTAGTTTAGAGGCGTACTCAACTAAACCTGCCCAGCCATATACTTTGATGATGTCATTATGCATTATAAATAAGAGTCCCTGACAAGACTACAGACAGACGCTCTTCCTGAAATTCCTGCGCTGCGTTCCTGATCTGCTTCATCCAGATTCCAGACCCCACTACATGGCCAAAGCATTGCTGACTCTACTCCACAGCCCACTGCAAAACCCAAGAATAGCTGATTCCTACTCCAGCAAGATTATTGATCCAGAAAAATCCACTATTATCCTAAATAACCAAAGGGGAAAGCTGTGGTACCTTTTGCATCCTGAAATCAGACTGGCTTGCTGCCCACTAACTGCATGCCTGCTGCAATCCTGCCATCCAGCTGACCTTTAGTATCCAGTGACCAGAATTGCCATTCCGCTGTCCTTGGCATCCAGTGACCAGAACGGCCCAGCTGTTTTCTTTTGGGAGGTGCGCAGCTGAGTGATGACCAGAACCTGTTGACGGTCCAAAAACCCCAAAACTAAAAGTGGACTGCGAGTATAATCCCTACCCCATAGAAACCCATAACCTATCTTGTCTTGCCTTTGTCCTTATCCCACCCACTCTCTAAGCCATCCTATCCTTATCCTGCTAACTTGTTAAAACTGTTAGACTTACCTGTGCACCCTGCCCGTGACTTTCTAAAGTGTTAGCGCCATCTCTTTTCAATTTTGTCTTGTGTAATCCTTAGCCATTAGTCATATTTCGAGTGGTCGGAGTGGTTTCCGCCAGGGTTGGGCGCTGGGGTGACAGGGTTGAAATTGCGAATCAACCTTGGATCTTACTCTGCCCATCTTTGGTGGTCTAGTCTGAATACTCTAGTTTAGGGTCAAACTGTTCTTGTCACAACTGATTTCCTTTTCTATTTCACGGCTTCATTTTACTTAAAGTTCACCTTTTTATATCTTGCACAACTCATCAAGTTTCATAGCTAGAGACCCATTTTCACTTCTATAATATCCCTGTGATATACCTCTATCCCCCAACCCAAAATCAAAGTATTGCACAAGTTTTTATTAAAAGCCGTTTGGGTAATTTAAAGCGGGAATTGAAAAGAAATGCAACTTTTACACGTGTCGTTTGGCTGCTATCTGTTCTAAAATTTCCACTCATTTTCGAATTGTATGCCTTTTGCTGATCCATTGCCTTGTGATTGGCAGTGATATAACCTACATGCTATTGTGATAAAACATATGTATATTATAATTTAACTACACATGAATTAATTATTTGCCATTTCCGAGTGCTGTTTTAGGCCTTTGTTAATGGTTTAAAGTCCGTTTTTGCCTCTTATTCTGGGAGGGAAGGTCAGACTTTTATTCTGTCTTCTGCCTCTTATTCCTGATTACCTGCTGCTTCTTTCTATCCACTCCGAATTCGATTATTTGTGGGTTAAGGGAACATTTCAGTGGGAAACCTTAACTTGGGTTCTATCTTTCCTGAATCCAAAAGTGCTCCTATTCCATTGTGCTGTATATATGTTCTAAAGGAAGATTAACCAAGTGCATTGCTCACAATTTCATTGTAATTATCACTCCATTGGTGATTGCTGCCCCATATTAAAAATTGTATGATTTATTTCGAATTTTAAAATAAATAATTAAATATTGCATTTTACCAACCAGCCTGATTCATGGTCCATTATGACCCGGGGTATTTAAAAAGGGGGTGTGATATGAGTTGTGTACCATCTCAAATTGAATCTGCATAAAAAAATCCTTAACAAACTTGGGGGTTCGTTAGCCGGCATTGTGTTTGGTTACCACCCATGCAGTCTAGCACATCAGACTAACCTGCAGGGTAATGATACTTTGTATGGTTGGAATACTGTGTTACACTGTACAACAAATACAAATACTCTTAAGTACCAGGTCTGTGTCTAAAAATTAAAGCTAAATCAACCCCAAAATAGACAGAAAGCAATAGAATCCAGGTTACCCTTACATAAATAAATAAATTAATAAAGAAAGGACATTTCCGAAATGGCTGTTTCAGTAGAGATCAATATGGCTAGGGAGCACCTTCTGCACAAGCTATTTGTCAAAGGTGAATGGCCAGAACAGGCTGAAAAAGTCTGGCTACAAGAAATAACACAACAGGTCACCACCATGAACCTGTATATGTGGCAGGAAGGGGGCCTATTACACCAAGCTTTGAGTGAATTATATATGACCCCAAAAATTAAAGCGGAGCAAATCAAAATTGTTAGAATCGCGGCCTACATGTAGCTCCACATGGGAGTGATGCCGGAAAGAATGAGGAAAATGAAACTCTAGTGCAGAATCAATCTGAACTATTAAATCAAGTCCAGACAGAACTACAATTAGCAGAATAAAAATTACAAAAGAGCCAAGATTTGGAGGTAGAATCTGGAAATTACCTCATAAAATTAAAAGAGGACTTGGCTCTCCAAGAGCGGAATAATGTAGACTCAGAGGCCCAACTAGAAGCAGTAAAAATATAGTGTCAGGAAAAGGTTCACTCTCTGCAAGAGAGTCAACATAAGCTGACTCAACAATTAACCTATAACAGGGCCTGCTCAGGACAAATAACCATGCCGCAAGATCAGGTTGAAAGGTTGAAAGAGGACAATAATACATTAATTATTAGAGACCTCCACTCTCAAGCAGCATTTGATCAAGAGCGCCAGAAATTAAATACCATCAAGAAACAAAGGGATGACCTGGCTGAACAGAGAGGCACCCTAAATCAGAACAAAGACGCCCTAGGCCAGGAAGTAAGCAAATTCAAAACAGAATTACAGGGAAGTTAGCCCTCCATAAAACTAAATGAACTCAAAACAGAGTATGGGAATCTACTGGAGCACGCCAGACGGGTAGAAGGTGCTCTGGAAGAGAACACCCAAACCAAAGATGCACAAACTCAGGAGGTGAGTCTCCTGCAACAGAAATTGTCTCATTATTCTCAAACCATACATGAAGCGCAGAGGGACAATGAGGCCCTCTGTGAAAGAATGATGGGCTCCACAAACAAGTGGCAGTGCAAGAGAGGCTCATAGAGGCCAGTAAAGCCTTGATAGCTGAGCAAAAGGCTCAGATCTCTGCTTATCATCAAGAAGTAGGGGCTGAGACGGAGAAACTAGCGAGGTTGGAGAAAGAGGGTGCTAGATTTAATCCTAACTGGAGGGACCCTGAACAGGTAGAGAGGGACAGGGCCACCCCTGATCATAGCATAAGGACCTCTGTACTAAGGGACTCAAACCCATTTAAAACTTTGTACACTGATGACTTCATGGCTGCCGGTTCACATGAGCCGGAAACCATGAGGCCTTCAGAATTTAATAGACCAAGCATGATGGAACTGACAGGCGAGCACCCCCCCAAAAATGGATGGACGGGCGTCCCTGTATGGATACCCAAACATTAAGGCTGATATCTCTGACAAGGAAGTCTCCTATGAGGGGAGAGTTAGGGAATTAGATCCACAGAAATACTACCTTCCAAGGGACCAGTTTGTTCAAGTTCAATTTGATGAAAAACCAAATGAAATGAGGCCCAAAAAGAGCATCCTGAAGACCTCTACCCAATTAGGGCAATGGGGGGATACTCTGCAAACCCTGGGAGCAGGGAAGTCAGAAGACTACTCTCCTGAGCACCACAGGAATAGAGAAACTAGGTTCCTCCATTCTGCAAGCCCCTTTCAAGCTCACAGAATCAGGGAGCGACTAGATGATCATGAGGGGACCTCAAGTAGTACCACCTCTGAGTCTGAGGGCGAGTGGACTTGGGTGACTAAGAAGGCAAACAAACTCAAGAGAGTTATGACAAAAGACCCCATTAGGCAGATTAAGGCCCTTAGGAGTGTCATAACCCCATACTATAAAAACGCAAAATATTCTGTTTGGGAACACTTGGAACTCTATGAGTAGATGATGGACACTTTTCATCTGAAAGACAACCCGAACTGCATAGAGTATGTAAAATGGACATCCTGCCCCGAGTACTCCAGCTTCTTTGCTGGACTGGAGGACCAGAACCATTCAAGACGGTCCACCTACAGGGCGGCCATCTTGAAACACATTTCCGCCCACAGAAACCCCCAAGAGGCTCGCAAAGTGGCCTGCAATCTGCAGTGCGGGGAAGATCAGGCCCCACGAGAATTTGTACAGGAGCTCAAAACGCGCCTTTGCAGAAATCACTAGGAAGGTGCGCACGGATATTAGGGAGTTTGTAACCACCTTCTTTCATGCACTCCCCAAGTATATCATGACCCAGCTGGTGAGGGATTTCCATGACAAAAGATCTCTGGACTGGGTTATAGAGAAGGCGACTCGCATTTATGAGGTCCAAACACCTGCAGAAAATAAACTTTTGGCCAAGAACCCTAAATCAGCCAACACCCCTGCTGTGGCTAAGGTGGCGGAGGTGAAGTTTGCCCCCATTTTAGATCTAGAGATGGGAGGGCCTAAAAATGTACCTACACAAAATCAGCAAAGTCAGAGACCTAGAAGGCCTTCAGGCAGTGAGGGGGTTAATCCCACCAATGGGACCCCTAACTCCCCTGATTATATCAGTCCCAGATATAGAGCAACCGACCAATCTTGGGGTATGTACAGACTCCCCAGCTCCAGGGGGGATCCAATCAGGAAAGCACAGTCCCCGGGAAACTTCCCTCCTAACTTCCCCCAGGAGGGCAGTAATTCCCTAAATGCTGGGTAAAGTTTCTCTTCCCCCGGAACTCACAAACCCCCCACTTGCAGGACAACCCTCCTTTCATTCCCTGATTTCAGGAACCCAGACAACCCAATCCGGGGGAGGGGAGGACAAGGGTGGAGGGTTACCAAAATTCACTATATTCAGGGTACTCCAGGAGAAGGGATAGTTACCCTTCCCGTGATCCACCTAGATTGGAACAGAGACCCCCGTACCAGCCGGAACGGGTGTCCCAACTGGAGCGCCAGGTCCAGAACCTAACACAGGATCTGGGTCACATGTTGAGGGCTCAACAGAACCCTCAGATGAACATGGCAGCTCAGAACCCCACAAACTAAGGGTCTGGTACCCCAGAACAATGGCGGGGAGAGAACCCTGACAACTCACCGGTTGCCGAGGAGGAGGCACAGGGGGAAGGGAGGTGTAAAGCCCTAGAGGAAGCTTCCTTCCCTACTTGTGAAAAGCCCCTGGAAACCCAGGAACTCGAACACAAATCTGCAACCGAGGGAACAGAGGGTGGGTAGGAGAAATAAAGAACTCAAAAAGGCCCATTTTGTGGAGGAAGTTACTGTCCTCCAATTTAAGGGGAAGAATCCTTAGAGGATTTTGGGGAAAAGATCTTCTCCTTCAGGGACGGGGGGACTTCTCCCAAAGAAAAATGGGTCCCAAGAGATCTAAGTGAAGACTGGGTGGGTGTGGGGACTGAGTCAGAATTGCCTTGAACACCAGAATGACCATCCAGGAAACCCAATAGTAACAGAAGGATCCCAAACTTCCCGAATCAATTCTGATGACTGGCTCCTGTTAAGGATTTCAATCAGGCAAAGCACACCTTAGTCTCGGCCCAGTATGCAGCGCGCGATTGAAATGCTTATGTTTTATGTTAGATTCAATATTGAGATGATAAACCATTCATATCACACCCCTTTTTCAAATACCCTGGGTCACAAAGGAGCATGAACCAGGCTGGTTGATAAAAGGTAATATTTATCTATTTACTTTAAAATTCAAAGGAAATCATACAATGTTTTATATGGGCCAGCAATCCCCAATGGGGTGATAGGAATGTAAGCAATGCACTTGGTTTAACCTTCTATTAACACAACTACAAAACACCAGGCAATAGGAGCACTTTTTGATTTTAGGTAAAATAGCACTTGAGTTAGAATTTCCCCCTGCAATGTTCCCTCAACCCACAAATAATCAATTCTAAGTGGATAAACAGAAGCAGCAGGTAATCAGCAATGACAAATGGAAAATAGAATTGAAACCCGACTTTCCCTCCCCAAACAAGAGAGAAAAGTGGATTTTAAACCCTGGCAATGCTAAAAATGACACTCGGAAAGGGACGAATAAATGAATGAATGTGTGCAAAACTCTTGAAACAAAAACAATTCTTTACTGGAGCAACACTGGAAAGACTAGCAATCACAATCAATGGATTGAGCAAAAGCATTCAATTCGAAATTGAATGGAAGATTTAAAACAGTTATATTCAAATGACACGTAAATTTAGCAAACTTTTGCAATTCCCGCCTGAATTTACCAAAAATGTTTTTTAATAGAAATGGGTGACATATTGTAAATGGAACCTAGGTACAATATGGAAGTGGAATGAGGTCTCTAGCTGGTAAATTGAGTGAGTTATGCAAGATCTAGTGAGGTGCAGTTTGAGAAAAAGAAGGCACGAAAAAAAGGAAAAGAAATCAATTTTGACAAGGACAGTTTTTACTCTACACTAGAGCATTCAGGTTAGGCTACCAGATTGAGACACAGTAAGCCCCAGGGTTGACTTGCGAGTTCAACCCTAGCGACCCCGCGCCCGCCCTGCCGGAACCAGTCCGCTCACTCGGAAGAAGACTAAGGGCTTAGGATTTCACAAGACAACATTATTAAAGATATTGGCGCTAGCACAAAAAATCAAAGGCACGGTTTCAAGAATGATTTTTGACAATATTACAAGTTATCAGGATAAGGATAGGATGACTTAGAGAGTGGAACTAATTACAAGGAAAGGCAAGGTATAATATGGTTTTCTATGGTTCCTATTGATACTCACAGTCCACTTTTTAGTTTGGATTTTGGACAGTCAGCGGTTCTGGTCACCATACGGATCTGGTCTAACCAAGGACAGCCGGTCAAAATCAGCGGGACGGGATCAGCTGGGCATGGACTAGATACCAAAGGATAGTTCTTCTGGACTGGCAATTCTGGTTACAGGATACTATAGGTCATCAGGGTAGCAGGATGGCAGCAGCATGCAGTGAGTGGCGGCAAGCCAAGCTGGATTAGGATGCCAAAAGTACCACAGTTTCTCCTGTTTACTGGGAGCTTAGTGGGTTTTAATATTGTAGGGTAGGCATTGCTGAAGCAAGATCAGCAATGCTGGGCCTTGTTGTTGGGATCTGGAGTCTTGAAGATGAAACAGGAACAGGACTGCAGCGCAGGAAATCTGGAATGGTGTCTGTGTGTCTTGCCAGGGACCCTTATTTATAATGCAAAATGACATCCTTAAGGTAGAGGCTGGGCAGGTTAACTACGCCTGCCCCTAAACTACTTGGATTGGGCAGGGGAGCTAGTCTCTGCCTTGCTCTCAGTTGATTGGATTTCTACGGGGATGATGCCAGGTTTATGATGTGGGGTTTACAATGTCCAAACACTCCCACATTTACTTTACTTAAAATCCGATTTTGCTAAAAACCATGCATTTCTTCACTTGCAATCTCTTGGCAAATTATAAACTCAGGTTACATATTATCTGCAGCCCAGATCAGTCCCATCCTCAGGTCTGTGTGAACTTGTTTCGCCTTTCTGACACATTTTGGTAATTTTACACATTAAAGGTTTGGCCTAAAATTCTACAATTTTATACATAAATGCAAATTGTCCGCAGGAATGTATGTGCACAATGTTATGTTTGCCACATTAATACTTTTCTTGAAATCTGTCATATTTCTTAACTTCTGTTCCCCATGCAGCAATGAGTTCTACCAAGTTTTAAAAGATAGCCCCCAAAATTAGATTTAAAACTGCAAACCTTTTAGGTTTTTGCTAATTCTTGCTACGGAAATAAAAGTCTTTCAGATTTCTATATAATATAGTCTCTGTAACCAAAAGGCAGTCCCTTTGTTACTAAAGCCTGTTTTTTTTCTTCCTCCAACTGCAAGTAGCTGTATGAATTATCCTGGGCCTGGCAGGGCTGTTTCCATCACAGTGGTTTCAGAATGCAAAGCAAATAGCATAACACAGCATTTTGAAAGGGTGAAAAAGGGTTTCATTTGGAAGGGGAATTTTTGGCTTTTGCAGTAATGCAGTGCTGCCGGTTCACTTGATTCCATATATTTGTCTCAGAACACACTGGCATACTTTTTCAGTGTGTCCCCTTGTTCCATCTTACCTGAAGTGTACTAGGTAGGATGATGCAGCCATCTTTTGTTGCTGCCAAAATGTAGTTTTGAGGTCCTGGTGCGCACAGGAGCCAGTGTTGCCAGGTTGCTGTTTCTTGCGCAAATGCAGCTTGGTGATGTGGTGCAATGCCATTGAGTGGGTCACTATAGCCCACACTCCAAAAAGGGGCTGGCAGCCCAGAATCAGAAAAAGGGGAGCCCAAAACTCCCCAAGTATCCGAATGTCAAATTTTTCTTTCAGATTCTCAAATTCTCAAACAGAAATATGCCCAAAGTACCCCTGTGTCGGAGTCAAAAATAAGGAATGTGACCACCTAGCTGGCCCAAAATGGACATTATCTCTGCCCACTTGTGGAGAAGGATGGTAGATGTTATGTCCCAGTCCAAGTGTGTGCAATGTACATTTGCAGCGCTGGTAGACACTGGAGCCCAAGCCACTCTTCTGTCAAAAAGGGCCTTTGATCAGCTAAATTCAGGAAGGGTGGAGAGATACCATATCCTTCTCACCACCATTCCTGGACAACTCCAGAACTTCGACGGCAATTAAATTCTTGTCGAGGGGAGAGCAGATTTGGAAATAAAAATTGGGTGACACAAAGTGAAACAACCAGTCATAGTCGTGACTCCAGAGGGCACACCCTGTCTACTGGGGAATTACATCCTGCGTCGGATGTCCCCCCTAGTAGACTGTGTGAACAAGGTCCTCTGGACTCAGACTAACTGGCCAATAAAATTGAAACAGAGTGTCAACCATGTTAGTTTAAATGGCACATGCCACATGGTTGAACAAAAGCCTGATCATATTGAGTTTAATTTCCAGAACAATCAAATACCTGACGTGAAGTAATTGCTGTAGGACAACAAACTGGTGAAGGGAACTCCTCTTCATTCCTGAAAATCAGCCTTCCTTCCAGTTTCAAGTGGCATTCCACAATGGATGGAAATACTCTGAAATTTTATACTGATCCCCAATTTGAAAACCCCAATCCTATAGTCAAAAGAGATGAGAAACCAGCTCAAAGATTAGCTGATATTCAGAAAATTAGAGAACAGTTCATCCCTATTCAGTTAAATGAGGGGAAGGAGTCTGTTGTCGCACGAGTGTGCATGAACAATGGTAAGAGCTTCATCAGCGAAGCCATGTTCGGGCAGCTCCCAAAAGATCCAGCCATTCCCACATTAAAATTGATCGACAAGTGGGAAATGGGCCTGGAAACTCCCAATTCCAAACATCTCCTGCCTAACAGGTTTATGCTCAAAATTTCTATAGGTAACAAAAGCATAGAACACAATTGTTGGGTCGTGCAAGATGTCCCTGCTGCATTTTATTTAGGCAGTGACATTCTCAATCGTTTTGCCATTTATTTGGACCTGATAAATTACAAAGCCTGTTCCCGACTTGGGGGAAATCCCATGGACTTTGATGATTCAGAAAAAGCATTTCGGTCAGCCCAATTGCTGCCGTATGAAGTTGAAGTTCAAATTGGAGAGGAGGTCACCATCCCAGGACGGACCCGACGATTCCCACTTGAATGAAAAATTTAAAGAGGACAGAAACTGCAAAATCCTGATGCATATGTACACCTTAACGCCCATCTCCAACAGCAGGGGTTGGGGTTAAACCCAACACCATAAGTCATTACAGAACACAACACCATTCCAATATTGATGGATAACAGCGACCCTAGGAGTGAGTATCACTCTGGGTGCAGGCACCATTATTGGAATGGCAGTTGATGACCATCATTTTCCCATGGATCTAGGTAATGAACTGGAAGGACAATCCCCAATGACTGCTTTGACAGTGATAGTGACAATGACTTACCACCAGACAGGGGGCCTGATCACGACTTTGGCGGTAACCCTTAAATCCGGCAGTAGCGCTATTACCGCCGGATTTAAGGGTCCACCAAATCAGGACTTCAGCGGATTTTGCCCCAGCTCTGAGCTGGGGGGAAATCCACCGAAAATCTGTGCTATTACCACCGGCGGGAAATCCGCCGGCGGTAAGAGCGCAAAAATTCCCCATTGAGCCCAATGGGGAATGGGGCATTCCCGAATGGGCTCAATGGGGAATGGGGATTAACATTACCGCCAAACTCGTGATACGGCGCTATTAGCGCTGGGGAGTTTGGCAGTAGGGCTAATACCGCCGGCGGTAATACCGCCAGCGTTACAGCCAAAGGGCCTCATCACGACTTTGGCGGTAACCCTTAAATCCGGCAGTAGCACTATTACCGCCGGATTTAAGGGTCCGCCAAATCAGGACTTCGGCGGATTTCGCCCCAGCTCTGAGCTGGGGGGAAATCCACCGAAAGTTTGCGCTCATACCACCGGCGGGAAATCCGCCGGCGGTATTAGCGCGAAATTTCCCCTTTGAGCCCAATGGGGAATGGGGCATTCCCGAATGGTCTCAATGGGGAATGGGGATTAACATACCGCCGAACTATTAGCGCCGGGGAGTTCGGCAGTAGGGCAGATAGCGCCGGCCCAAGTCGTGATGAGGCCCAAAGTCGTGATCAGGCCCAGGATCTTCACCATGCAAGGGGGGAATTTCCTGATGTACTCTTCCTGCCCTTACGGAGAGGACGAGGTGACCTGTGACATCAGACAGGATGAGGTGATCTTCCAGGTCCACAATGACAGCCTCTCCTACCTGAAACCCTCTGTCCAGGTCAAAACTCTAACCAGGGACCTCTCCACCCAGCTGGAGGAGGCTGCTGAGACAGCAAAACCGGAAGTCTTTCCAGGCTTCAGGCAAATGGTTGAAGAGCGAGTCAACCTAACTGATGCCTATGAGACTCTGGAGCAAAAGCAAAAGTTGAAACCGGTGTTCTTAGATTTGCAAGATCTCTTTGCGGTGGACTCGTATGACTGTGGTCACATCGAAATCCACACAACAACAATTCCCACGGACTATGGAATGACTCCAGTGTTTGTGAAGCAATATCGCTTGCCTCTCGCATCCATGGAGTCCCTGACGGAAATAATCAAAAACCTTGAGTCCCATGGGATAATTCGTCCAGTCCACAGCACCTTTAATAATCCATTGCTGGGGATTTTAAAACCGAATGGCCAGTGGAGACTCTGTGCTGACCTGCAAGAGCTGAATAAACGGGTCCACATGTCCTCATGGCCTCTCCCCTACATTGACCAGGGGCTGGCCCAGATCCAGGGGTCGAAGGTATACACTGCCATTGACCTGACCAATGGATACTGGACCATGCCTGACAGAGGGGGGACCAATACAAACTGGCCTTTACCTTCGGGTCTCAGCAATACACATGGACCCGGACTCCCTTTGGATACATCAACTCCGTCAACAAATTCAATATCTTCCTACATAAGGCCATGCCCGACTTGGGTGAAAGGGGTAACCTGGCCTATGTGGATGATGTCCTGATAAAAAAGCTCAACTGTGGAGGAACACATAGCAGAAATCCGTTATGTTCTGACACAGTTGAGGGTTGCCGGAACAAAACTATCCTTCCAAAAGGCACAGTGGTGCAGAACCTGTGTCAACTTCTTGGGACATGAAATAACTCCCAAGGTTCTCTCTCCCCAGGAGAAGAAAGTGGAAGCACTCCTAAAACTAAAAGACCCCACAACTCTGCGTGAGCTAAAAGGCCTCCTTGGACTGACTAATTATAGTAGGAAGTTCATTGAGGATTACGCAGAGGTCACAAGACCCCTGATCCATCTGTTGAAAGGGGGGTCAAGTGGGAGTGGGGTCCAGAACAAGCCAAGGCAGTAAAGCAACTCAAAAGAAGCCTCTCAGAAGCACCTTGTATAGCTTACCCTGTCAAAAATAAGGAATTGTTCTTTGAGATAGGGTTCTCGAATACATGCTTGACAGCAGTATTATATCAAAAGCATGACAAGGTCAATAAATTCATCTAATATGCAAGCAAGACTTTATCCTCTGTGAAGGAAAAATTCAACGATTGTGAGAAGGCACTCCTGGCAACGGTGTGGGCATTGAAAAATGACCACCCGTTTATCCAGGGGGAACACATCATATTGGAGACTCCCCACCAGCCTTTGCAATACCTCCAAAGTGACAGAATCCAGGCCGGAAATGTGAGTAATTCCAGAAAGAATTACTTTCTGCATTCTGTCAATGCAAGGCTTTCCTGTGGAGGTCAGATATGGCCAAAACAAGAAGCGTCCCCTCGCGCAAGATCTGGCTGACTTGCTGGATTGTGCCAGAGAAAGCTGTGAAAGGACCACATGGAGGCGTACCTGAATTCCCTGCACAAAGTCTATGACAAAGACAAGTGCGAGGGAATGCCCACTGTTTATGTGGACGGGTGCTCCTACCATGTTGACAACAACGGGGCAAAGGAACTGGTGGCCGGCGTTGGGAATGCCTGGGTAAATGATGCCCTGCAACCCTCCGCTGGGTACAAAATTGGTCCTGCAGTAGTCAGGTGGCGGAGTTGATGGCAGTTCATCAGGCCATCCTCACTGCCGTCCAACACCAACTTCACAAACTAGTCATAATCACCGACTCAAAAATGCAAAAGAAATGCAAATAAGTATGTCTGGAACGGGTTCGTGGAGCACCTGGTTAATTGGAGAACCAGAGGCATGCTATGTGCTAACAACAAACCACTTAAACATGGCAAGCTAATCCAAAATATGGATGATCTGGTCTCCTCTAGCGGGATGACCATCTATTGGAAGAAGATCAAGGGTCATTCCTGAACAGAGGGGCCAGACAAAACTGGAAATGACCTAGCTGATCAGCTGGCCAAAACCAGAGCCATCCAGGGGGATCTCCTCGAGACCCTTTTGGGGGAAATCCAGGTCACTGCTATCACTAGGTCCCAGACAAATGCTCACAATGAACTCTCAAGTGCCCAGTGGAGTAAGGAGACCCCAAATGCTGATTTAATCACGGCACAAAAAGGGGATCCAATTATTGATAGATTTTATCAACACATTGAGGACCCTGAGAATTTTCCCCTAATGTTTACCGATTACATTGGGAAAGAGGACCTCAGGGTGTTGATGAAATGTCCAAAAATGTTCCAAATCCAAGACGGTTTGTTGGTAAGGAGATCCATATCTGGCTGTTACCAGTGGGTGGTCCCTTGTCATGGCCACAGGCCCCAGAACACAAAAACCACACCGTCTAGTGATGAGGGCATTGGGTCGCTTGACTCACTTATGTCCCTCTGGGACCTATAAACACAGGGGCCCTGGCTGGACTCAGTCCTGGTGCCTTTGGCACAGGCTCATATAGAAATGTGAGCAGGAACACTTTATTTCAGTGCAGTAGTGCTTTTACTTTTCAGGAGCTAAAAGCCTTTATTCCAGGGAACATCTTCATGTGCTGACTCATCGGGTGTGGCTCCCTAGGCCTGATCTTCATGTTCTGACTCATCCAGTGTGGCAGGGTGTGGCAGGCAGGCTGAACCTGGTGGGCGTGGCTTCAGAAGCTCAGCTATATAAGTTGCTCCATCCTTAAGGCCGGTGCTTCGTGTTACTGTGCATTCTCGTGCAACGTGACGCTCTGTGCCGCTTGGACCAGTTTACTTAGCTTTGAGACCAGGCGTTCTCCTGCATAGTCACCTCCAGGAAACCGGCTCTTCATCGCTTCATCTGCAGACTCATCTCCTGACATCAATGATCTTGATCCAGACGCCGCAGCACCGCACTCCTTATCCACAAACTTGGGCCCTGTGAAGAAGAAGAAAGACAAGGTTAGAACATCCGTCCTAGGGCCGTGCCGTATTTGAACACCGCACACCCCCAGTTAACAACTTACCAGCTACTGTACCATGCAGCTTCTTTCCTCATTCCCTCCGGCTGTCGCCTTGAGCTCCGCAGCTTCTGCTGGGCCGGCAACATCACCTGCAAGGGAAGAAAGCAAAAGAGCAAACATCAAAAGTGGAACGGACAGCAATACAAGACAACAAACTTTGCAATACAACAAAAACAGATGAGGAAAGACAAAGGCAAACAGGAACACTTACTGAAGTATAGTGGCTTAGTCGCAGCAGGACTGGACTACCACGTGCAAGGGACCAGTGAAAAAAACTCAGTCCAGATCATACAAGCGCCCCTGCCAGAAGCAGCAGGACGGAGTGCTTGCCAAAACTAATCAACAGGTGAGCTTTCCAGGGACAGTGCATCCCACGGGTACCACGGTTTGGGAGAAGGGGTCTGGAAGGGGATCAGGCGCACAAGCTGGCATACTCACGCCCCCTATTCTCCATGCAAGAGCAGTCCTGAGCAGCATCACCTATTACCACCAGTCACCACATAAGCGCAGAGGACGAAGTCAGACCTAAGCAACCTCACCCCCGCGATGGCTCCAACTGTGCCCCAATGCTTCGTAGAGACCAGTTGAGCGTAACATCCCTACCTCATTCTGAAGCCTGATGCTAAGTCATGCCCATGATGCAGCCACAGCCGGCCATCGGGGGATTCACACTACGTTAGAAATCTTGCAAGAGGTTGCATACTGGCCACACATGGACCAGGACCTCGACCAATACTTGAAGGGGTGTCTTATGTGTGCACAATTTCAGCCAACATCACTCACACACCGAGCTCCCCTCCAGAAGAGGGGGATGACACTGCCTTGGTCAGATTTACAAGTAGATTTCATCAGGCCCATAATTGGCTCCTCTAGGGGGAACAAGTACATGTTAACCGTAACATGCTGGTTTACCAAATGGGTGGAATGTCTGCCAGGCCCCAAATTGCAAGGCAGAAACAGCAGCTGCCCTGATGATCAATCACATTTTTTCGCATTTTGGCCTACCCCAAAGGATCGAACTGATGACAAAGATGTGGGAGATACTTGGGGTAAAAAGGAAACTTCACATTGCACACTGCCGGTCCTCTAGTGGTGGAGATGAGAGGTACAATAAAACCATTGTGAGCGTTCTAAAAAAGTTTGTGGCAGACTCTGGGCCAAGTTGAGTCATCCGATTACCGCTTCTCTGATGGCCATAAGATCTTTACCTTCTTCTGCAACTAAGATGTCTCCATTTCAGCTGATGACTGGACGAAGGATGGTGTTACCGCAGCATCTGCTCTATAGAACACAGGAGCAGCCACTGATGAACGCCTCCACAACTCAGGCGGATTTTAAAAAAACACCTTCAACATGCTTTTGCGTACGCTGAGCGGAATCTAGAAAGATTTCCAGAGGGGATGAAGACTCAACATGATTTAAAAACAACCAAAAAGGAATACCAAGTAGGAGACATGGGGCCTCATTACGACCCATGCGGTAAGGGGTTAACAGCGCCGTAAAAGGTGGCGGCACCGTTAACCCTTACCGCCTAATTACGAGGTCCCTTTGCGGGTCCCTACCTTAACGGCTGGTTTTACCAGCCGTTAAGGATTGGACCCGCAAAGGGACCTCAGAGGTAATTACGGTACCGCAATTTGCTGTACCATGACTACTGCCTTCCCAATTTCCATTGAGCCCTATGGGGGCAAAAATGGGAATGGGGAAGGGCCAATGGTGAATGGGGAATTACTGCCCCGCCAACCTTGGAATGGGGCGGTAATTCCGCCATTCACCATGGCAGAATCGGTAAAATACTGGCGCTAATAGCGCCATGGTTAACGCCTGGGTCATAATGAGGCCCATGGTCTACTTGTACAATTTCCAAAAGAACCAGACTAAAGAGCGTACTTTTTTGCCCGTTTTGGCGCAGTCCTTTTGAAATTGTAGATAAAACTTCACCTGTCGCCAGAAGAGAAATGGGTCCATTTTAATCAGCTAAAGAGTTGTCACCCTAGGCACACTTTGCAGCAAATTGAGGAACAAAGAGAGAATCAAATAGAGGAGACATCTGAAGCATGAGGATAGGAAAAAGAAGAATCAGAAGGGAACGATGGATTTGTAACAGGGAGTATTTTTCTTCACTATCAATTGTCATTATTGAATGTATACGTGTCCCACTGCTATCAACCCTATTGGAAGGCAGTTAGTGGGGAAATGAAGTAACCAGTTCTTATTTATTGAATAGATTCGTACTGGTTGAACCTATTCAAAGACCAAGGAGGACCTTCCCAGTGACCTGGAAGGGAGAAATCAAAGAAAATCTGGGGGCGTCACTCCACACCATAAAGGAAGATCCAAGAGAAAGCTGTGGGTGTCGTTCCACACTCCAACGAGAGACAGTGAGAGGATCAGGACATTCCGCTCCCGATGGAAGGAGGACTCCTAACCTTACCCTACTATCTCTCGACAAGGGTATCAGAAGAGTCGTGGGGGGGAATCTGTGGGCTACATTGACCCACTGAACAGAATTTCCCCAAAACCAAGCTGCGCTTCAACAGAAACAGCTAAATGGTTGCGCTGGTTCCAGTGAGCATCATGACCTCAAAACTGCATTTTGCAGCAACAAAAAGATTGCTTGCACAATCTTGCCAAGCACATATTGGGCAGGGTGGAACAAGGGGGAAAACTGAGGGAGCTTTCCAGTGTGTTCTTACATATACAATTAGAATAAAGTGAAAAGCAGCGTTGCCTTGCTGCCAGCCCAAAATCCTCATTAAAAAGGAAACCTTTTCACCTTTAAAATAATGTTGCTGACGCTATTTCCATCTGTTCTACCTTAAACTACTGTTATTAATAAGGCCCTGCCATGCCCAATATATCTCAATGTGCTTTAGCAAAACCAAGCATGATTTCTAATTGACAGGCCCTGCCAAGCCCAATCTGAAAAAAACAAACAAAGAAACCCCACTTTTACCCGCACAGGAAAACGCGTTCATTTTCTTCACAAAGTATCAAAGATCAATATTTCAAAGGTACTCCAGCTATCTGGGTTATGTCAATTTCAGTGCATCTGTGCATCAAACAAACTCTGCCTACAAGAGAAACTAACTATGGCTGCAACACAATGTGGGAATCTAGATAGAAAAACCAGATTTGCAAGAAAAATGCAACTTTCAGTCACCACATGGGAAATGTACTTTTGCCAAATAAAGGAAAATATCTGTTTTAAAAGGGCATGCTGGATAAGGCCCTGCCCTTATCTAGCAATGTGAAGGGGATTGTAATGTGAAGATACAATGAAGGAAATAGTTCTATTTAGCAGAGTTTCTCACAATTCAGAGCCAAAATAAATACAATTAACTCAAACTTCAGTGGCTGCTGGGGGCATGTCAGCTAAAAAACAATAGGTTTCTGCTGAGAGGATGACAGCAGCAAAAGGGCCTCTCAGTAGATATTAATAACTCTGTGATAATTACTAGGTTGGACAGAATCTAGTCTAGACTGAACCCGCTGACAATGGAATTTCCAGGACAAGGATATGTGAAAAGAATGTCACACGTCTTTGTGATTTCTACAGGAGGCTTCAGAGGAGATATCCATGACAGCCCTGCCCTTCAGGGAGGTAGCTTGGAAGCTATTCCCAAATATGGGGGACAAAGGTCTGTCATTTGTTTCCAAAGACTATTTTTGAATAAAAATGTAAAGACTGTTATCTCTGCAGCAGGACTTTGTAAAAATGTAAACATTTCGCAGTTTAAAAGTGATTTTGTGGTTTATAATTTGAGACATTGTAGAATTCACTGACCCCTTGGGAATAGAAATGGCAAAGAATCAGGGATTACATGGAAAGTATCCATGATGCCATTGCACATTTTCATATTGTATCCCTTATGATGATCCACGCATATGTATAAAGTTATGGAATTTTAGGCTGAACATTTCACACTGAAAAGCGGCAAAAACTGGTGGAAGAGCGAAACAATGTCTCACAAATTGGAGATTGGACTGTTATGTGCTGGATAAAATATGAAATTTGTTTATATGTTTCCACTGTATAAAGGTGCCATTTAGGGCAAAACTGGATTTTAGTTAAAGTAATTGTGAGAGGTTTTGGACATTGTAAAACTTACATCATAAATCTGACATCATTCCCTTGAAATCCAACCAGTTTAGAGTGAGGCAGGGACTAGCACCCCTGGCCAATCCAGTAGTTTAGAGGCATGCATAGCTCAACCTGCCCAGCCATATACTTTGATGTCACTATGCATTATAAATAAGAGTCCCTGACAAGACTCCAGACAGACACTCTTCCTGAAGTTCCTGCGCTGCGTTCCTGATCTGCTCCATCCAGATTCCAGACCCAACTACAAGGCAAAAGCATTGCTGACACTACTCCAGAGCCCACTGCAAAACCCAAGCATAGCTGATTCCTACTCCAGCAAGATTGATCCAGAATAATCCACTAAAATCCCAAATAATGAAAGGGGAAAGCTGTGGTACCCTTTGCATCCTGAAATCAGACTGGCTTGCTGCCCACTAACTGCATGCCCGCTGCAATCCTGCCATCCACCTGACCTTTAGTATCCAGTGACCAGAATTGCCATTCCGCTGTCCTTGCCTTCTGGTGACCAGAACGGCCGAGCTGTTTTCTTTTGCCAGGCGCGCAGCCGTGTGGTGACCAGAACCTGTTGACGGTCCAAAAATCCCAAAACTAAAAGTGGACTGTGAGTATAATCCCTACCCCATAGAAACCCATAACCTATCTTGTCTTGCCTTTGTCCTTATCCCACTCTCTAAGCCGTCCTATCCTTATCCTGATGACTTGTTAAAACTGTTAAAATTATCTGTGCACCCTGCCCGTGACTTTCTAAAGTGCTAGCGCCATCTCTTTCAATTTTGTCTTGTGTAATCCTAAGCCATTAATCATATTTAACTACACATTCATTAATTATTTGCCATTTCCGAGTGCTATTTTAGGCCTTTGTTAAGGGTTTAAAGTCCGTTTTTGCCTCTTATTCTGGGAGGGAAGGTTTTTATTCTGTCTTCTGCCTCTTATTCCTGATAACCTGCTGCTTCTTTCTATCCACTCAGAATTCGATTAATTGTGGGTTGAGGGAACATTGCAGGGGGAAACCTTAACTTGGGTGCTATCTTTCCCAAATCAAAAAGTGCTCCTATTCCATTGTGCTGTATATATGTTCTAGGAGAAGGTTAACCAAGTGCATTGCTCACAATTCCATTGTAATTATCACCCCATTGGTGTTTGCTGCCCTATATTAAAATGTTATGATTTATTTTGAATTTTAAAATAAATAAATAAATATTGCATTTTACCAACCAGCCTGGTTCATGCTCCATTGTGATCCGGGGTATTTGAAAAGGGGGTGTGATACTAGTGGTGTACCTTTTCAAATTGAATCTGCATAAAATAAGGAGAAAAGCATCTCAGTTGTGCGCTGCACACTAGTCCGAGACAAAAGTGTGTGTCGCCTGATTGAAATCCTTAACAGACTGCCCATGTGGGCGCAACAAAGACTGCTATGCAAATGAATATTTCCCATCTGTGAAAGGTACAGTGAGCTAAATGTGGCAGCAGACTCTCGAGTGAGTACCTTCCCAAAGAACAGGTCAATGAGCCGTGTTCGTTCTCACAGAGGGGCGCCTATGGACTATTTTATGATTATTTAGGGACTTAGGTATAGTTTCCCTACGTTTCCTATTGTCATCCAGACATGGACCCCTTGCTCACTGTGCTCAGACAGGCACACCTCCAACTCACTGATTAGGCCCAACTAGTCTGAAACACGTGTATGGGGTAGCTGTTGGTACTCTTGTTCAGAAGGGACTTGTCATAGCATTTCTGTGCTGGACTGCCAATGTGGGCGGAACAAAGACTGATATGCAAATGAATATTTCCCATCTGTGAAAGGTACAGTGAGCTAAAGTGTGGCTGCGGACTCTCGAGTGGGTACCTTCCCAAAGAACAGGTCAATGGGCCGTGTTCGTTCTTGCAGAGGGGTGCCTATGGAGTATTTTTTGATTATGTAAGGGACTTAGGTTTAGTCACCTTCAGTTTCCTAGGGTCATCCAGACGTGGAGCCCTTACTCACTGTGCTCGGAGAGGCACAGCTCCACCTCACTGATGAGGCCCAACAAGACTGAAACACGTGTATGGGGTTGCTGTTGGTACTCTTGTTCAGAAGGGAATTGTCATAGCATTTCGGTGCTGGACTGCCCATGTGGGCGGAACAAAAACTAATATGCAAATGAATATTTCCCATCTGTGAAAGGTACAGTGAGCTAAAGTGTGGCTGCGGACTCTCGAGTGGGTACCTTCCCAAATAACAGGTCAATGGCCCGTGTTCGTTCTCAGAGAGGGGCGCCTATGGACTATTTTTTTATTGTTCTTATTGTTGTTGCCATTTTGAAGATGAGTTGTGTGTCCTTCTGGAGCTGAGCAAGCCCTGCAGGGCTGCCCCAAGACAACCTAGGGCTCTGGCTTGACCCTCCTCTTCGGTCAGTAGGCTTCCCAAAGCAGGGGCCAGCCATGAGCCCGACCAGCTGCCTACCCGCTCCTCTTTAAAAATAAAATAAAAAAAGACGTGCTCCCGGTGTGCCGACAGCACTTGCATATGAGCGCGTCTGCCCGACTTCCAGTCCCGGCCGCCTGACTTCCTTTCCCTCCCCAGCCACTCATTGATTGGCTGGGGCAGGATAGGAAGTCAGCCGTCCGGGACCATAAGTCAGGGAGAAGCGCTCCTGTAAGTGCTGCCAGCACACCAGGACCGGGTCTTTTATTTTGTCCCGCCCCAGCCACTCATTGAATTGCTGGGGCAGGACAGGAAGACTTCCTGGTCGTGCTGTGAAGTGGCGACAAATTAAAAAATGTAAATTGAGCCCCTTTGTTACCTACTAGCTCATTTTCTGCCCCAGTACCATTTAGCACCCTTTGTTGCCTCTAACCCCTAATTGCCCCAGTCTTGTTTAACCCCTTTTGTTGCTTCAACCCCTTTAGCTGCCCCAGCCCCATTTAGCCCATTTTGTTTCCTCTCAGCCCCTTTTCTTTACCCCTTTTGCCCCTTTTTTGCCTGAGTCCCCTTTAGCCCCCTTTAGCCTTTTTTGTTGCTACCATCACCCATTACCCTCTTTTCTTGACACTGCCCCTTTTGATGCCACAATCTTGTTTAGCCCCTTTTATTCCCCCACACTTTTAACCCCTTTTGTTGCCCCCTTCCTATTTAGCCTTAGTTCTTGCTCCCATTAGACCCTTTACTCACCCCAATTCCTTTTAGCAGCTTTTTTTGTCCCTCTAACCCTTTTTGTTTCCCCCTAGACCCTTAAGACCCTTGGAGCCCCAGTCTCGTTCAGCCCCTTTTTTCAGCCCCTTTCGTTGCTCCATCCCCTTTTGTTGGCCCCCAACCCGATTTAGCCCTCTTTGTTGCCCTTTACCCCCTTTCTTGCCTAGTCCCTTTTTGTCCCAAGACTGTAAACTCCTTTTGTTGCCCCCAATTCCCATTTAGCCCATTTTCTTGCCTCTATTCCCCTTTACCCCCTTTTCTTGCCTCCAGTCCCCTTAAGCCCCCTTTGTTGCCCATCACCCCCTGTTGCCCTTTTTCCTGCCCCTGACATAGGCCCCTCCACCATTTTGCATGGCTATTTCCATGGCTCTGCTCCTGTTTGGTCCTAAGAGACAGGCCAGACTCCCAGGCTCGGCCCTGGCTCAACCCTTCCCATGAATTCCCTGGTTCTCCCAGGTCTATGTCCTTCCCATAGTAGTTGCAGGTGAGTCCATGGTTTTTATGAACCTTATAGGTGGGGTCATGTACATGATGAAGAGGAGGAGTGAGGAGCTTGATCCTTGTGGGTCTCTACAGGTTATTTTTTGAGACTTGGAACTGAATGGGGGAAGCCAGGTGACTTCAGGTGTATCAGCGAGGAAGAATTAATTCATGTATAGTATGTAGCATTTTCCTGTGTAGTTCAATTTCTTCTAGTCTTTAGCGATCCATGGGTGACAGTTTTGACAGGTGCTGTGATGTCCAAGAGTATGAGGGCTGAGTTGGTGTTAGTACCTTCATTGATTTTGATGTTGTCCCAGATAGATATGTGTGTCGATGCCGTTGCTCTCATTGGTCTGCATCCTACTTGTGCATGATCTTAGGTGGTGTTGGTTTCTAATTGGTCCAGGATTTGGCTATGTGCATAGCTTCTAGAATCTTAGTTGGGTAAGGCATGCTTGAGCTAGGTCTATAGTAAGTGTCATTGTCTGGCACAATTATATGTATGCCATCTGGAAGGTCTTGGTACAATTCCTGTTTTCAACAAAGAGTTAATTAATTTGTGAAACAAATGTACCAAGCTTTTATTGGCAAGGATCTCTTTGTAGCTTTCTAGGGCGCATGGGTATGGGTCTGCTTGGCTACCTCCTGCTTTGTTGCTTTCCTTAACTAGTTTTGTGAAGTCCAGTTCTGTGCTTGGGTGGAAAAGGTTGAGTGCTGGGATTGTGACTGGGTTGCCGTCTGGAAGATGTCATCCATTCAGTGCAACTGGGCTGCATGCATGAGTGTCTAAATGTTTTTACCTTAATTTTGGAAGTAACTGGTGATGTCATCACACAGTTTTTGGGAAGGTGTTGGAGTTTTTTTTGCAAGATTCAAGGTTCTCATTTGTTGATGATTTTGAGCATTTCTTTTCTCTGGGTGATTTGCTGCTCTAATGCGCTCTGTGTAGTGACATTTATTTTACATTTAATATTGCTGTATTTTAGTCTCAAATCTGTCTCTGATATGCTGCCTTGTTCTGCTGCTGGAAATCTTTTCTCCAGGTTCTTCATGTTTCTGTTTTGTTTTCCTCATGGTTCTTCAGTGAGGGGTAAACCGCCTAGCTGCTGTCTTTTTCTCCAAAGGTGTGAAATATGTCAGTGTTGTAAGGATGTCCAGTGGTGCTGAGGTCCAAAAAGCAAAGCATCTCTAAATTTCCTTGCAGGAATGCGAGTTCTATTTCTTGTGCTTTAGTTTGGTTTCCTCTATTAATATTTGGATTTTTTCATTTCCTTGCAGGAATGCAAGTTCTATTTCTCATGCATTCAGTTTGGTTTCCTCTTAATAGTTGGATTTTTTCAATGTTGAGAGTTTTCATATGGTGATGGTGGCTCTTCCTTTCTGACTCGGGAGCCTGTTGAGGTGCATTGATAACAAAAGGTACAATGAGGTGGTTGTTCCACAGCATGTTGATAGGAGGGACTTTAATCACTAGCCTTCTTTGTGGAAAATTGCATCGAGTGTATGGCCAGCTGGGGTTTTGCACCATTCACTGTTTGTCCGTATGATATGAATTCTAACAAGGTCTAGTTTGGCTCATTGGGGTGCCATAGAATCCATCAATTTATAAAAACCAAATTTGTAATTTATTGTATCGTGTGTGTATGTAGTCTCATATACATTGAAAGTACCAAGAGAAAACTCAAGACCAGGATCCATGAACACCTAAGTACTATCGCTAGTCAAGAGGCCAAATATGCATTGGACACCCATTGGCAAGCGAAACACCAGTTGGGCAAAAAAGAAGATCTAAGATTCATTGAACTAATGTCTGTGATGTGTGGCAAAAGGGGTGGAGATTGAGAAATTAAACTTGAGTCTAAACTGATCTGTAAATACAGATGTGTCACCAACGGATTGAATTCACGAGTTTGATGTATTTCTTTAACACACCAGGTGAACATGTTTAGTAGTTTGATGTGTTTCTCCAGTATCTCAGGTGATTGATTTAATGTACTTGATTTACTCTGGTCTCATTAAGATCTGCCCCACCGTTCACAATGTGTTCACTGTACCTTGAATTAGTTGCATTCCAGAGAAGAGCTCTCGGCATAAGCCAATTGGTTCATGATTTTATATTTTCCCCTTGCCATTATTGTATTCCGTCTAGTTTCTCCTGGGGTCCAGATTGTTTGCACAACTCTAGTGTCTGTTTCATGTTGTTGATACCCCCATCCATTTTGGGGTCATATTATTATTTTGCTTTGACTTTAGACCATTGTCAGTGGCTTCATGTCCTGTGATTGATCAGTTCTTGTGCTTGCCAGCTACAGCAGCATTAATCTGGCACTGTTATCATCCACTCATTATTGATCCATGCCATTTTCAGTGGCTGCCATTTTATTTTGACACTTGCACACCAACAGAAGCACCTTTTGCCATGTGCCTATTAGCACAGCAGCAATCCCTAACTACCTTGCCTTATCACCGTGCATGTAGTAACATTTCATATTTGCACTTAGTCAAGTGTCTTAACCCATCCGGCACAGTTACCCAACTGGCTGTACACTGAAACTTAGGTGCATACTGGCACTCACGTGATATATTCACTAGTGATGCCATTCAGCTGATCAGCGGTTTGCTTTGCCGAAAAGCTGCTCGAGGTCACTGAACATTTGCGAACCATAAGTATTCTACCTTTGGTAACTGCCTGTGCATAGGGCTTAGCGTCTCATGCCTTTTTCATAGACTCAGGTTTTCAATCTTACATGTGTTATGCCGAATTGTCGGCAGGTTCCCCTCTTATACAAGCTCTGGACCTACATGCAGCTGTTTAGCTTACATAATTATTGGGACAATCAATGTACAAGCTATTCCCCTTTTTACACGTTTTAGGGTTCTTCAAGTTTAGTGCATGTCTTCATGATTCCTTATTGAGGCTTTTCCTTAGTTTTGCAATTTAGGACACCAGTCCGTGATGTTGCTACCTTTTTCAGTGCCACATGACCATTTCATTAGTCAGTTCCCAAGGCATAAATTCGTTTTCAAACATTGATTACCATTGATTTCTGATAAAAATTGTACTGATTAGCAAACTGACCCATTTCATTAGCAATGTTGTACTAGTATTGTTAATGTCACCAGATGTTATTTGTACCAAAGACATAAAATGAGCAACAAAATAGCAGGTTTGCATACCGCTGAGATAAGACATTAGTGAGAACAGTTAGGACTTGCAGATTCATAAAAATTCAGCTAGAACTGCAGGTCAGGTAACTCAGTTTACCTATTCGACCTAAGAGAAATGCACTTGACTCATAGCAATGGATGACAACACATTTATTTGCGATTACTGTAAAATGGTGCATATCACTACAAACCTGTTTTATGTTTGGCACTCTGCTGCCACCCAGAGGCCAGTAATGCACAGTGAAACTTTTATTTCACATTTACTGCAAAGTACATTTTAAATAATAATTTCAAAAATACCTTGCAAATGGTACTCACCCCTCATAAAATCTACTCGACTATGCGAGTGGGCGACAAGACTTTGCAAGCCGTGGATGAGTGTCTGTAAAATGTAAACGGTTAGCTGCATAATGGACGCAAATATGATACAAAGGCTCTGAGAACAGTTTGGCCAGCTATCTCCTGCAGGTGGTAATTCATAATGCAATCATAATTATAAAGCAAAGCAAGCTCTAAAGGCTAACTACAGTGTATCATAGTGCAGTACATCTGTAGATCTACCAACTGCATGGAACTATTGATCACTACTTTGCATTAACATCCAGTTACCATTGAGTATTCATTATGTAAGAGGAAAGAAAGAGACAAAGCAGAGTGGATGGTGTAGAAAGCAGATACCTGGGCAAACTAGGTGGAATGTTGTAGTTTGTGGTCATCACACTTTCAGGATAGCTGATATAAAGCAACAGGGTGAGAAAATTGAATGTCAAGAATTATGGGATCAGCTCTTGGGTTGAGCACCAATTGCACAGATGTATGCAACAAGCAGGTTACATAATTAGGTTTGCCATCAGAAGCATTTGATTGTGTGATCATGTACATTTTCAAAAGTGTTCACTCATCAATATGATGCATCTTCACCAACAAAATGAAATCTAGCTGGCACCATGAGATTTAGATACACTGACCTAAACTTTACTGTAAACCATGGAGAAGATGCAGTGTTTTGCAGTATCAATACTGCACTTATGCATTATGTAACAACTTACATTTTTAGGAATGGAATTGCATGACTGTCTTTCTAAAAAATATAAAGATAACACATACTGATCTTTGCCAGACATAATATAGTTAGCTTAAGAAAAGTATCACTAATAGTATCATCCCGATTACGTCTGGTTTGCAATTATTAGAAAAGGAAAAAAAAAATACTTGCCTAGCGCTCCAACACAGGCTTTTGGCACTGAAGAGTTCAGGAGGTGATCACTGCTGCACTTTCTCTCCATTAGCACTTGAAGTGAACAGAGAAAAGAGGGAGAACAGAGCACTAAGGGCAAGAGAGGAATGCAGGCTGAGCTCTGCTTTTATTGAACATGGCACCTTAAATAGCTAGTTTTGCTACACAAGTGTCAATTTGATTAGCAAGCCTACAGAATTGCATAAGAAATTGCTATGCAAGAGTGCTTGTTTTATTCCTTGATTACATTTAAGTATGTATCAGTAACATGATTCCACATTTTGGCTCATGCCCACAGTACGGGTGGTTTAACAACCTCTTTCATGCACTCGGTTTTATGGGTTTTCATGCCATTTGCTATATTTCACATACTTGAGTGACACACTCCTATGCTTGTACCTATTGGTTGTTTAATAGGTTCTCCCATGCACTCGGTCTCATGGGTTTTCATTTCATTTGCTTTGTTTCACATATTTGTGTGACACACTTCTATGCGGGCACCAATTGGTTGTTGACTTGGGCTCCCCTTCTGATTAATTACATCGCACTGTTAGGTTTTATTTTGTCCATCTCATTGCCTTTCAGTAGCTTTCCCTGTTGGCAGCATTATACTAATGTGTGTTTATTTTGTGTTTCCCATTTTTTTGTTTTCTATTTGCAATAATATTCATGCAATCATTATGTGCATATGTGTCCTGATTATTATGCGTTTGATACTTTTTTCCCCATTTTCTCATCATTTAGCTTACTTTTTTTTTGTTGCAATCATGTTGTGATGTTATGTGCTTTTTGTTTCTTGATGTGATTATGCATGAATCCTTTTCGCAAAAATATGGTTTGTTGAATGTATGTACAGCCTAGAAAAAGACCCATCAGGACGAAACATGTGTCGACTGGGTTCCCTTGTGGACTATTGTTTGTCAAATAAATACCAGTGTATTTGTAGCCAGCACAGTGAGACAGTTTGTTAATCCATTGTCTATTTGTTGAAAGCGAAGAAATGACCATGTAGCAGTTCATGTATTTGGTAGAGGTTATCTTTTTGAACTAGGACAAGAATTGAAATCTGCAAGGACTATTAGGTGGTGGTGGTGTACCACTAGGCTATCTACTCTATCACAGAGGCTTTTTTTGCAAATGTGGGCTTGTAAATGTGCAGTCTATATATGTGCAGGAAGGAGAGGTATGTTTGTTGTTTTAGGGTAAAATGAATGAGGAGCGCTTCACAGTCCGGGATGTCTATGGGTGGCACAGTTTTGATTCTTAGGTGTTTTACATGCTATGGCTTTCCTCACCCCTCTTTTGCTACTCAATTGGTTTGTAAGAGTTTGAAATTGTCTGGGATTGTTTCATGTGCTATCACTTTGTAGTCGTTTTATAGCCATACTTCTGTAATGTTAAGAATGTCTGCGCCTCCTTTGCTGAGGACTTTGTGGACATCCGTTCTGTAATTAGACAAATAGTGAGCATTGATCAAGGTGCAGTGGCTTTTGTTATTTGACTCTGGGTCCCATTTATTGTGTACTTTGCAGCCCTGTGACCATCCCATCTGAGGTTTTTATTTTTTGTTCTCTGCATGTTGTAGGATCTGGATGGGCAAGGTTTGTAAATTATTGTTTCATTGGGGTGGGTTCTAATAAAATATTTCTAGTAGCCTGCCTAAGAGTCACTGTGATTATTTTTCTCTGGTCTTTTGGTAGGGTCTGCCAGAATGTTTTGATGAACCGGTTTTCGTTGAATATTTCTGATAATGCTCAGCAACACTAAAGGACCTCATTACGAGTGTGGCGGTCCTGAAACAAGTGTTCTGGTAAGCTTACCAGCACCCTTATTTCCGGGCCGCCACACTCCAATTCTGTCTGCAGGGGCTGTTGCACCTGGCAGGTCTGACCCTGCCGGATGCAACAGCCCCGGTAGACAGAGTTGTCACAGAAGCACTGCCATCGTTAGCAACGCTGCCGATGCTTCTGAGTACCCATCCCCATGGAGTCCTATCGGACTCCATGGGAATGGGGACTTACCAGATCCAACGCCTGACTTCCTGTGCCGAGGCGCGGAAAAAGTGTTTCGGGGTCGGCGGCAACCCGCCAGTCGTACCGGCGGCTTACCAACGACCTCGTAATGAGGCCCTCTGTCTTCTGGTGAGTGAGAGCATCTATATCTTTTTGGATAAAGTGGGGAGTCCAGGTCTCTCACATGGATGTATTAGTTGTGATCTCGGTTTTGTATTGGGCCTTCCACCCAGCTGGACCAGGGCGGATGTAACACTTTCAGCACTCGGAAGAGGAATTACCCTTGTTGACTCTTCCTATTTTTAATCTGCCAAAGGTTCCCTTATCGGAACTTGAAATAAGTGTCCTTTTTCAAGGGCCTAAGTTTCATCCCAATGCAAAATATGTCTCTAAATAACACAGAACTTGAACTAAGGAGGTTCTTTTGAACCATTAGATTAAAAGCCTTTTTCAAATCTAAACAATAGGGGGACATGCACACACTAGATTCACTGCAAAATCCATCTTCACATGTAATGATATTGAGGTTCCCCCTGAAATCATTACATTTGAAAATATGGTATTAAGGGAATTACCATTGATCTTTCAAGACCGTGTTGATTATGGCCAGTTAACAACATGAACAACAATTAATCTAGAGCATTGAAAGCCCTGGCCTTCAATAAGAACATTTTAATTAAGCCTGCCGATAAGGGTGGTGGCATTGATATAATGAACAGATCACAGTATGCAGACAAGGTAAAAACTTTAGTGGAGAATGAAGACCACCACACAAAGATTTCTTTAGATCTCATGGCTGGTTTGATGCAGCATTTTCAAGAAATATGCACTAGTAGGATAGCGGAGGGATTTCTCACCAGAATAAGGCAATGTTTCTAACTCCGAGGGAGAATTGGATTTCATGTTATATATGCACTTTCAAAAATACATAAAAACAACACGAATCCGCCTGGTAGACCCATTGGTTCGTTGTGTGGTTCCATTCTCGAGCCAAGTAGTCAATACATTGACAGTTTTTTACAACCTTTAGTTTTGGAAACATGATCTTAGCTCAAAGACACTATAACATTGTAGAATGACTACCATGTAAGCCTCTGAACAATATTTTGGTGAAGCTTGACATCGTTGCCCAATACACGAATATCCCGCCAGTTAAATGAGGAATTACCGGGCCATTCCAACCTTGGAGGGCCCGGTAATTCCTCATTCAAGGAACCCGGACCCGGTACATCCCCATTGCCATTGAGCCCCATAGGGCTCAATGGGAATGGGGAGCATTCTAACAATGGGCCTGTTAGTAACGGGCCCGTTGTTAGCATGCTGGTCTCCTCGTGGGACCTGCTAAGGATGCCTGGTTTTACCAGGCGGCCTTAGCGCGTCCCGCGAGGAGAACTCGTAATAGGGCGGTAAGGGGTTGACGGCTCTGGCACCTTTACCGGCGCCATTAACCCCTTTCCACCCAACACGTAATGACCCCCTATGTCTTTTATAATAGAGCTTCTTCCCTTTCCAATTTTATGTTTTCTGGTACACTCTGTTTGGGGGGCGGATGAGAACCTCCTATACTGTTCCAATATGGAATAGACTGACCAATTGGTGTATCGAAGAATCTTTCAAACAAGGAAAGAAGGTCAGAACACTGGGATCTCTCCTATGGTGAGAATACTATCAGTTTAGCCAGCTGGCATGTCTCCAAGGTATTCAATATTCTATTTTTGACTTTCTTTGCAGTGATTTCAGTACACCCCCTTTGTGATAGAGCAGTATTGCCCTGAGGAAGGCTGTGTTGTTGAAAGAAAAGAAACCCACACAGCTGAAACTCGAGTTGGCCATGAGTAACTTGAAGTTGGATTATCCCTGTGTATTATAATGTCTTTTATAGAAATTAAATATACCTAGGTGAAGAGCTTTTCCGGCCGCTGGGCTATATTGGAATAGTGGCACATGTAGGGTTCATGTAGATAGTGCCTGGATGTATTAAGGATCAATCTACTTTTGATATTTGCACAGAATGCCAGGATTTGCACAGGGCCTCATTACGACCCAGGCGGTAAGTTACCGCCTGGGCCGTGACTTTACCACCATGGCGTAAACTACGTTTACGCCATGGTGGTTGGCGGACTTACCGCCCCATTCCGAGGTTGGCGGGGCGGTAAGTCCCCAATCCCCATTTACCCTTCCCCATTCCCATTTTTGCCCCATAGGGCATAATGGGAGTGGGGAAGGCGTTAATTACGCCACCGTAAATTACGGTGGCGTAATTAACTCCATGGTCCCTTAGCGCCATGGATTTTAACACCTGCTAAAAGCAGGTGTTAAGTCCGCCATGGCGCTAAGGGACCTCGTACTCAGGCGGTAAGGGTCGGCGCTGTTTACGCCGCCGTAAAACCCTTACAGCCTGAGTCGTAATGAGGCCCACAGAGTGTTAAGTATGAATCTATATATGTGGCGTCATTCTTGTCCATTGTAGTGTCTTTGTTTGTCAATTCAGGAAAAAAAATCAGGTGTTTTGATGTGATGTCTAGTGTTGAATATTTGCACAGACACATGCCGGTTTAAGTGTATATTTCTGTGTCAAGTATTTTATCAATTTGACCATTTTGGATTGTTATTTTTACAAATAAGTCACCATTATAAAAGTATGCAATTTCATGAAGTGAGTGCACTTTTTTTGCAGGTAGGTTTAGCAAATTGCATTTGGCCCTTAAGTGTTCTACACATTTTGGACATAGGATCTTCTTTTGTGTTCTGTTGATGATTTCCACTGATCTTATCTCACTAAATACATAAGTGGGATGACCTCATGTTTGTGTATCTGCTTCCAAATGTGGTGTTATTTCCTGTTCAGTCTTGCTTGCCCTCCTTTGGGCTATGTGCTGGGAGTGTTTGGAAATTAAGAGGTAACTTGAGATATAGAGAGATTTGGATCTCAGTTTCGATTTCTCCCTCTCTTCGTTTTCTTGTGTACCTTGTGTTATGAGTGATGTTTTTGGGTGTTCCGTAAATATGGGGAGAGCTGTAGATCATTGAAAGTTGATTCTTTTATTGGAGTAACAGTCATTTGCTCATTCCTTTCTTGTCCAGCTGCCTTTCCTTGGACGGGCGATTTTAAAAGTCAGGCCAGACTACAGTGCCCACTGTTTGTGTGCTGGTGGAGTTTGATGGGGGATTTTTCAGAGCTTTGTTGAGTCCCGTGTCAGCGCTTTCTCCACAGTTAAATCACCCAGTGGTCTAATTAATTGATCTAGGTACACAGTGAATATCTAGCAGGAAAATGAAGTAATCTAGCGTTACAAAATGGAGTAATCTGGTAATATAAGTAAATTATCTAGCAGTTGAAAGGGTTAATCTATTGTTCTAGCAGAAGAGTGAAGTTAATATAAGATGTTTATGCCCTAAATTAATGATGTATAATGAACCCCTGTGAGAAAGAATGATTTAACAGCAACATGCGCGAGCTGTGAATCGGGGGTTATAATTGGACAGGAACATCAATCATAGCCATGTTCAAAGTACATCAGCACCTCTCTTGTGGGCGCAATCTAAGGCTAGCCCGATTCCCCTCTTTTGCCTGGGTAAAAGAACATACACACTAAACCTAATGCAGTCGGGGAACCGTTTATGTGTTCCCAGTGTTCTGAATAAAACCACATATACCAAAGAGTGTATCAGCCCTGTGTCAGGGCGTTGTTTATATAATAAATACATTTCACTAAAACCTAGAGCAGATTGACCAATAAATAGGATACCATACTTTATAGTACATATCAGGGATAACAAGCTTCTCATCCGCTTGACATGCGGCCAAAATTGAGCATAACTACCTATAAAATATAATAATGTCATTGGTAAAGTACAGTACACATCTGATACACTTTGGGCTAAAGTGCAAAGTACATTTCATTTACCCCGGCCCTGGGTCCGGGTGTTGTTTTAAAAAATAAATAAAGCAGCACTATTTTGACAATACCGAATGCAGTGGTAAAATAAACCTTACTCTATGCAAGTACTTTTTATAACATCAGTACCTACTAGTTCATACATTGCTTAGTGACAATGGCATAGTGATGCTAGCGAACTGCAATATGAATAAATATAACTTTTACATGCCTAACCAGACATGCTCTATTAGCAGATGCCTTGGGGAGTAAGAGAAATTGATTAGTAAATTCATACACAAAATTCATGTTTATGCCCTGAGTGTAGCAGGCAATGGGTTAACATAGCCCCACACTTCTCCACAAGCTTCTCCTTGTCCTTCACATTCAGACAAATCTCATTGGATCCCCCAATCGTCTGCACCAACCTAAAGATTGGTAACACTATGTTCTGTATACTAAGTCAGCTTCTTAATGCCTTGGAAAGATTTTGCCTCAAGGTACCAGTTTGAGTTCACCACAGGCCTAGTGGCATCTGCAGCCTCCCACACACCCAAAACAACAACAAAAAACCACAACCCACAAACACAGACTGGCCTATAGGGCAATAGTCCCATGGCTGAACGAAAAACACAAAATGCTGGTGTGGGCCCGTTTTTTGGGTCAAAGTGGACCCCTTTTTGGCCAATTTGGGCCAGTTTGACAAGTTAATTCACTCTGCGGCTATTCGTTTTGACCAGTGTTGCTGAGTAAATATTCTTTAAAATACACAATTTGCATCGCACTTTGGCAAAAAACTCTCCCTTGTTTATTATTCAAACAGTGTCACAAAAGGAATTAATTGCCATTTGCAACTATGGGCCCCCTTTTCACTGGTGCCCGAGAAAATTTAATGGCCCAGTCCGACACAGAACATAAAACCCTGGCCAGCCAAGGAGAACAAACAAAATGGGATGCTAGGCCAACATGTTAACTGTCTGAAATGGCAAAGGGGGTGCAGTCCAGCTCACTGGTATATGCAGTGGAAAAATATGCCGTGCTAGTGAGACAGGGTTGTCGAAGGACCATCCCACTACTCGACCTGTGTGGTGCTTTTTTACCATAGTCACCAGGCCTCTACATCACCTTCCTTAAACGGACTGCGCTGCATTTACCATATAAACATAAAGGTTATGAAAATTATTTTCCAAACATTGTGAGCGGTGCAGCCAGGTTTGCTGCAGGCGGACCACATCATGGGAACTGAGCCACTGAACCCAGTCAACATCGACCAGTTTTCTTTTCACCCTTGCAATGTTCCAGCGTTTAATTTGTAAGTAGGATTCCTCCGTGGCCCCCGTTCGCTGGTGTGGTTTTATGCCTGCTTGGTCATTGTTAAACTTCCATTGAGGGGGTCTTTGCAACATTACGGTAAACGCTTTCTTTTGCCCGGTGTGAGATTCTAATATGGCCTAATCTAATCTGATTTACGTTGTTCTGGGGCCCAATTAGAGCATCAGGTGATGCATGTGATGAAGAAGATGCAGAAAGAGGTGTCATTCGAAACAGTGGCTGGATCTTTCCCTATCGAACCAATCTTTGGTGTTTTCGCCATTGTCTGTGGTGCCTAAAACGAAAGCAATTTTGATTGATTCATAACTTGTTCTTTCCAAAGGGTGGGTCAGTGAATGATGTGGTTGAGATGCCGATATTTGTTGTGCAGTATGCTTTCTTTGACCAGGCGTTAGTCTTCGGAATTCTGGAGTTGGGACGAAGGCTCACATGGTGTCCAGTCAAAGGATCGATTACAAAAGGTTCGAATGCAAAAGGTGAGAGTCAATAGGGTCGAAAACTAAAGGTTCACATTTTTTTTATTTATATATTTCTTTTTGGGTTTCCGTGTAGGTAAAAAAAGTGTTTTTTACCACAAAAACAAGGGTTGGGGGGACCCCCCCAAAAAAATATATATACTAAAAAAAAAAGAATTTTTTTTTCGAAACTTTTGTTTTCGAGACTATTGACTTTTTCGAACCTTTTGTTTTCGAGACTATTGACTCAAACCTTTTGTCATTCGCCCCTTTGCAGTCGATCCTTTGACCTATAACCGGCTCACATAGAGTCTGCATAATGGTCGTTGCCAGTACACTCAGAGGATACCGTTTCTTGAACTTTCAGTTTGAAGAACAGTACTAGTACGACAAATGCATGTCTATGAGATGGTCACTCTTTTGTGCATACTTCAAAAAATTCAGCACATTTTTGGAATGGGTCATCAGGAGGGTTTCTGGGTCACAGCAGTTAACTACACTAACTGGATAATTTCTTGTTCTTAGTTCCTCCTGCTTAGCAGTGTTATGTTATGTTATTTGGCATTCATATAGCGCTCTATATATCATTGGTATGACCTCAAAGCGCTTGTGGGTTGAACGCCGTCGGGGACCTAAGTCCAGGTCAGTTGAGAGAGTAGGGTATTATAGGGTGCTTGGGTGCACTCAATATGTGAGCAGCTGATGAGATTGCCTGATGGTAGCTGCATCCTAACATTACTTGTTGTGGTATCGGGAGAGCAGTTGAATGTGTACAATCTGGTGGTCGAACTCCGAGATTGCATTCTGCCGGCATTAGGCTTGTGTAAGCCGCTGATGTGAGCAGCTAGGCCGAGGTTTCTTGTCGGGTATAGCTGCTTTCTAGCAGGGTGTTGAGGTGTTCATGGAGTATTGTTTGTATGTGAGCAGCAAGGCCGAAATTGATCGAGTGGTGTAGCTGCTCTCCATTGTGTGCTGGTGTAGAGTGGAGAGTGAGCATAGTGATAGGAAAGGTGTGTGTCTGGAGTGGATGTTTTATTCTTACCAGCCCTTTGTTCCGTGTTACATTCACTTGTTTCGCGATAGCTGCACTAAGAGGGAGATGTCACAGGAGGCAGCTAGGCATGTGTAGTAGACTCACATTGACATCAAAGTCTTGATCCATGGTGTTGTGGGGTTTCAGCAGCCCTAGATGGTCATTAGTCAGGCTTACGGAAAGCGACAGGTTTTTAGAGCTTTGCAGAAGGCCATGTAGTCTTGGGGGTGTCGAATGTCTGTGGGGACTGAGTTCCACAGAGCTGGAGCCAAGGTTGAGAAGTCAGATCCTCCAATCCTGGCTGAATTGGAGGTTGGAATCAGTACTAAGAGAGAAGTGCTTGATCTTAGGCTGCGAGACGGGAGGTAGGGTTTAATCTTCTCTTGTAGGTAAGTTGGGCCTGTCTTGTACACTGCTCGGTGGGTAAAGCATAGGGTTTTGAAGGTGGTCCTTCGTCCTACAGGGAGCCAGTGAAGGGTGCGGATAGTGGGGGAGATGTGGTCTCTGTGTCCCAGGGCGAGAAGGAGTTTGGCGTTTTGGGTTCTTTGGAGTATGTTAAGTTGTTATGTCAGTGCTCCCAGGAATAAGGAGTTGGCATAGTCCAGTCTCAACATACCAATGGACATAACAGCGGCAAGTCTGTTGGGATAGGTGAGGTAAGGGAAAATGCGTCTAAGGAGTTTGAGGTGGTAGTGACAGGATTTGGATACATTATTGATCTGACAGGAGAGGGTTAGGTCAGAGTTCATAGTGCAGGCAAGGTTTTTGACTATTTTGGCGGGAGGGGGGATGCCAAGGGAGGTGGGCTTTGGGAGTGGTTGCGGGAGAAGGGCCGTATTGCTGCACACCATGATTTCAGTTTTATCTGGGTTCAGAAGAAGGTGATTTCTTGTCATCCATCGGTCAGTATCACTGAGGCAAACTTCAAGGTCGGGACGTGGGTTGGTACATGTTTTGGGAATTGTTAGGATCATTTTGGTATTGTCAGCATATTTTTACAGGAGAGGTTGTGCACACGGATGATTCCTAGTAGAGTGGTCAAATTGAGGTTGAAAAGGAGAGCAGAGAGGCAGACGCCTTGGGGTACCCCAGTGTTCACAGCTTGAGCAGTTGAGACAAAAGGGGTGAGGAAAGCGATTTGTTTCCTGTTGCTGAGGAATAAGGCAATCCATTTGAGTGCTGAGCCACGGAATCCTAGGGAGTGGAGGCAGTCAAGGAGGATAGAATGGTTAACGGTGTCAAAGGCTGCTGACAGATCAAGGAGTATGAGTGCTGCGCAACCCTCGGAGTGTGCCACGACCTTGAGATCATCCCAGATCGAGATCAGAGTGGTTTCTGTTCCATGGCGCAGCCTGATTGCGCGGGGTTCAGCAGTTTGTTGGATTCTACGAAGCAGTTGAGCTGGAAGTATGAAGCCTGGTCAATGAGTTTTGTGAGAAATCTGGTGTTGGAGATCGGCCTGTCATTTTTAGGGTCGAGGTGATCAAGGGATGCCTTTTTTAGAAGCGGTTTGACATGCGCTGTTTTAAAGGCCTCTGGAAAGGTGCCAGAGGTGAGGGAGTTATTTAGTATGGACCTTGCGTGTTCTCCTGCGCAAGAAGAGGAGAATATTTCTTTCAGAAGAGAGGCGGGACTGAGGTCAAGGGGGGTCCGGAGGGTTTGCTGCCAGATAGTAGATCTAGGAACTCGTTTCTTGAGAGGGGTTGGAAAGAGTCGAAGGCTGTCATTGAGGTTGTCAGGGCAACGGGGTAGGGTAGGTGAGGGGCAGGGGGTGAGGGTGGAGAGTTTGGTGTTAAAGGTTGCCGTCCTGTCAAGTACAGTATTGTAGAAATGTAGCGAGAGGGAATCATAGAGCACTTGCGTGGGGGTGTTTTGGGCAGAGGTGCAAGTAGGTTTTGCAAATTCCAAGATGATCTTGTGGAGGTCTTTGCTGCTGCTGCCACAGTTCAGAATTCATTTATTGTAGTAGGTCTTTTTGGCCTTTCGGATCTCAGATATGTAATTACGGTGGTGCTGGGTGAACATAGATCTGCTGAGAGTGGTTTTATATCCTCTCCATTTGCTCTCAAGAGAGTTATTTTGACTTTTGAAAGTCTTCAGGTGGGGCATGAACATTTTGGGGGACGGTCCTTTGCGTGTGGCTGCAGGACGTGAGGGGGTGAGAGGAACTAGTGATTCTTTAAACCAGGGGTTAAATGATTTGATGGTTAAGAGTCTACCGCAGGTCAGTGTCGCTTGGGGGCAGAGTAGCAGGTATTCGGGGAGTACCTTGACTTTGTTCCATCATTTGTGATCAAGGGTGAGCGCAGGGGGAACCGTGGAAGGAGGGGCTGGTGGGTGGATAGAGAAAGGGATGGCAAAGTGGTCTGTCCAGATAAGCAGTTTGGGACAGGATATAGAGACAAGGTCATAGGTGCTGAAGATCGCATCAAGGGTGTGACCACCTGAATGAGTTGGACCAGTGGTATGTCTGGATAGGTTGAGAGCTTCAAGACTGTCGACACAAACCTTATTCTACCTTCCAAATCCCTCTCAATTCACCATCTATAGCCCTCCTTTCACTTCTAGATTGTCCCTCTGCTGTGCATCTATCCCCCTGCCCAATAACCGCATTCCGATTCAGTGTTTTTCACCCGTTTTTTGAAGAAAAAAAACGTTTTTTGCTTTTAAAACTGCACACCAGAAAAAATGCAACTTTTCCATGTGTGAATTCGGCTGCACTGTGTTTTCAATTTCAATCTGTTTTGTGAACTGTATATTTTTGTGATACCTTGCCTGATGGTTGATAGTTAGATAACATCCCTAATACTGTGATAAAACATATGTATATCATTATTTAACACACATATAATTTATTATTTTACAAAATCTGAGTGTCATTTTAGGTCTTTGCAAAGGGTTTAAAATGTGATTCTGTTTGCTGCCTCTTATCCCTGACTACTTGGTGCTTCTTTCTATCCACTCAGAATTCTGTGGGTTGAGGGAACATTGCAGGGGGAAACCTTAACCTGGGCGCTATCTATCCTAATTGAAAAAGTGCTCCTATTCACTTGTGCTTTGAATATGGTCTGCTAGAAGGTTAACCAAGTTCATTTCTTCCATTTCCATTGTCATTATCACCCCATTGGTGATTGCTGCCCAATATTGAAATATGTGTGATTTCCGTGAATCTTAAAAATAAATAAATTTTGTATTTTCACCAACCGGCCTGGTTCATGATCCATTGTGGCCCGGGGTATTTGTAAAAGGGGGTGTGAGACTGGTCGGGTACCGGCTCAATTTGAATTAATTGAAATTCAAGAAAAAGCATTTCTATTGAGCACCACATCCCAGGCTAAGACCAAGTGTCCTGGTCCAGTGTGTGACACCCAATTGGAATCCTTAACAGGGTTGTTGGGCATATCGAACCAGATATTGAAATCTCCCAATAGTGTGAGAGTTGGGTGATTTACCTGGATGGTAGCAAATGAGCCACAGAGATTGTTGGCAAAAGGTCTGTCATATCCAGGGGTCTGTATATGACAAAGAAGCTGTGAGTGTTGATGGTAGCAAGGGTTTCACTAGAAGGGATTCACAGGTAGCCTTGCATGTCTGGGGTTCGACAAATTAGATGGAGAAATGAGGTTTATAGAGGATTGCCACTCTCTCACCTCTGGAAGGTCTGTTGTGGGCGATAAGCAAGTAGCAAGAGGGGGAAGGTCAGGATTGTCAGAGGATAGGAGGTCAAAGATGCTTTGTCTGTTTCTCGCCACAGAGCGGGCATTGAAATGGAGGCATGTGACTTCTTGTCGCTGGCAGTGCTAGGTGGACATGGGTGCCTAGTGAGATGGGAGGTGTGGTAGGATCAGTCAGGGTGTTTGAGAATGACTGAGAGGGGTACTGGGGGATCTGGATGCATGTACTCTTTGTGGGTTGGGTGAGTGGGTTAGGTCGCAGGGGAGCAGGAAACGTAGGAGGGCGATGGTAGGTATGCGAGAGATGTGGTGGGAATGATCAGGGGGTGGAGGGTGGTGAGTGGTGCATGTGTGATGTGAGGGGTTGGGTAAGTTGTTTGTGGTTCAAGTCTGGAGGCTGCTAGGGGTCTATATGTAGTGGGTGAGAGGTCGAGAAGAAGTGGATGGAAACGGGGGACAGAGGGCGGGAGGGTCTTATGGTAGGTGTGAGAAAGGATGGGAGGTTGGACCGATGGAAAAGTGGTGAAGCATGAAGAGTAGAGGGATAGGGTCAGTCATCCTTTCTGCATTTTGTGGGTTTGGCTGCCAGAGGGCTAGGAGAGAGGGTAGGAGCGTCAGAGGGAGACGCGGATGAAGCAATTGGTTTAGAAATGGCGAGACATGCTACTTTCAGGGAAGAGAAGGGGTATGAAGGGGAAGGTCTGCGGGCGGGGGTCGAGTAGGAGCTTAGGGGGCAGAGAGGGCAGTCTGGGAGGTAGGGTGAGAGGGTGTCGTAGGTGAAGATGGGGGGTGGCAGGTTATGTCGAGGTTGCGGTTGTCCTCGAGGGATCATGCTGTCAAGGGGACACTGGGTTTTCGAGGGAGAGGTGTTGGGGGTGAGTAAGTGTGGGACTGAGGTTGGGGACGTGGATGGGGAGCATGTCGGTAGAGGGATGATAGTGTTGGAGTGATGTGAGGCTCTCCACGAGTGAGTGCGTGTTAGTGCAGGTGTAATAGGGGGTTGGCAGTCGCAGGGAGGTCTATGGTGGCGGGTATTGGTCTGGGGGTGGAGTTCCTGAGTGATTGCAGAGAATCCACGGTAGTGATGGGGGACTCGTGAAGTCCAGAAGGCAACTGGAAATGGCTGCCAAGAGCAAGGCAGAGAGACACCTGACTATTCTAACCAATTGCAAGGGGGAGTGGGGGCTGGGAGAAAGCCAGAGACAAACAAACAGGGACTGCATACTCTATAAATAGGCCAGCCCAGAAAAACAGGGTGAGAAGCCACAGAAATACAAAAGAAACCCACCAGAATAGCACACACTGGTCAAAAAACGATTGGAAAAACACTCAAACCGCTCTACAGGAGCACATGAAACAGTCCAAAAACAGATACTATCAATTTTCAACTACTCACCGAGCATCAATCACGGCTGCTTTCCAAGTGGTTTCTCTAGGAGATCCTTGGAGGTTGCAGTCCAGAAGGCAAGTGGAAATGGCTGCCAAGTGCAAGGCAGAGACACACCTGACTATTTTAACCAATTGCAAGGGGGAGGGCAAGGGCTGGGAGAAAGCCAGAGACAAACAAAGGACTACACCCCAGGCACTGCACACTCTAGATGCTGGGCAGCTCAGAAAAGCAGGGTGAGAAGCAACAGAAAGACAAGAGATACCCACCAGAGTAGCACACACTGGTCAAAAAACGATTGGAAAAAACACTCAAACCCCTCCACAGGAGCACATGAAACAGTCCAAAAACAGATTACAATCAATGTAAAACTACTCAATGAGCATCAACCAGCCCCTACGGCTGCTTCCCACGTTGTTTCCTTAGGAGATCCTTCGAGATTGCAGTTCAGAAGGCAAGCAATGGCCTAGCCTGAGAACCACTTTGATGCTGAAGGGAGGTCCATTAAGTTTGATAGTTGTTGGGACGCTTTTCTCTTTTTTCCCTTTTTGGGGGGATGGCGAGGGGGAGTTGGGGGCCTCGAAGGGGGATTGTTATGCTGATTTGCTTCTTTATTGGTCCAGTTGGTACAGCGGGAGGGGGAAGGAGGTGACCTAATGGAGGGGTTTTGATGGAGGGGTGGGGGTGCAGCATATTGTGGGTGCAGAGGCTGTAATGCATAGGGACGAAGATAAGGGGAGTCAGAAGAACCAGGTCAGGGGTCCACGCCCTGGTGGTTTGGTCTGTGAAGCCACAGTACGAGACATGTGGGTCCGCAGACCTCGATAGTGGGGTAGGGAGTATGAGGGTAGTGGAGGGAGGGACGGAGGGGGTATCTCATGCATCCAACTTTACGGAATAGGGAGGGGAATGGCTCCCGCGACACTGGCGGGGATAATGTGAGCAAGACGAAAAAGGGGTATGGTTGAGTTGCGGATAGCCCTGTTAAATGTTAAGGGGCTGAACTCCCAAAACAGAACAATCTGTGATGGGCAATATGTTCCACAAACAGCGTTTGGAGGCCCTATTTCTGCAGGAGATCCATTATAAACAAGAGGCAGAGTCTCTAATTAAAGGTAACACAATTGGTAGGGTGTACTGGGCTTCCCAAGAAAACCGCAAAAAGGATGGGGGAGGTATCATAATTGCAAAAACCTTCTGGCTTGCTATGACGCAGGTTAAGAAGGGGTTCGGAGACCACTTTTTGGGGGTAAAGGGTCTCAACGAGCGTGTACAGTACAAACTGGTCTTGGTGCATGCACACAACGCAGGACAGGAGAGGTTTCTGCGTGGGATGTTGGAGAACTGGGCGGAGGGAGTCCCCATCCTGGGGGAGGGTGGACTTCAACCTAGTGGGCGACCCAGCAGTGAACTGTTGGTCACTGAAGGGAGATAGGCAGAGGGTGGAGACCAAAGAGAATGTTGGCTTCAGGAATCTGCTTCGGGATTACCACTGGGTGGATGTATGGCTAGAACACCATGCAGGGCCGGGAGGCTAAATGCTTTTTCCCCCCTCACATCAATGAAAGACCAAGACAGTTAAGTTTTGGTGCCATGGTAGCAGAGGGAGGGAATACGAGGGCCTATAGTAGAGATAATAAACTGTTTGGACCACAAATTGTTGGTTGGGGATTGGAAGATCTAGGGCCTCCACCAACCCCGAGGCGGCAGTCGCAACAAAACGCTGCTAAGGGACTGTGTGTTTAGCGACTTTCTAGGGAAGGAAGTAGGGGCGTACTTTACAACCAATGATAATGGGTAGGTAGATATGACCATTGTGTGGGAGGTCGCCAAAGCAATATACAGGGGACTGCTCATTGTGGAGAAGCCAGGCTCCAGGGGGGATCTGAAATCACTGAGTTGGCGTGGAAGGATTTGAACAGGGAAACACTTGGGAGAAATGAGAGATAAGCAGCAGGAATTCCATTTGATTTCCATAGGGGAGATTGTCAAGCGGATGAGGTACATACGGCATAAATATTATGAGCAGGCAGGGGGATGCAGCAGGGGTCTTCCTGGCGAATAGGATAAGAGGTGACAGGATGGCTAGGAGGGTCGATAGGGTTCACGGTGCAAATGGGGCCATGATGGAGATGGGGGAGGAAGTCCCAACCCGATTTACTGAATATTGCTAGGGGCTGTACTCCGCTCCTGCAGCGGTAGGGCGTGAGGAAATCCGCGAGTACCTAAGGTGAAGCAACTACCTAGCCTGGCTTTGGAGGATAGGGAAACATTGGATTGAGAGGTGACGCAGGAGGAGATGCTGCAGGCAATTTGCAAGCTAAAGGCTGGGAAAGCCCCGGGGGAGGATGGGTTTACCACAGATTATTACAAGCAGTACCGAGACCTTTTGGCAGAACCCCAGGCCAAACTGTTCAACTCTATAACGGCAGATGGGTCCATCCACAAACCTTCCTTGGAGCTTTTCATCACAGTACTCCCGAAGATGTGGTAAAGACCCAACCAGCTGCACCTCGTATAGGCCCATTTCACTAATAAACATGAATGCAAAGATCTTCACCAGGGTGTTGGCGCCCCGTTTGGAGACCTATCTTCCCAGGCTGATACACGCAGACCAGGTAGGATTTATACTGCATTAACAGGGAGCTGACAACATGGGGAAACGCTTTAAATTCTTAATTCTCCAGTGGTGGTGAGAGAGGGTGCTCTCCTGCTGGACCTAGTTGCAGAGAAGGCGTTCGATAGGATAAATTGGGCCTTAATGAGATAGGTCCTCTCTGCAATAGGTTTGGGGGTGGAGGGGTAGAGGCAATGGATCACGACCCTGTACTCAAAACCGAAAGCCAGGCTGGTGGTGAATGGGATTGTCTTGCAGCCATAACAGCTACAAAGAGGCACAATACAGGGATGCCCACTCTCTCCGTTGCTTTATGCATCGGTGATGGAACCATGGGCCAGGGAGGTGCAGAAAGCACAGCGTCTTGGGGGGGGGGGGGTGATGATTGGAGGGCAAATGTATAAGATTAGCCTCTTTGCGTACAATGTCCTGCTGTACGTTATGAAACCGATGCAACCGGTGCCGCACCTCATGGACGGCTTGGAGCAGTACGGGAAACTATCAGGTTTCAAAGTTAATCTTGATAAGTATGTGGCCCTGCTGGCGATGGGACTGTCGGGAATGGAGAGGGAGTATGTAAGAAGGCTCCTGTTCCAGGTGCAGGACGGGCGCTTTCTTTATCTGGGAATACAGGTATATACGCAAGAGAGGGATCTTTAAGCAGGCAACTATCTGCCATCATGGTCAGCGCTGTTCAAGGATGTGGAACGGTGGGGCAAGCTGGGGCTTTCCTGGATGGCTCATCTAAATTGCATAAAAGAATTGTGGTATTACCGAAATTCCTGTTCCTATTTCAAATGCTCCCGGTGGGGGTCCCAAAGTCTTTCTTCGAGGAGATGAAGGGGATCCTGCTGTCAATATAGGCCCCCCTGGGAATCCCGTGTACCTGCAGGTCTGTCCTTTCGCAGATCCAGGATAGAGGAAGCCTGGCATCCAATCTAGTCCACTATAGGATGATGAAGGGAGCCAACCCCCCCGTCCCTGGACTGAAAGATAAACACACAGCCAGAAACCGGGAGTCTTTTCTTAACACCACAGGGTCGGACCACCCACGTATTATAGTGGTGCTAGGCAGTACAGAGCACTGATCGTGGGAAGCCCAAGAAAGAAAAGGAACCCTCCCCAATGCGGAAGGTCAATGGAAAAAAAGGGAAAGAAAAGAGACAGTAGACAAAGGGTCAGGCAGGCTAGGAGCCATGCAGCCAAACAGACAGACTGGCAGAATGTAAGGAGCCAGGCAGCAGAGGCAAGAAAGCAGTAACAGGCAATCTGGCAGGATGTAAGGAGCCAGGCAGCAAAAGCAAGAAAGCAGCAACAGGCAAGCTGGCAGGGATTATGGAGCCAGGGAGCAAGGCAAGATTTCGGCAAGGCAGGCAGGCAGACAGGAAAAAAGCAGGAAGGCATGGTCCAGATCCCAGGAACAAGCGTCACTTTTTAGGAAAGGTTGTGACACAAGAAGTTTTCGAAGCCCTGGAGAGGGAGGAGCACGCCTCAATGGGCCCTGAAGCCCATGATCCAGCAGAAGCCAAGGAGCCCACCAGCAGGTAAGAGCATGGCCCGATGGCAAAGGGGGAAACGTGACACCTGATGAAATTCCAGTGGCCGGGGGCGAAACATAGAATCGCATATAAGACTGGTCTTGCCAAAGGAGGAGGGTGGGGTGGGTATCCCAGATCTCTCTACCTATTTTAATGCAGCACTGCTTCGGGTGCTGGTAGACCACCTGGACTCAGCCATTGAGAAGCAGTGGGTACACCTAGACAAGGAGGTCTTGGCCCCTGTTCCTGTCGTTGGAGTGGCTGTGGGTTGCCCCCAATCCTTTATCCCGAGGCGGGTGTTGTGTCACCCAGTCCTGGAAGTCCTATGGCGGGAGGGAACAGAGAACAGATGGCTGTCCACATAGCTATCCCTCCTAAGTTGCATTTGGGTGCCGCCCCTGTGAGACGGGATTGAGGAACCACTAGCGTTCCAATTGTGGTATGAGGCGGGGTTGTGCAGAGCGGGTGAAATGTGGGAGGAGGGTGGTCTTCATCACGATAGAAAGGTTAGCAGAGTGCCTGCGGATAGGCACGCTGTTCATATTCCATTATCTACAGTTGAAGGGGGTCTTATTGAAGTGTTGATGGGGGAGAACCTGCGGAGGGGGTTGACTAATTTCGAGAGACTCCTGCTCCTGAGGACAGGCTCCAGAGGCCTCATAGCACGACTATATAGGGGGATGTTAATGGCGGAACCCAGGGATCCACACACATCCACGGCTAAATGGTGACGTGACCTAGAGAAGGATATGGACAATGCTTTATGGGCATTGATGTGCAGAAGGGTTTCAGTATGACAGCTTCCCTGCAATATCGACACTAGGCCTCAAAAGTCTTGCACAGGTGGCATTATCCACCAGCAGTGTTAGCAGAAATGTGCAAGCGATACGACCCGGGCTGTTGGAAATGTGTGGAGGCTAAGGTAGACTATGGCCACTTGTGGTAGGGCTGTGGAATGGTGCAGACATACTAGAGGGAAGTTTTGTCATGGATCAAAGGGGTTGACGGAAGGAACAGGGAAATCTCCCCGTGTTTGCTTCTCTTTGGGGTGATGCTGGGGGCGGCGACAGGCACATGGTGAGGGTAATGTTGGTGGCTGCGAGATGCTGCTCGCCCCGGTGTGGAACCGAAAAGGACTGTGTGGCAAAGGTCCAAGCCAGATATATAATAGAGAGTTTCTTACACATCTGCCTGATGAGTCCAGAATTAACATTGAAGGCCTATAGGTACCCTTTTTTCAGAAGTATGGGCGTTGAAAAGTGGGTGGGAGCTCCAGAGTCACGGGGGGAGAAACCACAGGGTTCGACGGTGTGGGGCCCCAGAGTTCTAAAGCAAATGGTTCCAAGAGGGGCGCGTCTGAGGATAGCCAGGGGTGGAGCATTGCCTGAACGTGGGATATAGGAGCAACCGTCCGGGGGTCTCGAGACTGTATACAGGGATGCCGGCTACTTAGGTGAAGGGGAGCCTATCGGTGGTAGATTGCATGGGCTGCATAAGAATGGGGGTTGGATGGACATGGGTAAAGAGGGATTACAGGGGGGAGGTGGGAAAGAGGAGGGAGGGAAGCTAGGGGGTACTTTGTGGAAATTCTGAATGTAGCCTGATTCACTATGGTCAGATCTAGCCCTGAGAATGTGCCATCGCTTCAAGCCTATGAGAGGGGAGTCAGGTTGGGAGGGTGGGGACGGAACAGTGCTAATTCAAAAGCGTGTCGTATTACTGTTATATTTGAAATGCTAATAAAGTTTAATTCTCAAAAAAAAGAAACACTTTTCGGAAGATGACTCCCTTCCTCAGTGGTCATCTACAACATTATTCAAAACACCAAATTAGTATATTGTAGGGGGGCGGATTACAAACACACAAACACATTTGCACACATATTTGAAAATAAATGAATTACCTCATAATCTCACAATTAATACCAGAGTATTGTTCAAAAAGCAGAATACAATACATTATATGGTCAATGTCTGTTGAATTATTGCCATAGGTATACTCCTAATGTTCAGTAGAGCGGTATTCTTGTGGAAAAGTTCAAGGGAACTTCCCTCCTTGCAATCCCCTTCTGTTTAGCTGTCTTTCTTCTCTCGTTCAGCTGCCATTTCGAAACTGCTGTTTACTCGTGTGCTTTTACCTTGCTAAGAGTGTGCTCTCGTACTCCTCCTTTTATCCGTGTGGGGAAGCTTAATTGAAGTCAGGTGTGTGTGTGTCATGGTCCGTAATTGCCTGAGCTCGCCTGACCATTGTATTTGGACATGTTGGGTGTACTGCTCGGGTGTTAGTCAGTTTCTCTGATTGCGGGCTGTCCGTGTGAAAGTGTTTCTGTTGTAGAGGGGATGCGGTAGAGTTTCTAAATATCCTACCTGGTAGGATGGGGTACATAGACGGGGATACCGCGTCTCACTATCCGGTGTCCCACTCCCTCTCCCTGAAGACCACTCACCCAGGTGATTCTCCCGCACTGGTCCACCCCCAGGAACTGGATCCAAAAGCGATGGCTGTGACCTGGCCACCTGGATAACAGATCTCCGGGAACTAGTGGGTGAGACACCTTCTGGTTTCTCACAGTAGTCTTACCTCTGATAATCACTGATAGTATGAACCATATTCCATCTTGCCCTCTTGAAGTGCGGAGGTAATCACACCAAGCCAAGATGGAGGATTCCCATAATTAAGGAGTAGTTAATCAAATAAAAAACAGTTTAGAGAGAAGTCCTCATTCACACCCCTTGGGGTGGTCAACGTGTCCAGCATATAAACAATTCTTACACATATGAGAGGTGGAGACCTGATGAAATAGGGGCATGTATCATCTCTAATGAATGACCCGCCCACATATATTTATAAGGGAAATACGACAATAGGAGGCTCATATATTAGGGGGTTTCCCTTTTATTGGAATTGCCACAATGGTGGCCTGCCATAGATGCAATGGCAGGGTGTCCATCTCCCTGCTATGTAAAAATAAATTAAGCAAGTGTTATAGTGTTTAGTAATATTGCGTGAAGCACTCTGCAATCTCGGAATCCTGTGTATGACATTCACCATTCTCATCCAGTATTTCCCCAATATATCTATTCCCCTCTTCTCTCCAATCCAGCCAGGCCAGACTCTTCCCGGCCTCATCCCCCAGCTTCGTAGGTTCTACTTAGCATATCCCTGTGCACATGCCTGGCAGCAAGCTGAATATTCCTCCAGATTCTCTGCTGCAATTTATGCCTCCAGTACCTGTTGCCACTGGGCCTTACATTTTTCTGGGATCAGGAATATCCTTTCCCCTCTCAGTACTGCTTTATATCCCTCCCAGAGTATCGTCGGACTAGCCACCGACCCTGTGTTAAGTGTAAAGTATTCCTCAGTTTTGGCCGTGATACCTTCCATAATTTCAGGAAAGCCAAGATAATAGGTGTTTAAACGCCAACCTGTCTGATACCTGGGTCTACCGCTCTCCAGTTCTATAAGAAGTGGTGAGTGGTGTGAGAAACCTGAGGGTATTCTCCCTCTTATTCCCCAATGGAACCTATGTGCAGGTGCCAAGGAAAGGCCATCGCTCTTGGATCCCGACCCTGAGGGTGGACAAGTGAGGGAGGATCACCTGGGTGGAGGGTCTGTGGGGAGTGGGATGCCCTTAAGTGAGACATTGTTTCCTCCTTTTCCAGTTAAGGAACACCCTAACCACCCCCAGCCTTTATCTTCCCACAATTCCCATATAATAATACTGAGACGAGAACGCAAGAGTAGTAAACATTAGTTACCTAGTTTACCACTCTGGTACTGAGACGAAGAAGATGCTTGTAGAGGGGTATGAGAAACAGGCATGTCTAGCTAAACTCGTTCTAGAGGGTCAGGCAATTAGGGTTAATGAGCAACACCTGAAAGTGATTACAAACTATATAGAACCCTCCTCTGAGTCAAACCGTGAGTCGGAGTGCAAGTAGACTGGAGGTCGCAGCAGAGTCCGAAGTAGAATTCACGACCAAGATTAGCTATGAAGACATCTGTGAAAGAGGGAAGAAAGCGAAACACTGCTGGAAGCTGCGGGAATCCGATCTGTGAAGCAGAACTTTTGAATGGGGTCTTGTGTCTGGTGCTGGAGCGGGCGCTCCTTTCTGTATGGTCGGTGCAGCGAGGAGCAGAGCTAGTGAAGTCTGTCCTGAAAAGCCCTCAGAAGAATGCTTGCTCTCTCGGGGTGTGCCAGGAACAGCCGAATATTGTAGGGGCAGACTGGAAGGCCCTGGCAGAAGAAGTGGAGTACAGAGTACCCCACGTAGCAAGGAGAGACAAGTGCAAGCACCAGTGAGTTTCCCTGCACCCAGAAACACCTGTGTATCTCGTTTGCTTAGGCCGCTGATTGAAAGCCCATTTCTGAAAGCGTTTGCATGCAGAAACAGTAACTGTGAACGATTATTAAGTTGCAATCCATTATCGGAACAGTAAAAAGGTCCACCTAAAGGAAACTCTTGTGCAAATTAACTGTTCTTTAGTAATGAGCTGGAATCTTTGTATCTAACAATACTCAAAGATTTTTTTTTAAAAACACAAACCATGAATGTTGGACCCACTAGAAGTCAAGAAAGCCGTTGGGTAAATTAAAGAGGCTGAAAAATATTCTTAAACCAATTACAGAAGAAAGAGTGAATATATTATTTAAATGTGTGGTGTTAAAACCAACCCTCCCCCAAATGTACTGAGAAACCTGCATTGTCAAAGCCAAGAGCTAATCATGTGACTAGTAGAGGGGAAGGGACATACTGTGCATAGAAGGGTGAATCGCGATCTAGGGTTCCTGTTTGTGTGACCTGTGATGGGTGGACTGTGCGGTCTGCCAACTGCGCTCAGACCAAGGAACTCTAAAATTGGAAAAGATAAAGACATTGTGAACGAAGAAACCCAAAAGGAGTATTCACTTGACTAGGTGTGCTTGGTTGGGGAAGGGAACCCCGAGACCCATCTGTGATACAGCTTTGAACTTGGGGAAGGGAAGTCTGAGGGTTGTTTTTGAACTAGATCACCCTGAACTGGAGAAAGGTAATCATGAGACTGTTTTGTGGAACTTTCTTAAACTTGGGGAAGGAGAGCTGAAAGAAAGCTGTGAGTTGGAAGCAGCTCAGAACCTTGAGAAAACACTCTGTCAAGGACTGTTCAGGAGTCGTTATTGAACTCTTTGTAGGGCCTAGAGCTGTCCCTCTCCCTCTCGCCTTCCCAAAAACCTCCTCCCTAACACAGGCAGCTCTCTAACTCCCGCAGGGACTTCCCAACATTCCATACTCTACCTGCTTCCTCTCCACTTACTCCTCCCCACCAACCTTCAGTCCCTCTGATGTTTCACTCCTCTCTCCTGCCTCCACCTTTTGATGTTAACTCAATCTCCTACTCCTACTCCCCCCACTCTACTACTACCACTTATTTCACTGTATTAATCCTCCTCCCACACTATTTCTCCTCCTAACAAGCTCCTCCTCCACCTCTACTACTTCTCTTCTTCCCACACTGCTACTTCTCATTCTTCCACACTATTACTCCTCCTCTTCCCACTCCTCCTCCTCGTCTTGCCATACTATTACTAACAACTACTAACTACATACTAACTCAACCTGCTGCTACTACCTTTCTTCCCACAATACTACTCCTCTTGCTCCCGCGCTACTATTTCTTCTCCTCCCACACTACTGCTCATTCACCCTCTTTGCATCCTCTACTAGTCTTCTCACATCCACACCTTACACTATCCTATCTACACACGTCTCATAATCACACACACTCACAATACAGATCCACTATCACTCCTAAACTAATGCCTCACCTGATCAAGACTCTTCTCCACAAGCCACCTCTTCCTCCTTCCTCCTGCTGGTCTCTTGGTCGCTCTTCACCTCCTCCTCTGTCAATCAGCTGATACAGCCACACTTTGTGTTTCTTGGGGTTTGGCTAGTTGTCCGTATCCAATCTTTTTCCTTCTTTCCCTTACCCAGATGTGTATGTGTGCAAAAACACTTAAAGAGGGGTTTTAGCTTTGCCCACTTTCTCTATGCTACTCTGAACAAGTTTGATTTCTAAGGCCCATTGGCGGGGACCTGTATGGTAAGTTTGGGGAACCTTCCCCTTTCAAGTCCATGGTGGTCTAGTGGATTGTCCTTAGTAGCAGGATTAGCAGTGAACTTTGCAGGTGCCACTCGCTGATGTTGCCTGGATTTCTGGGCTTCTCTTCCCCTGCTGATTCTGTGTTTGCTCCTGTAAGAGAAAGAGAACGAGAACACTGGCGAGAATACATTCTGTTTTTCATTAACCACTCAATTTCTTAATTCAATACATAATATGCATAAACATAGTACCTCTTCCACCCACACGTGGCATTTTAGGATTGCTCCCAATAAACAACATAGAAAAGTACTCTAGAACTCTACAACAAACACATACCCCAGCCTCGGCTAACACATCTTAGCACCAAGGACACATGAAGCTCCCCTCTGGACAGAAATGCCTCTATGCTCTAGACACAGAACACCTATAGATAGACCTTCACACAGAGGTCAGGGTTCTTCCAGTAGGCACTCACTAGCACAACAGTAAGTCTAACTTGCATGTTCTCTCCCAACTAACCTTACCACCGCCCCCCCCCCCCCCCCCCCCTTCCATCTCCGCCAGAGTGGCTAGGGATCATGAAAATGGCAATGGAATGTATTATAAACATACAACATAGCATAACATGTATTATCTGTTTACATGAAGCATGTCTACTTTGTAGGTTTTCGTGCACACGTAACACCTAGTGTGGCAAAACCTATTGGTATGGATAGTTTTATATGGCATATGTTTATAAATGCACATCCACCTTGGTGATATGGCATTACTCCTTCCCTTTGTATGATTCTGGGATTGTGATTTGCTAAAAGGTGAACATTCTGTGTGTGCCTTAGTTGTAATCAGTTGCTTCTACAGTGAATTCATATGTGCAAGGCTTGGCAGAACAGTGTTTGTTTTGTCCTTCCATTTTTATTAGAAATGTGTGCTTTTTTTTTATAAGTACTTTAATGATTGTTTTCACTTGTGATGGTCTGAACTTTAATGCTGCCCTTCAGATAAAGTGTGATGTTTATTTGGTGTGTGTTGCGAAGTTGCCCTTTCCACAGATGACCAGGAGCCGCCAGCATGAAGGGAAAGCTTCTTTATTGTTGCATTACAGAATAGGTAAGCCCCAAAGGTTGCACAAGACACAGGACTCCTGTACATTAGGGAGAATCCATTGGCACACCCTCTCTCACAACCATCCTCTCACCAACTGTCACACATAGCACATCCAGCAGGTAGCACTCACAGCACATTCCGCTCTTAGAGCTCATATGACATCTACATTCAAGCATAGCAGACAAGGCAGGAAGAGACACATTACATCACATCTCCCCTTATCGGAAATACTAAACTGAAACAATCAAAAGAGACATATGCATCAAGAGGTAAAATATGAAAACAATAATCAACCACCTACAAAACTAAATATACCACCTCTACATGGACCCTACGTCCCTATTATACCTCCACAGTGCATAATGGTCACCACCACTCATACCAGGGGTATTCCCAAACCAGTCTGCCACTGGGTGACACGCTTCACAACATGAGTGTCACACCACCCAGAGACAGGCATCCTCAGGAAGTCCTTGCATGCCAGCCAAAGCACACGCCCACATGACAGCAGGACAACTCCAAAACCTGCCACCTCTCAAATCAATGCAGAAGAAATAAGACGAGGAGTTGGCAACACTCAAACAAAGTACAATGATGCCATGGCCATGCCAACCAAATGCACTCTTAATCAATCGGACCACTCACTTACTGTCCATCAACCACCCTTGAGACAGCAAGCACATCACACACAGCGGGAAACAATAGAAAATAACACTGACCATGCACTTGAATCTAAACACCAACAGCGAGCGGTCACCCCAAAACATACCTCCAACGCATTCCGTAGCCTCACACAATCACTGCATGAGCACTAAAACCCCATGTGAGCCAGTCACCTGACGCATTCCCTCGACTGCAGCATTTTCACAAATGGTGTCCAACACCACACACAGAACTGCCATAGGGGTCCAACACCCCGAGAGCAGTACGTAGGCAGTGCATACCCCCACTTTAACAGCCACACTTAACTCTGGCAAGCACTCACATACATTAAACATTAACTCACAAACTACTGCCCTGACCTGGGCCAGTGGTTTGCTAGGCCATGGCCCTTTTTTGCAGTGGTCAACTTGGTCCCCTGCACACATAGCAATTCCACAAATGCAACATTTGCATACAATCCCACCAACCTAAACCACAATAAGCAGGAATGTATAGACATAGGTAAATGCTAGGCATATTTAAATGAGCACATCACGTCCATAGTTCAAACCTTACGTTTGCAAAGTTGGTTGATCCTGTGGACAAAATATTGTTAAGACAAAACATATCTGTAACTAATAGGTGCAATTCATCTCCCTCAATCCTCCAATCATATTATGCACCATTCTTAAATTCTCAAAAGAGGCCACGACAAGCATACTCAGCCCATTCAAACGTACTCATTACACGGTGCGGTGTGTATATGACCTTGAATATTAATTATATAAAGACTGTGTTTTAACCAATACAGTGGGCCTCATTACGACCCTGGCGGAAAGTGACTGACCGGACCGCAACAGCGTAAATAGCGTTTCCGCCATTGCACGAAGGAGCAAAGTGCGGCTAATTACGACCCATCGGGCACGAGCATTACGCCATGGCGGAATCCGAAAGGCTGCGATGGCGGAAATGACCCCAAAACGGCCCTTACCGCCGCCGTACGCTGCACTAGGTGCAATACCGCCACCCATCTTAGCGGTCACCGTAATGAGCGGTCACCGTAACGAGCGGGCACCGCAAATTACGGGCACCGTAAATATACGGAAACGGAAGTAAAAGCATGTGGCCGGAACGGGAAACAGCACGCCGCACAACTATAAAATCCGAATCCCAACACAACCATTAAAAATCCGACCCTGACACACATCCCAACCCGTTAGCAACCCCAGTTAAAAAAATAAATATGGGAAAGGTAGCCAAGAAAGCGTGTGATCGCAAGCGGCAGGTCCACTTCTCCCGAGAGGAACTGACCGTGCTCACCGAGACCCTCCAGGAAAATGCCGCCGTCGTCTTCTCCAGTCAAATGACCAGGACGGCCCTTGCCAACAAGAAGGCCATATGGGCCCTGGTGGCACAGCGCGTAAGTGCGGTGGGGACAACACCCCGCACGCCACAGCAATGTCGCAAGCGGTGGGACGACCTGCGGATCCGCGTACGCAGCATACTTTCTGCGAACAGGAACATCGCCACAGCTACCGGGGGGGGTTCAGAGTCGCCCATCAAGTTGACCCCCTGGGAGGATATCTGCGCCTCCACCATAGGAATGGAGAGCATAGAGGGAGTCGGAGGGATGGAGAAAGGAGTGCCGACATCCGGAGAATCAGGTAGGTTGGCCAAGAGAAACAATGCGAAATCCACAAAACACGAACATGTGCAGTACCCTGTGACCCCATAGTGCAATACATACTTTGCCCTGACAGCGCCCTCTAAAAGTCAGAATGAATAAACAAATCAATCAAGATGCCATAAACAACCCCTACATGTGCAGCATGCACCCCCTAACTGCAGGCAGCCAAATGAATGCATCCTCAATCCACACGAAAATGAGACCACCTCCAAGGCCCAGTCCCAAATCAGCCTCATGTACCACCCCAATGCATTTGATACGTTGCCATTCCAAATCCGACAGACCCATAACTAACGCTCGCCCCTCTTTACTCCACCACAGGGTCCGATACCAACGACGAGCTGCAGGACACCCCTACCAGCACGCCTGCAAAGAGGGCCAGGACCAACGTCCCAAGAGCCTCCACCTCAGGTGCAAGGATCAAGACACGGCAGCAGCAGGAATCAAGTGGCAGCACACTGGAGGGGACTGCAACAGGCACCCCAGCAGCCAGCAAGTCCACAACCCCAGCACCACAGGTCCCCCCAAAGAACGTATCTGATGGCACTGCCTCTGGTGCTAGCAGCACCATAGGTGACACAGCTGTCATGCCAGCATGCTCCGACACGGAAAACAGTGCTGGCGACGTAGGTACCATCCATGACCTTTCCCAATCCCCCTGCATGTTCCATCCCCTACACCATGACGAAACCACGCAGGGGCACCCTGAAGACGACGACTGGCCAACCCCCACAAGTCCTGTGCCAAGGCAACATGTGTTGAGCAGCCCCCCTGTCACACCACCGCAAATGTCCATGGCCCAGCAGAGGCAACAGTCCCTCGACCTGCTGATCGAGCAACAGCAGGAAGTGTCCACGCTACTCAAGGACCATGCAAATGAATGCGGGGGTTCCAGGGCAGCCATGGAAACATCCACCGAGACACTCAGGGCACAAATAGAGAAAAGTAGTGAGAGCCTCAGGGGAGAAATGGAGAGAAGCACCAAGAGCCTGAGAGCACAAATGGAGAAAAGCACCGAGAGCCTGAGAGCACAAATGGAGAAAAGCACCGAGAGCCTGAGAGCACAAATGGAGAAAAGCACCGAGAGCCTGAGGGGGGAACTGCATGCGACGTCCAAAGACGTTTGTGCTGAACTTGCTGCTGTGCGCCGTGTGCTCTCGGAGCTCTCACAAACCCTCAGAGACATGCATGGACGCGAGCAGGCCGAGACATCATCCGTGGCAAGTTCCGTCCAGGGCAGCCCCCAACGCAGATCTGGCAGGAACCTGCGCTCCACGGGCAGGGGTGCCCCTGATACCCGTAGAGGGGGCTTGCAATAGCGTCTACCCACGGACAGCATGCATATTTGGACACTGGTGTTGGGGGGGGAGGTAGTCGGGTGGAGGGGGTGTGTTGGGCTTCACTGGGTGGCGGGTCCATAGGGTGTATAAATCAAATCACATTAACAATACAGCACCTCATTATCATCCAATGACATGTGTGGACATTGATATTTGCGTACGAGGCCTTCATAGGCGTACAGTCCACAATGTGCCTGTACTACACACACACAGTGCCACAGGTCCCCTTTCCGTGTAATAGGCACCATGCGTGGTTGCTAGAAGCATGCATCTATGATGCTCTGTCGGATTGCACGTGCATCCTGTGCCTCATGGACTCCTTGAGGTGCCTCCACATCCCCACCCTCATCATCATCATCATCTTCAGGTGCATGCAGTACAGCGTCAGGGGGCATGGGCACATTCCTACGTATGCACATGTTGTGCAGCATGACACATGCCATGACCATCTTAGAAACCTTCTCATGGCTGTACATGAGTGCCCCGCCAGACCTGCTGAGGCTGCGGAAACGAGCCTTCAGTAGGCCGAATGCCTGTTCAATGACCACACGGGTACGTGAGTGGGCATGGTTGTAGTCCTCCTCATGCTCGTTCTGTGGGTTCCGGATTGGTGTAAGGAGCCATCTCTTCAGTGGATACCCGGCATCACCTGTATGAGACGAATAAAGGGTGTCAGTGGAATGATAGTGCTAAGTAGCCCCCCCCCCTCCTGCAAGGTCATTGACGCATCAAATGGGCCACGATGTCATGCATGGAATGAGACTCACCGAGTAGCCAGGATCTGTGCCCTGCGTGTCGCTCCATGTAGCGTGGTATTCTTGTGTTCCTCAGGACCATAGAATCATGGGTAGATCCTGGAAACCTGGCACAACAATGCGTAAAGATCTTGTTGGAGTCACACACCATTTGCACATTGATTGAATGAAATTGTTTCCGGTTGCGGTACTGGACCTCCATGGCATGTGGGACAACCAATTCAACATGGGTGCAGTCGATGGCACCAATGCAACCCGGGATGCCGCCAAGTGCATGGAATCCCACTTTTGCGTTGGTAATCTCCTGGTACGTGCGTGGTAGTGTGATGTGGTCGTCGGCGTGCTTCAGGAGGGCATCGTGCACTTGGAAGAGTGTCCGTGAGAACAGTGGCTGTGAAATGCCATGCAACTGTCCCACTGTGTGCTGGTAGGTGCCTGTGGCCAGGAAGTGGAGTACAGACACCACCTTCAGTAGGGGTGGGATGGCGGTTGGGCTATCTATCATGCTCACGAGGTCAGCATGTGTCATGTCCACAATGGCGATTATGGTGTCCCGGTCCAAACGGTAGAGGGTGTGGATCTGCTCAGCAGTGAGGTTGAACGGATCAGCTCGGAGGCGTGGGATTGCGGGCCGCCTGCGTGGTGGTAGTGGCAGTGCTTGTGGGCCTTGCTGACCCTGCCTTGCCCTCCTCCTCCTCCTTCTCCTCCGTCTCCCCTGTGCGCCCGGTTGTTGTACCTGTTGTTGTTCGTCGTCTTCTTGTAGTTGTAGCACTTGCAGTGCTATCTGGTCCCCCAGGCCCAACATCGCTAGTCCTGCCGGTAGCATTTTGGAGTGGGAGTGGTTGTGGGAGGGGTTTGGGTCTGCTATATATGTGCTGTCGGCCTGTATGGCCTCCACCTGTGCTGATTGAATGGATCTGTGGCAGATGCAATCCCTTCTGGCCGAGCACGTCCCGCACGTAAGGCTGCATTTGGCCGCATGGCATCTTGGGATTGGAATCATGTATCAAATCCCGATGGCAGTGTGATGTACTTTGACTGATTTTCATGCTATGCTCCCATTGTTACACATGATATAATTGCAGCCGCTTACATACCTGTGAAGAGTCAGTGGTATGTAGGGCTCGATCGATGGCCGACCCTCATGCAGCACAGTAACGTACTTCACCGACGGGCGTGGCGTCCCATTTGTGATTGCAGCCAGTTAGCATTATGACACACAGCCGCACTACATTGATGTAATTGTGAATGCAAGCGTTCACAGAAGCCTTTTCGACGTAATGTTGCAAGTGAGGAATTCGAAGGCCAGCATTTTTGGTTTTGAAGTAGCGGCGAGGATACGCCCACAGGTCTGGGTGGAAATGTAACGTTCTATTGTAGAATGTCCTTGGGACATGGCCCATAACGAGCAAGCAATGAATGATATGAATTGAATGGGATGCGCAATAGCGTAGTGGACGATAAGGCAGGACGTTCCCAAATCCATCTTGCTTCACAACACTACAGATCCGGCCAGGAGCACAGTGGTTTTTGCAGACTGCATTACGCACAGACGCGATGGAAGTTTCACATATTATGTGAGTGAATATTCATGCGTTTTCATTGCGGGATGAGGGAATGATGAATGGATGCATGGACAGATGATTCCATTTAGGGTCTGCCATGTACATGGGTTTTTTGAATCACTCCCCTTCCCCTGCGCTATGTGATGCAAGGCTGCCATAGTGGGATTTACGTCTATCTGCCCTTGTCGGATCCTCCCTGTCTCGACGCGCCTTCATACACTTGTGTCTAGGCACGTTACTAATCCCATGTCATGGGTTCTATCTTGACGGACGCATGCACAGTAACCGACGTTGCCAATGGTGTATTTACCTCGATTGATTTCGTTATGAATCGATACTGATTTAGGGGTGTGTATATTCCTTTGGAGTGGGCTAGCATGCATGTGGGTGTGGATTTGGTGTGTTGAATGAAGATTGTAATGCATCATGAGTCCCGTAATGCAATCGGTTAATTTGTGTTTCATTTGGGTGACAGGTATCTCCTGCCCTATTGCAGATGCCATCTCTACGCCACTCCTCCAGATGGGTTTTACTCTCGACACCTGCAGCTTCGGGTGAATCAGTGGAGCAGCATTACGATCTTATGGGACGATCGCCAATGGGCCACATGCCCTTACGCTGTACTGGTGGCTAGGTGCAACATTTCGGCCTTTCAGCTCGACTAGTGCCTGCCTCATGGGACGGACCTGCGGTTCTTGCCGCTTCCATGTTGCCTTTTGGAACGTTGATGTAGGCCCTGTGTGCCATGATGGTACAGGGCGTCACACAAGTGGAAGCTGGTCAATTATTGCAGATGCAGCCCTCGGTGATGATGGATGTTTTGGTGTTATTTTGCAAATTGCTGTGGGGCCTTTGTCATTTGGATGTGCATTTAAATTGTATTCCGATATTTGTCGTGTTGCGTTATTCTTTGCAGGTGATGTGGCGATTTTCGATTTGTGGCGGTATGTATTGCGAGATGATCTGCATTGTGTTCCGCCTTCTGAGTTGAGTTGTGTGGTACAGTACTGGCCGCGTTTGCCTACGTAGCACAGTATGGTCACGGATAGGGGCTGCCATTGTGACTGTTTACATGATGTGCTGTTCAGGGGCGGGGGATTGGCTTTTGGCCGACTGGTGCCTGTCAGCCAGGTCGATTGGTGGAATGATGGGATGTTCAGAATGTGGCTGGTCACAGGTGCCTGTGTTTGCGTGCGTTTGTTGGAGGGGGACTGGGGTCATGTCCATTGGAATAGCTTCTGTATTCATGCCATCTGTGCCCTGCAGCTCCCATCGGCCCCTCTTGGGATGAGCCTGGCTGCTCAGTCACTCTGCCAACTTGTGTGGTACATGCTTCTGCTGATGGTTGGTTTGTTTACTGGCAAGAGTACAGGGCTGGTGCAATCCCCCTCAGGATGCTGTTTTGGATGTTGCCTTGCGCTGGTGGCAAGCGATGGGGGACTACTGTTGTTTTGTGTCATGTGTTCTTGATTTTCATTTTGATGTATTGTACCTTCACATTCCTGTGCTGCATCAGTACGGCTATGGTGACATGCCGTACATGGATGCCCACTCACGGGGCGCTTTGAGCCCCTGCATGCATTTCTACGTTGGCATGCATGGGTGAATTGTAGATTTCACTGGTTGCATAGTGTGAGTACATTGCGCCTGCCAGGAGTTGTGCAATGTGGCCAGGGAGTGGAGTACAGGCACTCAGTGGGCCATTTACGGTTGGTTCACGATGCCGTATTTCTCGCCATGGCGGAATGGTACTTTACGACGTGCTTGATGGCGTTCAGTACATGTCCGCTAGGGTCAGAATTCGCGTACCGTTGCGCCATGGCGGTGATTCCGGTTTTGCAAGGCGCGCGTGCGCGTACTTGGTGCAGTTAGCGTTGCCGTTCACTGCGGTGTCGCTAATGGCATCGTACTTTACGGTGACGGGTCATAATCGCAACGAGCGGTGTTCGATGGCGGTATTGCATTTCCGCCATCATTTTTCCATTTCCGCCAGGGTCGTAATGAGGCCCAGTGTGTGGACATGTAACGCCCACCTGATTCCCACGGAGGCGCTGATCCCGGCTGGGCTGCTATCGTTTCTTCAATTGAGAAGCGTAGAGCTCGGACGACTCTCAGGACTGGGCTTCCTCTTATCGAATGTCTGACTTGCAGGGTAAGTTTTCTGCAGGTGGAAGAAAAAGGTTTAATCACCGTTTGATGCGATTCCTTCTCCCACCAATCGCCAGTTTCTCCCACAGCCTAGCTTTCTACTTGTCTCGGCGAGCTCTCATCTTAGGCGTATAAATGCTGAGCTCTCCATCCTGCGTCTGGTGCAGGGGTGCGTGGATTCCAGTTACGTCACTGGATGAGTTCAGTGTTGAGGCTCAAGTCTTTTGCGGCCTTAGTTGTGGCCCTGGTGCTGGGATGCCGAAGAGCGATGCCGCCGTTACTGCACGAGCGGATGCCTGTAAGTATACTGTAGTCTTTAGGCTTTAAAAGATGGGCACCTCAATGATGTCCCTTTTCCTTTGTTTCAGGCCTCGGGATGCTGTGGGCGTAGTTTTCCGTTGCCGCTGCAAGTGCCGATGCACATAAGTATAATGTTCGTTGGCCGCTTTTAATGGCACCTCTAATAATGTCCTTTTTCTAGTTTCCAGGTGCCGGGATGCTGCAGGCTTTATATCCGTTGCCACTGCACGTGCCGATGCACGTAAGTTTAATGATCGTTGGCCGCTTTTAATGGCACCTCTAATAATGTCCTTTTTCTAGTTTTCAGGTGCCGGGATGCTGCGGTTGATGCAGCCGCTTCTGCGCGTGCAAAAACTGGTAAGTTAAGATGAATGCGACTGCCTTCACCCGAACCCCTTTTTAATTATGTCCTTTGCCTTTCAGGTGCAGAGAAGCTGCCGAAGAGAAGGCCGCGGTTAGCTCCGTTGCAATCACGGATGGATCAGGTAAGCGGGCGCGGCTGCGAGCGAGTTGCACTTTTCTAACCTTATGTTTATTCTTTGCAGGTTTTGCCGGTGACTGGATTCCGGGATCTGGTAAGTATTGTTCTGTGTCTTTCTTCATCCACAGGTTGCTGCGCGGAAGCTGAAGATGACTCTAGACCTGGAATGCAGGAGCCGACTCGGTGAGCGTCCTGCTGCTGCTGCAGAATAACGCGAAGCACGTGTTTTCCATCGGGCGTGGTTTAAATAGCAGAGAAGTGCTTCCAGTGTGTGTTCTTCCACCGGTTCCACCCAGGTAAGAAAAGAGTTCCTGAATGGAGGGAATAGTTCCTCCCAGCCCTGATGGCTGGGGACTTCAACCAGACTGGATTGTTCTGGGTAAATATGCAGCATGGTCTGCCTCAGGTAAGTCCACCCAAGCATTATTACACTGTTTATCAATATGAGCCCGGCGCCTATGGTGCCGGGACTGAAACCCTTCATGAGCCTGGTGCCAAAGGCGCCAGGACACGGTCCAAAGGGCCCCTGTAGGGGTCTGCTGGGTCCAGAGTAGTGGAAGACGGGTCTACTTCCGAGGGCGCTGGGCCAGTCCTGGCCCCTCGGGAGTAGCGCCCCTGACAGGACATTCCTTCGTGGGTGCCCGGGGACTACACTATACTTAAGAACCAGCTCGCATCACCTCCTGAGAAGCTAGGCCTTCATTGCTGGACCACAACTACCAATAGTAGACAATCTTGGCAGGGGTCTCTGTGCCTCCCCTCTACCATATAGAGAGCGGAAGTGCAGACCCCCCCTCCGGTCTTTACAGCTGGTGGCAGCGGTGGGATGCTTATGGTTTTAAGACTCAGTGTATAACAGTGCCATTTACGAAGAATATCTGCACTTTATTAAATTGAGGTTTAGTTGTGTACAAGATAACTGCATTACAAGCAATGGAATCTATTGCGAATGGTAAATTGACTCGGATGAGCTTAGAGGCTCTCCAGAGTGCTTGTGAAGCCAGGGAATTAGACTTTGTGGATAAGTCTAGGGCTGAGCTGATAGCTGCCCTGGTGGATTACCAGATCGATTGTGAAACTCTTGAAGGGGGGGATGCAACCAATGAGGACTCTACCCCAGGGGTTGTCGCCGAAACTGATTCTGGGCATTCCACCATTCCTGCTGCCTCTGTTCCGAACCCTAGCAATTCTTTAGAGCTTGAGTTATTAAGGATGAAGTTAGCCTTTGAATGTCGCAGGTTGGAACTAGATGCTGAGCTTAAGAAAGAGGAGTTGGCACAGCAAGTGGAGCTCAAGAACCGGGATCTTGAACTCAAAGATAAGGACCTTGAACTCAAGAACCGAGACACTGAATGTCAGCGAATCCAGCTAGAGAAAGCTCGAGTGGAGACTTCAGCGAAACCAGTTGAGGGTGTCAGGTCCCCAAGTTTATGAAAGATTTGGTTGGTGTGTATGCGGATGGTTCTGATATCCTCCAATGGATTGAAGCGTTTGAAATGGCTTGTGCAATTCACGATGTTGATAAGAGAGATTGGGCTAAGTGTTTGTTAGGCAGAGTGCCTCAAACTGGATATGATTGTATTCTGAAACTGAGTGTGGAAGAAAGGGGTCAGTATGAGTGCATGAAGTCTGCCTTAATCCCCAAGTTTGGCCAAACGCCTACCCAATATCTTAAACGGTTCAGGGATTTTAAGAAACGAGAGAATGTGTCTTGGGTTGACTGGGTGAGTGCTGCGCACATGAACATGATGGGGTGGATTGATGGTTACAAAGTGAAAATGTTTATTGAATTGTCTCACCTCTTGTTTTTTTGAGCATTTTTCGGAAGTCTGTTCACCAGAGCTGCGTCAGTATGTTGCTGACCAGAACATTTTGGACCCCTTGGCTGACAAGTGGGTCTCCCACCGGGTGTCCCCTAAGGACTCCAGTGGGAAGGACAAGGACAAAGAAAAGGGGGCCTCTCAGAAAGCTGAGGAGTCCCAAAAGCAGTCACAGTCGGGTAAACCGAAACCTTCCTCTCCGAAGACCCTAAAACCTAGTGGGGATAAGCCTGTTGTGGGTGGGAGTAAGATTAGTGGTCCGCCTGCTGCAAAGCAGGGTCCCAGTGGTTCCAGTACCGTACCACGCACGGCCGGCACATGTTGGGATTGTGGGGCTCTGGATCACCGAAGGGGTGACCCCAAGTTTAAGGGTAAGGCACTTGGAGTCCAGGCTGTCAGCCTGACCTATCCCTACTCCGTACCTGAGGTGGCGGCCACTGTCCTCCACATTTCTACTGGAATCAGCTTTGGTGATCCCGTAGAGATTTCCTTAGTGTCCCTCGGGGCCTGGGACCAGTACGCAGAAGTACTGGTGACTATACCGCAAAACACTTTTAGGTTTTTGAGAAGTGTCCTCTTGAATGGCCAGCCTTCTACTGGTTTGAGAGACACTGGGGCAAGCATGACAGTGGTGGACAGGACCCTGCTCAAGCCAGAGGACTATGTAGGTGCTCCTCTGAGAACCACCAGGTTAGCTGGTGGGCCTCCCAAATTATCGCCTGTAGCCTTAGTCAAGATTACGATTGGAGACAAGACAGCAAAGCTTCCAGTCCTGGTTCAGGACAACGTGCCTGCGAACATTTTGTTGGGAAACGATTTGGTCGAATTGGGGATGATCACGGATGGTCTACCCATGGCTGCTGTGCCAGTCACCCAATCGCAGGCCACACAGGGTCTGGCTGCGAGTCTGGTACCCTTGCCGACGGGGAAACCCAAAGCACGAAAGAAACGTAGGAGTAAGAACGCCGCCCCTGTGGAAGGAGCCCATGCTCTTCCCGCTGTTTCGACAGCACCCATTGGGATCCATACTCTGGACGGGCTGGGTCCAGTGGTAAATCCCGTTTCAACTCCTGTGGGAGACGAGCCAGAAGACTTTCCTGTGGGAGTGGCTCTTAACCCGGAGGATCATCCCGACTTTCAATGCTTGTTGGCTGCACGGGGACCCTCCCAGGAGGACTTCTGTAAGGGAAAGAGAGAGTGCCACTCTTTCGAGGGTCTGAGGACACAGGCCCTGTCCCAGGCACAAGGAGAGGTGCCTAGGACATTGCGGATTTATTGGGAGGGTGAGATCCTTGTTAGTGAGCCCACTAAGCCTGAACCTGGTGCCCTCAAAAGGTTGGTGGTACCCCAGGTTTACAGGCCCTTCCTGCTGCAGTTGGCGCATGAGGTGCCCTTGGCTGGTCATCTTGGTACCAAGAAGACTAAGCAGAGGTTCTCTGCCCGGATGGGAGTAGAAGTGGAGTCCCACTGCAGGACCTGCCCAACTTGTCAGTTGTCTGGCAAGACTGGAGGCAGAGTCATCGCCCCACTGCAACCGTTGCCAGTGGTTGGCACACCGTTTGAGAGGGTGGGCATCAACATCGTCGGTCCCCTTGACCCTCCCACATCGGGTGGACCACGGTTCATCCTAGTCTTGGTAGATCATGCCACCAGGTACCCTGAGGCTATACCCCTTCGGACGGTTACGGCCAAGGTGGTTGCCACGGCTCTCCTAGGCATTTTCACTGTGTTGGATTCCCCAAGCAGGTTGTCTCTGATAGAGGATCCAACTTCATGTCGAGTTACATGAAAACCATGTGGAAAGCATGAGGGGTAACCTATACATTCTCCACCTCTTACCACCCCCAGACCAATGGTCTGGTTGAGAGATTTAATACAACTCTCAAAGGCATGCTAGGTGCTTTGGAAGAGCCCCTCAGGTAGAAGTGGGATCTTCTCCTGCCGTGCCTGCTGTTTGCTTACCGAGAGGTACCTCAAGAGGGTGTTGGTTTCAGCCCCTTTGAGTTACTCTTTGGGCACCCCGTGAGGGGGCCCTCGCCTTGATCCGAGAAGGTTGGGAGGCCACCTCTCCAGGCCCCGCCAAACAAGTGGGGGACTATGTGTTAGGCTTCCGACGGAGGATGACACAGATGATGGGTCAAGCAACAGCAAATCTTAAGGCCAGCCAGGAATTGAATAAGTACTGGCATGACCTTAAAGCATTGCAAGTGGATTGGACTCCGGGATAGGTGGTCCTCGTGATGGAGCCTACCAAGCCTCGGGCTTTGGCAGATAAGTGGACTGGACCCTTCAGGATAATCTCCAAGATGGGCGAGGTCAATTATCTGGTTGACATGGGAGCCTCTGGGGTAGCCCCTCAGATATTCCATGTTAACAGGCTCAAGCCTTTCTAGAGGCGGGACGAAGTCTCATGCCTCTTGCTAGCTTCAAGGCAAGAAGAGGATGAGGGTGAGCCCCTTCTTGATTTGCTGCATAGCAACCCTCAGGATGGCTCAGTGGAGGGAGTACATCTCTCTCCCGATCTGATGACAGAGCAGCAGAAGGCCTGCAGGAGTTTGCTCCGGCGGTACGCCTCTCTGTTCTCACTGACACCAGGCTTTGCACCGTGGTGTAGGCACGAGATTGACACTGGTGACAGTGTGCCTGTCAAAAGCAGGTGCTACCGTATGTCAGATACCGTCAAGAACCACATCCAGGCTGAGGTCGCCAAGATGTTGGATCTGGGTGTTATTGAACCCTCAAACAGTCCCTGGTACAGTCCCGTGGTCCTTGTCCCCAAGGTAAGTTCCCAGGCAGGTACCAAGGATTGGAGGTTCTGTGTGGACTACCGAGGAGTCAATGCCGTCACCAAAACTGACACGCAGCCTTTGCCCCGGGCTGATGAACTCGTGGACAACATAAGTGCTGCCAAATATGTGAGCACCTTCGACCTTACCTCAGGCTATTGGCAAATAGCTCTGATGGACCATGCAAAGGAAAAGACGGCGTTCTCAACACCAGAGGGACTCTACCAGTTTAGAGTCATGCCTTTCGGGCTGAAGAACGCCCCTGCCACTTTCCAGAGATTAGTCAACCATGCGCTCAGTGGGCTGGAAGCCTACTGAGCGCATGGTACTTTGTGTGGCTTACTTAGACGACATTGCCGTCTACAGATCCACCTGGGAAGAGCATTTGACTCATCTGGATAAAGTGTTGCAGGCGTTAAAAAGGGCTAACCTCACTATCAAGGCCACCAAGTGCCAGATAGGTCAGGGGAAAGTCACCTAGCTTGGTGATGAGGTAAGAGGGGGTCAAATCCAACCTATCCCCAGTAAAGTACAGGATGTACATGCTGGGAGACTCCCACTACTCCAACCCAGGTGAGAGCCTTTCTGGGCCTCACTGGGTATTATCGCCATTTCATGGCAGACTATGGAACCATAACTGCACCCCTGACAGCGTTGACTTCGCCCATACAACCTAGGAAAGTTAATTGGACTGAAGACTGTCAGAGGGCCTTTGATGGCTTGAAAGGAAGTCTGTGTCGGGCACCCGTGCTGTGTGCGCCTGATTACAGCAAGCCCTTTATCGTTCAAACTGACGCCTGCGACACCAGAATTGGAGCTGTCTTGTCCCAGTTAGATGACAAAGGAAGAGAATATCCGATCATATTCATCAGTAGACAACATAAGGGTAGGGAACTTAGGTGGGCTACTGTTGAAAAGGAATGTTTTAGTATTGTTTGGAGCCTTAGGCGTTTTAGACCCTACCTTACCGGGTCTACCTTCAAGGTCCAAACCGATCATAAGCCCCTGACTGGCTGGAACCTTCTCAACAACCGTATGTTGTGGGTACGCCTGTGGGTGGGACCTGGGTGAATGGAGTCTGTGACGAATATACTTTCTATGTTGTGGTTGTCTAGTATCTGGTGTTTGACACAATGGTTGAGACAGCCCTGCCCGAAACCGGTATGAATGCAGCTTGGAGTGTTGAATGGATCGGTACTTGTCCCAATACACATAACTTGTTGTGAGTGTCTGGAGAGAAGTGAAAAGCCTGAATACCTTGTGTGCCTGAATGGCTGCCTGCCTGCATGAATGACCGTAGTCGTGATTGGATGCTTGAGTGTGACCCAGCGGAATGAATGGGAGATCAACAATATATCTGGGGACCTCTCACTGCTAGGAATCGTGTTCAGAAGCTGAAGTCCACTACGACGAGTAACTGGAGTAACTGAAGCTTGATCATGAAGCCCTGCTGGACGAGAAGAATTGCTGTTGCTCTCCTTCACAATCTGAAAGCTGCTGTGCTTCAAGAACTGACCCAGAGAGGACCTGGTAAGGCGCCCTATTCCCGTGCTATGAGGGACCATCGTGCACTGCTGATATTTGCCTAAGCTCCCTGGTAGACAGACCTTCGACAGGCTTCCGACCCGATACAGGGACTCCTGCGGAACTCCAAGGAGAAGCGCCCGGACTGTTGTCTGCCAGTGTCGACAACCGCCATTGCCGACTGGAGCCGCCATGCTCCTGCTGCCTAAGAACTTCATTGATCCAAGGACGCTCTCATCCGCATCGTCGCTGCTGTATCCTGCTGGAGAAGGCCTGACCGTCGCCGCGCCGAGGAGCATCCACCGGTGGGTTTCCCGCCACCCAAAGACCACAGAGACACCGACGACTCGACGCCCTTGCTGGGCCACAGTTCTTCAACTCTTTGAGCTCAAGAACTATCGACACCGAGGTGCCCCGCATGCCTCTTCCTGGCAGGATGTTTACGCTACCCCGTCAACGAGCACTGCTAGAAACGATACGGCCACTTCACTGTCATAGCTTGACCTGTTCTCTGTCGGACGTTCAACGACCCGTGACTCCTTCCTGAAAGGGAGGACACTCAAGAAGGGTTTCCCCAACGAGGAAAGCTACAACGCCAGGTACTTTGGGGTTGCAGAACTATTGGAAAGTCTAAGTGTGAACAATATATGGACTGGGCTTGGATCTTTCTTCTACAGGTTGCCCAGGTAGGGGGATCTCCACACAGAACTGTGTCTAGGTAGCGGGACCAGTATTCTGCCTATTGCTCAACCATCTTGCTTTCCTTCCTCTCTCTACTGCTGGTTTCCTCTTTATTTTGATCGGTGTGTCATTCTGACCGTATGAACTTTAAGGAGATCTAATAACGTTAGTGGTACCACTTTAGACTTGTATATATTTACCATTGTTGATTTTCGGAGTACAAAGTGAGTTATTGTGATTGTGTATATGACCTTGAATATTAATTATATAAAGACTGTGTTTTAACCGATACAGTGTGTGGACATTCCTTCGTGGGTGCCCGGGGACTACACTGTACTTAAGAATCAGCTCCCATCACCTCTTGAGAAGCTAGGTCTTGATTGCTCGACCACAACTACCAATACTAGAGAATCTTGGCAGGGGTCTCTGTGCCTCCCCTCTACCATATAGAGAGTGGAAGTGCAGACCCCCCCTCCGGTCCTTACACGGGGCAAAGTCCCTTTGCACAGTCGGCCGCGGCAGACTCTGCCAAGAAACTTTTGTTTGCACACTGAGCGCGTGCAGTCGAGTGGTTTTTGTAACATGCTGGGGCACAAACGCAGCCAGGCAGCGACTGCGGGGGCGAGTCCCTTTGATATGCTAACCACGTTTGCGACTTGCAAGTACATAGCCCTATCATCACAAGTGCTCGTAACTGGGGGCAATCAGGCGCCCTCACCACCTACACAGGAAAGACATTAAGGCCTTTTCAAGTTATTTGCTAAAATCAGATATGCCAAAGACACTAAAAACTTCTAGCACGTCGTTGGTGCTAAGACCTACTCCAATTTGACCTACTTCTGCTCATGCCTTAAAACGCAAAATGCTAAATCATATATTTGTGAACAGCGGAAAGAAAATGTGTGCGGGTGACATTCGTGGCTTTTGCAAACCCACCCTAGTGGGTTTGACTGGATCAGCTACCTCTCATGATGAACAACTAGTCCCTCTCACACACGATGTAGTAGCAGTTTCTGCGTACTGTTCCATCACAGATACACAACTATTATCTGTGGAAGGGCTGCCGAACATTTCTCCTATGAGGCAGTTGGAAAAGTCCATGATCAATGTGCCCATAGAATCTGAGGAGGGACCAGCAGAAGTGACTCCATCTGAGACACCAACGAAAATTGTCAATGATTTGATGCTTTCTGCCCCAGTGCCCATTTAAGAGCAGTGACTGGAAGACATTAGCATTCATGTGGAAAACATTTTACTAATTGCTTCTTCATCGGGCATAACTTTGGCAGGTAAGAGTCTCTATCAGTCACCTAGCCTATTCGATGATTCAATCCACACAGTGCATATATCCCTAGTAGGTCTAACTATGGATGGTCAAGCCTCTCAAAGGTTTAGTGAAGTTCCCATTTCCAACATGAACCCACTGACTCAACCACAACACAATCTACTTGAGATAACATTGAATGCTATGAGTATGACCATAAATACGTTGACCAAGCTGTTTGAAACATTGGACTGTAAAATCACAACTCAAGCCAAACAAATAGATCAACTGTTGAGATGGATGAGTGAACTGGTACCCTTGAAGAGTCCTCCCCAACTACATGGAGAAGTTGCAACTGAATGGGTGAAAGACTGTGCACCGGTGTTTTCATCACAACAGAATGCTCCTATTGATTCTGAATGTCCACCTGCAGTGACAATATCATACCTGCCAGAATTTAATCATATCATAGGGGCAACGATCATCACAAATAACATGGTAAATGAACCTGCTCAGTTGGATGCCTCTAACTGCCCAAATGAACAGCCTAGTAGAATTGTCATCAGCTCTCCTTCATCACCAACGAGCCCCAAAAATCTCATGGAAAATCAAGATCCTGTTTTTCCACAGAAGCCTGGACCTTCAAACTGTTGTCCCGACAGATGGGCTAATGGTACCGAAAATTCCATACAATCTTTTTCAATTGAAAGTTGGCAAAATGCGAAGGGATGACCAATCTTGCCTGGCAAAGAAAACCAAAAATCAGAAGGCTCTACCATTTTGAGCCAGGGCCAATATAAAGTGTTTATAAAAACTTTTGGCTCCTCAATTGAACCTTGTCTGAAATCACGACTGTTAAAATAAAAAAAACAATCTCAAATTGCGATAATCGCTGAAAAAGATGCTGACAAGCCAAAAGAGGTAGAAGATTATGCCCCACTAAATAAGTTGATAGCGTCCATCCCATCTGCTCAAGGGAGCTCGATTGACATCGAATCTTCTTACTCAAGGTCAGCTGACAAGCGGGAGACTTCAACGGCCGCTGAACAAGATAAATTACAATTTTCTGCTTTAGCAGACGACAGGCTACAAATTGAAAATTCCATAAAATAATATATGGAATTAAAACAAATCAGTGTTGATTCCAGAATGAGGCAGCCACATTTGCCAAAGGTGGGGACTGATGTTGAGCTGAACCATCAGATCCATCACGCAAGTGCACCTGTGGGTCAGACCAAGAGGAATATAATATTGAATGCCCAAGACAGCACAAATACACAAGTGCGAATCTATAACCAGGAGGTGGAGAAACTGAATCCAAAAAAAGTGACACCTGCTGTCAAATTGGTAGGGCAGTGGGATAATCCAACCAGGGTTCCTTGACGAATCGAGTGGACGCAGGTCAAAATAAAATGGCCGCGACGGAAGCTGACAATGCATCCGTGAGAGGTGATACCACCCTTGGATCATCAAATTCTCTAAAACCACAACAATCCTTTGCTCCCTTGGGAACTCAATCCATCCAACAGCAAAGTAGCTGTCAGATTGAAGATCATAGAGCCAAGGCGGTGAAAAGCTACTTCAGTCACAACACAGCTAGCCAGGCTACTTGGAGCAAAAGTGGTGATGTAATTACTCACACTAAGGTGCAACATATGGATAACACACAAGCACATTTATCACTCTATCAAGATTGTCAACACAAACAAAGAACAAGAGAGACTCCAACTGGGACATCTAGGCGGCCTGTTGAGTCTAACATTGTAAAAAAGAAGTGGGACAAATTCCATAGGCTGATACTTAAATGTCGGCCTGCACCTTTTACTCCATACATAATGAACAGAACGAGTATCTTGGCCATATGCGAGGAGGTCAGCACATTACAGGATATCACTACCGCAGATATTGAACAGGTTGAATTTTTCCAGGACAATGATTTTTCAATTGTGAGACTGTGGTTACAATCGAATCTAGTGAGAAATGCCCCATGGCAAGCGCGAATGGAAATATTTTGCCCTTGGATTCATTTTGGCCAGAGATCCATTCATCATAGACTCTGATGGTCACTTAAGCCTGGAAAACCACGTCAACATTGGTGAAATCTCTGACTATCAAAATAAAGTAAATGGCGAGGGGAAACTAAAGAATACTAAGGTGCAAGAATACATCTCGACCCATGCGAGAATCCAAGATCTAGACTCATAACTTAAACTTGAGAAAGAGAGTGGTGCCATTTCCTTGATAAGTTGGAATACATGTGGCTTTTCACACTTTCTAGGAGGCAGTGCTGATTTTTTAGCCTGCCATGATATCATCATCTTACAAGAGACCTGGTTAGTTGAAAAGCCTACATGAGAAGACCATACCATTATCTTTTACGTGGCCAAGGTATCTAAACAAGGCCGACCTTCGTCTGTTATGATAGTCGCGATAAAAAATCATAAGGACTGGCATCTTCTGTGGTGGGCTGCTCTGAATTTGTATCTAGTTTTGACAAAGTTAACATTCCCAGGCGGGGTTGTTGCAATCCTCAATATGTATCGCAACCCCAAGGGGATTTGAGACGATGACTTCTGTTGTGACCTGGAAATCCTGTTAAATGTAATCTCTGCTTCGTTGGAAATAACCAACATAATTGTCATGGGTGATCTAAATCTACAGTTACTACCAGTCAACAATCTCAAATATAATCTTTCCTGTATGAGATGGCACCTTCTGATTAAAAACAGAGGACTCTGGATGTGCAATGGATCTCTTCCTGGAGGCACGACGCCTCATATGACATGGAAAAGAGGGGCTAGCACATCAAACATTGACTATGTTTTTGTTGACTTAGGCACGTTTGAGGCAGCCAGGAGTTTTAAGATATTCCGACAAACAAAAAGGTGACCATAACATGTTAAATCTAGTATGGTCAGTAAAGGTGAAGGCTCTAGATGGCATCTCGAAATAGCTTCCTCAAGCCATGCTGGTAAATAATGCACAAACACATTTAACGTGGAATCTTCGAACTTTGACATCTTTCCACCAAAACGTCGAGAGCAGTTACCATGATGGCACAGCCGCCTCTGGAAATTATCCATCTTTCCTTCACCTTTATCGACATGCCCAGTATAAACCTCGACACAAACATGACTCAATGGCGCAAGCCAAAAAGGCCCTGTTGCGCAAAAACAAAAAGCTTATTGCTGCATCAAATTGTGTCAATAAGCATCAATTGACACATTCTCTCAACTGTCAATATAGAAATGGGCTATGAACGCACCAAATGCACTTGTTGCAAACAGATGGTGATTAATATTGAAAACAATACAGCACAAAAGTCTGTTCAGCTGAATGGTGTAAATGAGAGTGAGTGGGTCCTGTATTTTACCAACATGTATCAGAGACCCGTGTGTGATAACATCTACACCACTCTAGAGTATTCATTGAAGAGGAGGATATTCTGTAACAAATTTAAAAACTTAGCAATTCTCGAGCACCAGGTCCCGATGGGCTTAGTAATTTTGTGTTCAAACAGAATCCTGTCCTATGGGCTAAAAGTTTGTGTAACATCTTTAATCATATAATATCTATAAACACAATACCTCCCTCATGGCAATCTTCGGTGGTTGTTCCCATCTTTAAAAGGGGAGATCGTCAGTGGCAAGTAACTACAGACCCATATCCCAGTTGTATGCTCCTGGGAAGCTATTCTCCATATTTATATTGAGAGACTTCAATAAGTGGACTCTATACTCTGGTAGAAGAGATCCACTACAAACTGGATTCATAACTGGGATGGGCACCTGTGTAAATCTGCTCACATTAACATCAATAATTGAACATCATCATGTTAAAAAACAACCGTTATATATGACGTTCATAGACTTACGAGCAGCGTTTGATTCCATCGCGCGAGAGCAATTAATTCATAAGCTGATCCAACATGGATGCCCTCTGTACATTGTCTCTCTCATTAAAGATCTGCACACCAACAACAGCCTCCAAGTAAGACTTTCAGCGATGGCAAACTATCTGTCCCAATAATGACATATAGAGGGGTCAGACAAGGTTGCACACTGGCTTCAGCAATCTTTAATTTCTTTATATCTGATGTAAGCAATGCCTTTATGAACATCCTAACTGGCCTTCCGAAGTTGGCAAACAGGCCCATTCCATTTCTAATGTATGCATACGATTTGGTCATCACATCCAAGACACCTAAAGGGCTTCAGAGAGCATTGGATGCTGTTGCCTTATACACTCAGGAGAATCAGTTGGTTATAAATCTTGAGAAAACGAAGGTTATGCTATGTAATTCAACAAGAAAGCTTTGCCAGAAAGCTGGTTTTTGGAACCTCAGTGGAACCAGACTACAAGTATTTCAAACGTATACCTACTTGGGAGTGCAAATAGTGAGTCATGGTGGTGCCCAATTATACAGGCATATTCTGGTTGACAAAGTAACAACAGCCATACAACAAACTAAAATTATCCAAGGTAAATACGGCAAATTTACAGCTGCCCCAGCCCTGACGTATTACTATCAAAAAGCAACACCTATTTTGTTGTATGCTTCAGAAACTAGAACCACGCTGATAGAAAGGTTTTGGTCTACCTGGGAGGGTTAATATTGGTGCAGAGTCTTAAATCTTCCCAGTTGTGCACCACTTCCTCTTATACGTCATGAAATTGGCCTTATCTCATTACACATGAGAGACACATGGCAAGTGGTGGCTCTCTTTGGAAAGTGCCTATTAGATATCCAAACCTGCACTGTATTGGGAATCTTTGCAGATTATGTTGTTTCATCTACTGACACATTTATCATCAAGTGGGGCACTCAGGTTATTCAAGCACTGGCTTCTGTAGATGTAACATGAATGACTCTGCTCCAAAATCCGATGCAGGTGAAAACCAGGCTCTTCGCAATGGACTGGATTAAAACCAGAGAGAAGTGCACAGGCTATTGCAATTTTGACACCGGCTTGTTTGTAATAAAGAAACATAGTAATCCAGAGCCATATCTACTTAAGGTACCTTCTCCAGCACATAGAAATGACTTTCTTCGACTAAGGTTAAATTTGTGGTCCTCTAGGCAAGTCTTCGCACAGTGGAAAATAATGAATGAATCCCTGAAGTTCTGTCGCTTCTGTGGGGAAGAAAATAAAGAAGAAACTTTGAGGCATCTCTTAACTGAATGTGGGGCTCTTATAAATCAACGTAAAACACACTGTAAACAAACAGTGGAGCTCTACAGAGTTTTAATCTCTGAAACCTTGTGGAAAATGATTCACTCTTGTTATTCCACAACCGTGAGAATAAGAGCCATAGTGCTCTTACATGATCTAAAACACCATTAAATCAATTGCCGTATGACAAAGGATGTTAGCCATGAAGAATGATACATTATTCCTCAATTGTTTAGGTCTTCGTCAACAAATAAGAACTGTATAATTAAGACGAACATGGCGTTGTACACTGTAATACTTTAATTTGGAATTGTTATTTTTGAGTGTTGTGTTTTATTTATATTCTATTTTAAGGATTGTTTTGGTGAGCATGATAGTTTGTGCTAGTGGTCTAAAATTATCTCAAATGTATCATCAAATTCTAATGTTTTGATTCAAATTATGTGTTAAAATTTTATTTTTATGTTTTAAGTAATTTGTTTCTGAAAAAATATATTGTACAGATGATTTAAATCAGCTATATCAATAAAAATAAAAATAGAAAATAAATACTCAATACACTCAACCGGCCTCACATCACAATGACCCCCCCAAGCACATGTGCATTTCTTCCTTTATTTAGCCCCCATTGACCAACGAAGTTTAGGAAACTCTTTTGTCCAACATCCATTATTTCACTCTGTTGATAGCAGCCATTTCCATAGTGCAGCAACCAACATTACATCCAGTATCTGCACTGAAATAGATGCTGTAACCCCCAGGAAACCCCAAACGAGACAGTACCTGATATTTCCGTCCTCGGCTCCTATATGTTCCTATCTTGTCCCGAGAGGTGTTGCTAGGTCTGGAAAAGATCAGGGTCTAAGCTAATGTTAAGACTGGTGGGATTTCGGGCTAGCTATAGCCTTTTGGTTGTAGTCCCTGAGCTTCTATAGCTCCCTCAACCCACCCCTCTAGCAACGCCACCTGCAATTCGTTCTCTGCCGCAGAATTTGCTGACCGCACCAGCACTGACCGATTGATACTTGTGTATTCTGTAACTCTTCAACCTGTCAAAGCACCTGCGAATATACTAGTTCAACACAGCCGACCGCCGAAAAACCAGGACGCGTCATGCTCTTTCACAGTTGCTAATGACCTCCTTGACATCCTTGTAGCTTCTGTCACAGCCGCTAGATGAGCTACACTACTCCAAAACAATCGCTGCTCAAAACGCAGAGCCTGGAGTGGACAGTTCATCTCCTATGCCGGCTGTCATAGACAAATGACGCACGTTTTTCATTTATCCACAACCAAGGCATTATGGGGCAGCTGTAAGTAAAGACCATTCTTTTTAAAAGTGGCACAAAAACAGGGCAAAGGTATAGTACTGAATGTTCACGGTGTCCCCTCGCCGCCCATGGCTTTCGCAAGGCACGGGACTTACACTCCAGATTTGTACTGCACAGAGTACTTCTTCCTCGCGCCACTGAATCTTGCAGGTGAGGAATCTCAAGTGTCCCTAAGGGACTCAGTGCCTATCGTCCGAGTTTGGCTCGAGTGCGGCAATCGGGAAACCTTCCCAAGGTTCAAGCTGCGGCGTTACTCCCTGGCTAGGACTTCCCCGAACGTCGCCTTTGACAGAAATGGGACAATCAATGCAAAATAAAGGAACAATAGGCACAAATTCATTTTTACCACTGAAACCTCGAAATCCGCTGAAATCACAAAACCGTTGCACGTTTTAACATATTTACACTTAGAACAGTTAATAAAACATCCAACAGTATTTATCAACTTACCCATCGAAATCTGCCGAAACCAAATTTAACATATTTACACATTTTCCCCAATTTCCATTTGTAAGGCTACCCCAGTCAGCAATAACCTAGAGGTCCTACCTACTCTGAACTATGCCAGAAGGGTGAGGGCGGGTGGGTGTTCAGGCAGGGGGGGGACTGGATAGTGACTGAGCTCCAGTCCCTCCACGCCTTATATGCGGTCCGAGGGCGTGTCAGAAGCTGCTGCCTTGGAGACGCCCCCCTCCTCCTGGAGGAGGAGAGAGAAGATTCTGCCGAGGGGAAAGGGCAGCTAGAGGGCCTTCCCGCTATGTGGGATGTCCCTCTACCACCTCCTGCGGGGGCTTGGACATCCCCTGAGCGGTGTCAGCCCCATTCTCCCCCCAACCCCTCTATCGTGAGGAGGTAACAGACCCTAGAACATAACCTACTAACCCAATAATAGACAGACACTAGTTTTACATTTTGGAAACAACAGGTCACAATTTATTGGAGCATAACAACACAGGGGGCAGCCCCAGCCCTAAATGCATCATGGTTCACGACCATACTTTTTAAAAGTGGCCCAAAAGAAGGGCAAAGTTATAGTTCTGAATGTTCAGTGTCCCCTTGCCACCCATGGCTTTCGCAAGGCACCGAACATATACTCCAGATTTGTACTACACAGTGTACTTCCTCCTCGGGCCACTGAATCTTGCAGGTGAGGAATCTCCAGTGTTCCTAAGGGACTCAGTGGCCATCGTCCGAGTTTGGCTCGAGTGCGGCCATCGGGAAACCTGCCCACAGTTCAATCCGCAGTGTTACTCTCCTCCCCGGCTTCAACTTCTACAACTGCCCTGAACTGCACCACGATTTGGGGGTGGCCCTCCCACTTCCCCAAATGCCCCCATGCTCCAAGCAACTTACCATCGTTCTAGCTGCAACCAGCCTTCAAGAGTGCCACCAGCATGTCCGTGAGCAACAGGTCGTTCCCTTTATTTGTATTTGTATTTGTATTTGTATTTATTTATTTGTAATGCAAATTTATCCGACAGATGCACTCCGTCTGTCGTATAGTGGGAAGGGAACGAGTTTAGGCAAGTGTGCCTTACAAAACCAAAGCCTTCAGCTTTTGTACATTTCTCAATCCCTCTGTGGAGCCTGCTCCTGGACTTCTCCATACCCCTGTACGCGTCCGTCCTGCGCCATTGCAGCCTGGGCACAACTTCTGACCAGATGATGTCGGTGCCCGGCAATTCTTGTGCCAGTGTACGCAGGCCCACCTGGATCTGAGCCCATAATCGGTCCCTTCCCATGATGGGAAGGTCGTTGCCACCCAAATGCACCACCAGCACTGTATCCATCTGTGCACTGCTGGCAACAATGAGTGCCACCTAATACCTGACGCCCCCAACCACACAACCCTGTTCTTTTCCATTCCTAGGTTGGAGCCCATGTGCCATTGCTGGGCCGCGATCTCTGCCTGTGTTATAAAGGAATGGCCTACCATACATGCGGCCTCATCTGTAGGTACAAAAATATTGGGTTTGAGAAAACGTTATCTATGCAGAAAAACAGAAAAATTCCCCCTATGTCCCGCCTGCCACGGACTCTGTAGTCTCCTGTGGCCTTACATAAACTGAAAGCGGTTTGACTGCCATCTCCCTATCATTTGAATTACGGGTGCCGGCATGCTCTGCAAAAAGGCCGCTGTGGCTGCACCTATGTGAAAACTGTGGGAGTATCATCCGCTCCCCTTAAACCCCACTGCCCCCAAGGAGTTTGACAGAATCTTCCTAAACTGGTAGCTGGTGAGTGGTGTACCATTTAAATGCACCAGGAGGGGGCCTGGCTGCTGGGATTGCAAAGTCAAGTACCCTTTCAACAAAGTGACCAGGCAACTGCTGCTGTGGCTGGATTGGTGGAGCACCACCAACTTCCCTTTTCCCCCTTGGTCCGTCTTACACAAGCGCAATTTAATTGTCAAAACCAGCCTGTCAGAATTAGGACAGAACTGTACATCTCCAAAAGCTAGAGCCCTACTAGAGAGATCCCCCTTCCCCCCTGCCACCGGTTCGCTGGTCCTAAATGCCCCAAAAAATGCCAGTGAAAATGCCGCCTTGAGCAGTGCCTCCTCGAAACCATTAAAGCATTTCCCGGACAGTGCGCACAGCAGTTTCTCCAGTAATTCAAAGTCAATGGGTTTCCAGGTGTCCCACTTGGGCCCCTCCTCCCGACCCCATCCCTTCAAAGCCATGTGTACCAAAAACCCTTTTGTAGGGTCCCCCAACCCCTTCAATTTGCAATGGAACGCAATGACAGCCAGCTGACTCGCCGCCCAACTCCTGCTCCTACCGTTACCATGTGCCCAGACAACAAATGCCTGCACTTGTTCCTCTAATGAAACTCCAGATATTTCCTGTGTCTGAATCATGCGGACAAACTTATCGTAGCCCAGCCAGTACCGGAATCGAACGCTGGTGTGAGTGATCCCTCCCCCAAGTACCAGAGCGCCTGGTCCACGTCACCAGCTGCCACCACTCGCTTCAGCACACCAACCCCTCCTTCCTTGCAATCGGGTGTTCCGCCCGGAACTTGCGCCGCTGAAAATGAGAAAGCGCATCAGCCGCCACATGTACACTTTGTACATGCCGTGCCCTGAACTCGATATTCCCTCTTAAGCACACTTCCACCAACCTTCTCAGTAGGCTCAAGACTGCTGGGCAAGAGGCTGACTTTAAGTAAATGGCCTGAAACACGGCCTTGTTGTCGCACCAGAAATGCACCCTCCTGTTACCGAATTCCCTGGGCCATAGTGTGAGAGCCAGGACGATGGGAAATAGCTCTAACGCCATTATATTCTTAGTCCTACCCTTCTTGTGCCACTGCCCTGTCCATTTCTGGATTTCTGGGGGCACCACTCCTGCCCCAGTATGACCCCAAAACCTTCACTCTCTGAAGCGTTAGAGTATAACTACAGTTCTTCACTGGTCTGCCAAGGGCCCCTTCATAACAGTACCCCATTGTAATCGCAGAGGAATGCCCGCCACATGCGCAAATCCTGCCATTAGGCAGATGTGGTGGTGGGCCAGTGTCACCCCTGCTGTTGCCCTGGCCAGCCTGTTCTCTAATACCCTCCACGCCGGGATGACTTTGGCTGCAAATTTCAACTTCCCCAACATTGCTGCACCTCTTCCATTGTGGTCTTGTCTTTTGCTAAAGCAGCCTCTATTTTCTCAATCAGTTCAGATACCTTCTCATGGAGCAACCTGCAAGACCCCTTTATGGTGTCTATCTCAATCCCCAGGAAAGTCAATACTTCCGTGTGTCCCTGTGTCTTCTTTGGCACCAGTGGGACACCCTTCCTGGCCATCAATCCTTGGAATGAAGAAAGTGCGAGCATTTTATTCTCAGATCCTTCTTGTCCCATAAACATGAAGTCATCCAGATAATGGATCATGTCCCCCCTTTGTTCCACCCTGCGGGCTGCCCACTCAAGAAATGTGCTAAAGGCCTCGAAATATGCACAAGAAACAGAGCAACCCATTGGCATGCATTTGTCAACATAGAAATGGCCCTCCCAATGAAACCCTAACAGGTGAAAACTTTGCTGGTGGACTGCCAAAAGTCTAAATGCAGACTCAATATATACTTTAGCCAAGAGGGCCCGTCGTCCCGACCATCATCATGGCTTGGTCAAACAAGGCATAGTGCACCGAGCACCAGTCCTGGTCCAGCCAGTCATTTACTGAATCTCCTTTTGGGTAGGACAGGTGGTGGATTAACCTAAACGTGCCCTTCTCTTTCTTGGGGACAATCCCAACGGGGGAGACAATACAATTGGGAAGCAGGGGTGGGGGGGGGCGGCCAAAGTGCCTGCCACCCTACCTAGCTCCAATTCCTTATCAATTTTCTGTGTCACTACCTGAGGTTGGCGGAGTGCAGAAGGGAGGTTCCACGTCATCAGCCCCATCAAGGGGCCTTCGTAGGGGATCTTAAACCCTAGAGAGAAACCTTCCCACAGTAATTCCCTATCCCCCAACCTGGGGTAATCCTGCAGGAATTCCAGGAGCACCTCCTTGTCCACCGGGGATGGGCCCTTTGCCACCATCTCGTTACTGGCCCCCTTTGTGCTGTTCTCCACCCCTAGGTGCCCCTTCTGCCTTAATGCAGGACGTGATTGGGTGGCTGCCTCCACATTTGAAAAATTGATGAGGGAATTTGCACCTGGGCCCCCAACTACAAGACCCTTTGTTGAAGGACCTGCATGGTTTTGTCAGCTGTGGAGACCTTGTGTGCCCAATCCCTCTTTTATTCTGTTCCTTCTTACCGTGCCAATGCTTCTTAGCCGGCCTGTACCAATCCTCCTTCGGCACGCTGGTCCTTTCCTTGCCCCTTATGAAAGCCACCCATGGCTCCTTGTCCTTCTTATCCCAAGTCTTCTAAGGTACCAGGGCCATTTTCCTTCTAAATGCCCTATCATAATCAATACAATCTGTGGTGCCATATTGCCTGTATTCCATTGTGATCCCCCTCTAATATGGCTTTGTAGTGCCAGTGGGCTGGGTTCGGTGATTCCCACAGCTGTTCCCAAGGTCCCAATGACGGCCGCTGGCTGTGGGGGGGCTACCCAGACTTCCCTCATGGCAGTGCTGGGAGCCCCAGGCGTAGGCAGCACGGATGCCCGCAATAACTTCAACATTTCCCTCAGTGTCCCATTCATTTTATAACTCATCCCCGCCCTAACCGCTGGTTAATAAACTCAATAAATCATTACAGGATGGCGCAGGAGATTAATTATCTGTAGCTGGGAACCCCAAAGGGTCAGAAGCGGGTCCCTGTGTGTTTTGGGGTGGGTGCCCCTCAGTGGGGGGTGCTTGTGGCGGGACTGCCCCAAGTGGTATGACCGCTGACTGCTTTGCCCTGCCCTTTTAGCCACCTATTTCTTTGAAGTTGGCATGGTCTGGACCCCTAACCCGGTTGTACTAACTCCCCAACAGGTAAAACAGACACTGCCTTACCCTTTGTGCCCCTTGGGGCCCTCTTTGGTTTGGGTGTCAAGACAACCGGAAAATCAGTAAGCAGTTGGGTGTCGGCGACTGCGCACACCTGCGCCTGGACAATTTGTTGGTGAGGGAGCAGCCCTTGCCCCTCCTCCAACATTTTTTCTGCTCAGTCCTTTCCCCTTTTTCGAATCTGCTCCTGCAATTGTGCAAATAACCAGGCCTCTTCATCGAATTAGTCGCAAGAACTGTCCAACACAATGTCAATTCCGGAAAACATGTCTGGTGACCCTAACAGAGACATGTGAGGCGCCCTGATCCCTGTGTGCTGCCAGCACTATATAAGTATACATAACATAACATGTCCTGTAACCTGTATTTGGGTAAAACAATCAATTAGTTCCTATATATTACACTGCCCACTTAGCCTCCCTACTCACTGATGATGCCCCAGCTTTTGTCATCAATATCCATGATCTGGTACGCTTCATCAATGGTCACCCAGCAATGAGCTTTCAAATACCAGCCCCCTAATGCTGCTCCACCATTGGATCACTAATGCAGTGTACTTTGTAATGCCACCTTACTGATGTGTGTATTCTCCTCACCGTACCTTCCGTTCAACAACAAGAAATCTTTCCAGTGTCCTAACCTGTGTGTGGTACAAAATTACACCCATTAACTCATACAAATATTGCAAATGCTTTTTTCATTATTGTTTGTGCCCTTTTTCCTCTATCTATCGAAACCAACCAATGGTCATCTTAACCCCGACCACTTAACACTGCAATGCGTGTGGTTTTTTTTAAAAACTTTGGTCCTCTCTCTCAATCCACGCTGTATGGAACTGCAGCTGGAAACAGAAAATCAGCTAGTCCCATTTCCGAAACACGGTAATCAAAAGGATGCATACTGACGGGCACCGTATGAACCAGCAAGTAACGTCTTAATTGAAATACGCATGGAATCCATGGAGCTGCTGAAAAGTAAAGCAAGCCCAATCCTTCAAGGAAAAAGTGTGCCTTGAAACACTTGTGTATCGCCACGTTATAAAAGACATATCATATCGAAACGTGTGGGGAATTTGCCAAACTGTAATCATGCGAACAGGGTTTTTAGAAAAGAACCACGTGCAAATCCTGGTATAAATGCTTTTTAGAAAACCCAGTAACTAAATGCCGCCTGCGGCCCCTAAACCTTTTGTGCCAGCAAACCATATCCACACGTTCTGTGCATAAATTAATCGCCTAAACATGTGTGCCACCCTATTAAATTCAAAACATTGCCCATATGTGAATTAAATGCTCCCATCAACATAAGATAATTTGGCGCCGCCGCCATGGATAAACCTGCTCACCCTCGGCATGCACACATGCTTTTACCCCCACATCAAACATTCCAAGTAAGCTACTAAAAACCACAAAACATGTGGCCCAGGGCCATACTTCCCTGTTTCCCTACGTATCGAAATACGTGCCACAGAAATCTAAATTAAAGGCAATAGCGCTGAAACTCGTCTTTGTCTAACAAAAAACCCCATGAGGCCCTCGCGGCCCCGCAACCGTAGTCTTTGTTCAGAAATAAACATGGATCCGACGGTTGCGTCTAGATGCAAAAAGGCTCAACATCGTCCCGTGCCCCGCAGAGTTCGCTTTTAAAGAAGCTTATCTTCAACACATATGCCATTAATGCCCCAAAAACCCACGTGGTGGTCGTCACTCTAAAGATAGAGAACATGTTTTAACATTCTGCGTCTCGGCGACCGCACATCATTGTACAAAAAATAGCGGGTATAGAAACCGCAATGCTGCAGGGCCCGAGGGCCGAGTGATGAGCTGTATAGCACTACAGAAATTAAACAATAAGCCTTGTAAAACACAATTTTAAGGGACCTCCCCTGTACCTGGAATGAGACTTCACAAATGTGCATGTTAAAGAAAGCCGCGCGACCCAGACAGTGAATGTACTGTACGACCACACTGCATAACGCACACCCAGCCAGCCACAGGTGGGCGGTCTGCACCTCCCAAGCATATAACAAGACGGCAGCTCGGAGGCTGAATCCCCCACAACCATACCGCTCCAGGCAGTGGCGTAACACAAAATGTGGGGGCCCCCCTGCGAGCCATGCTGAGGGGGCCCCCCAACTCGGCAACAAATCACGGGTTGCGCCACACTCTGGGCCGGCCTAGACTGTCACGGTTGCACAATACGCATGAACGTGCTGCTGAAGGGGTATGCCGCACACTGCACTAGGAAAAAGATATAAATATGTGTTTTAATGCAATATACAGCACACTTTCTGAGATAAATTGGCTATAAAGCCAGAGTATTTGCAATTGTTTTGTAGGGTAACACAATCCAATACATGCAAGTCACCAACAGTGCACAGGAACATTAATGCTTCCAACTGGCTGCACAATGTAGACCAGTGTAAACACGTAATAACATAGTACAGAATGCCAGGCCACATTTAGACATACCTAGACTGTTTTCAGCAAAATGCCAGTCAAAGCAATAACACTCATCAAGAAGAGAGCACACCATAAAGCATGTGTCTCCATGGCCTCGAACAACACGGCCAAACTCTTTAAAATCTGCAAGGAACTGGTCAATCCTGTTGTGGTCTATACCTCTTCTGTTCCCTCCCATGCCCTCTGTACAGCTCTGGCCTCTCATTTCTCTGCTAAATCTCAGGACATCCTGTCCTCTATGTCCTCTTCCTCTCTCGGCCCATTTTGGCCATCTCTTCTCTCCTCCTCCTTTTTCCTCTTTCTCTCTGACAACACCTGACGAGGTTTCTAGACAAGTCCGATCTATGAAAGTGTCGTCCAAACAGGTGCTCCGCTGCTCCTCCAGAACCATCAAAGCCCATATTGACACCCTCGCTCCAGCCTTGGCCGATTTCTGTAATCACTCTTTCGCCACTGCAATGTTCCCCTCTCCCTTTGAGCACTCCCTTGTGCACCCACTCCTCAAGAAGCAGTCTGCTGATCCTACCTGCTGGAAAACTATCGCTCAATCTCCATCTTTCCTGAGCAAACTCTTGGAAAAGCTTGCCATCTCCCAGCTTACTCTCCACACTGAATCTGTTGGTTGTCTACATGACCATCAGTCTGGCTTCAGAGCTGCCAGAGGCATGGAAACTGCTCTCCTTAACACATGTGCTGCTCTCTAACCTTGATTCCAGCATTCCTTCTATTCTCATCCTTCATCTTTCCTCTGCTTTCGACAGGGTCAACATCGCCATCCTGATCAATCGACTCTGTGAGAACCTGGGCATCACAGATCAGACCCTAGAGTGACTGACCTACTTCCACTTGGACCGCCACTCCGCTCCCAGGTCGATCGTGGTCCCATTCTCTCCGCCACCTCTCTCTACCTGTGGCATTCCCCAGGGCTCTATCCTCTCACGCTGGTTTTTCAACCTCTACTTGGCCACTTTGGCCTCCCTGATCTCTACCTTATCCTCTAACTTTCAGTGTTGTGCGGAGGAGTCAGCTTTCCTTCAGGCTCCCCTCATCCTCCTCTCCTCTCTTGCTCATTCCTGACTGTCTATCCACGATTCAGGATTGGTGCGCCTCCAACAATCTCTGCCTTAATGCCAGTAAGACAGAGATCCTTCTCATTGGGACCCTTGCAACTGTGTTTCCTCTCTCACTATAGCAGACCACCTTGGGCCCTCTTCCTTTGCCTTCCTGCGAGGCAAAAAACCTTGGTGTCATCTTCAACGCCACACTCTCTTTCTCTCCTAACATCTCGGACATCACCAAGAAGTCCCACTACCAGCTGCTCCTCCTCAAAGGGACTCTTCCCTTTCTCACTCTCCACCAGAAGCTCACTGTCTCTAAGCTGGACTACTGCAACAGCCACTTTCTCAATCTGTCTTCCTCTAGTCTCCGTCATCTGCAAATAATCCAGAACAGGACTGCAAGACTTAGCCTTGGCCTCAAGCCCTGGGATTGTATTTCTCCAGCCCTGAAATCTCTACACTGGCTGCAAGGATCAAGTTCAAGAACCTTTGCATTGCCCACTAGGCTTTCTGGGGCCAGTGCCAACACTAAATCCAATGCTCTCTTCCAAAATACCTTCTTTCTCTAACCCTTCACTCAGCTACCTCCAACTCTCTAAGGCTTAGACATTTCTCCAGGCAGAGAGTGGGGGTAGACCTCTCTCCTCTGCTGGTGCCTCCAACTGGAATGGCCTCCCTGCCCCTCTCAAACTTGAGGCGGACAACCTGAAGTTTCGGAAGCAGCTAAAAGCTTTCCTCTTCTCTGCTGCTTTCGCTCTCTCTCCCCCCCTGCTGACCTACCTGACCTACCTGTCTGCTGTACTGACTGGCTGCTTGGCTACCCCCAGAGTCTCTCTGAGTCCAGGCTCTTTCTTGATTGGTCACCCTTGCACTGCCTCCGGGCCTACCATGCACTTAGGGGCTGTAACTGTAACCCTGCAGTCCATTGTTCTCCTTGCACAACCAATAGCTGCTCTGCCCTGGCTGCACTTACTGAGAGCATTGCTGCCCTGTTTTCCCCTCCCCTCTCACTTGCACTTCCCTGCTCCCTTTTCCCTTGCACTTCTCGTTCTCACAATGACACAAGGCCTAGTGAGATCGTTTGTCTTGTCCTCCCTCTATCATCCCTCCCTTGTGTACACTTGTGTACAGGCGCATTATAAATGACTTGAATCACATCATATCATTTTATCACAGATGCCCAGAAAAATATACAATGCCGCAGTAAGAAATGGCTAGACTGGCAGCACCCAAATGCCAATCTAGCCAGGTAATTAAAGTTAGCAGGACTACTTTATCAGAAATGTCCAGTTAAAAGAAAGTCATACCAAACTGAGGAATGACTAGACTGGCTAAATCAAAATGCCTCTCTAGCCACTAATACCACATATCATGCCTGCTTAGCCTGGACATGGACAACCATTATGATTTATCACACAATCCTGCCCACCCACACATCCACTCTCCCTCCCACCCACCACCCCAACCTCCACAATCAGCTCCTTGGCCCAGAATTACCTCTGCGTCCCTCTTCCTTGTCCCAGAGCTTTCGTATGAGGCTCCTTGCCTCATAGGTAAGTAGTGGGATGAGGAACAGTGGGACTAGGAGTGATGAAGATTACAGGTAGCTAAATCAGGCATTACCTCCATGTACCTCTACCTCTTCCTAGTACTTTTGTATGAGGCAGAGTGCCTCAAACACACATAGTGCCTTGTATATAAGTACTGGGACGAGGAAGAATAGGGCTAGGAGTAAGCAAGGCATTAAACACAAGTAGTAGCGCAACACCATTGAGTTGACTGGGCTTCAGCACTACCCCCCCTGACATTTTGGGCTATATTGACTCAACTTGGCTAACCTTTAGAGCAGTTGCCAGACCGAACAGGACACAGATTTTAAACGGCACCTGGTTTTTGCTGTTAACAAGAACCCAGCAATTACCAACGTAAAGCATTTCACTGTTAGTACCTGCATTCAAATTCCACATTGTTTAGGCGATTGAAATCGTGATGTGGGTTTAGTACTTGCATGCCAGGGGAGTGATTGGAAGGGTAGAAAGGGAACAGGAGACTTATAGGAGAAAGTTAACTGCTTGTAACATTGAATCTGCACTAGAATAGTCCCATTAAAATGCGTAAATAATTTAGATGCGCCCACACAAATAAGTTTCCCCCCCCCACCGCATGTGAAGTTAGCGCCTCTCCCAACATTTGAAGGGTTAGCCCCCCCGAAATGAAGGTTTTCTTGTGCCCCTGTACACAAGCACACACACCATTCACCTTATACACACCCAGTCATCCACACATTTAAGTGTGCACCCTTTCACCATACACTCACACAGGTAGCCACCTATACATTTATGTGTGCACCCTTTCACCATGCAGGCACACCCCCACAGCCACCCATACATTTAAGTGTGCACCCTTTCACCATAGACTCATACACGCACACCGCATGGAGTTGAGGGGGGGCCCTATTACTTAAAAAAGAAATCGGGGCTCATTACGGGTCCAGCTGTAACCGTGCCGGTGCTACCGGCGGGTTGCCGCCAGACCCATAAAAAATTACTATGGCCTGACTTCCCGGTGCCACCGTGCTATTTCAGGTCCGGCGGCTGGGAAATCAGGTGCCGGTAATTTCGTTAAACCCCATACTCCACGGGAATGGGGACACAGAAGCACCTGCACCATTGTTAACGGTGCCGGTGCTTCCGTGACAGGTCTGCCTACCGTGGCTGCTGTGCTGGCAGGGTCAGACCTGTCGGGCACGGCAGCCCCACCAGGCAGACCTGTAATATGCCGGTCCGGAAACAACAGTGCCTGTAAGCTTACCAGCACCGTTGTTTCCGGACCGGCATGGTCAGAATGAGCCCCATTGTTTCTTTTTTAAGTCACTATAACTTCATTAAGAAATTATTTCAGTTAAGGACCAAACCATAATCAAAATAATTTCTTTATGATGGCTGAGTGGCTTCAAAAACAAACAATTTCTTTTTGAAGGCATAGGGTTCCCCACCCCTCCCCCCCACCCCATTACATGGAGGCCTCCAGCCTAGGGTCTTCCATGTCATGGGTTGCAGGGGCCCTCAGACTTCAAAAAGAAAGTTTATTTTTGTAGTCACTCTGCCTTCATAAAGAAATTATTTTTTTATTTTATTTACAGAAATGTTCTTTATGAATGCAGAGTGAATTTCAAAAGAAACTCTTTTTTTTTTTTAGAAATGTTTTTTATTTTTTTAAATTTTTTTTACTGGGGCCCCCTCCCAGCCATGTGCTGGTGGGGCCCCCACACCGCGGGCCCCCCCGCACCGCAGGGGCTGCGGGGGCCCCTGTTACGCCAGTGGCTCCAGGGTTATGTGTTACAGCATATGTTTTACAACAGAATGGTTAAGCAGCCCTGTGCACTAGGACCCCAACAGGCCCATAAAGCTGGGAGTGGGCCAATAGCACTTTAAGATGAGTAGCATCACCTGTGAGATGTATGGGGATGCAGATTAATACTCTTGCATCAAATCAATAATGACAACTCAATAGTTTGGCAAAGGGAGTCCGTTTGATGACAAGTAAAAAAATGGGGAGTTCATGAACATCAGCAATCGCTCGATCTTCCTTCTCGCTTCACAACTCCAAGGAACTTCATAAAAAACACATCTTTTATACTAAAAGCTTGTCATTACTGACATGTAACGCTTAAAATGTTGCATGTAATTCTATTGGTTATAGGAAAGTAACTTTAATATAGGTACTATATCTGTGTATGGTAACGAAGTGAGGGGATTGGATAAACAGTGTCAGGTGGGGCATCTGAGCCCTTCCTTCAAAATGGCTGCTGTAGACATTACTAAAAGTACAACGTCTCATTGGCACTATTAACTATAGGACCCTAGATTACTTGGTTAACTATGATTGGGTTGGCATCAACCCCAATCATACTTTTCCACCAGCCTAGCAGCGTGCAGAATAGCCGGCCAGGTGCAGGGAGCTTTTCCGCTCCCCCAGTTTCCCTCCAATTATTGCAACAATCAATCATCACTTCAGTAGACATGTGTCAATTATTTCTTTGTATCTTGTCCTTGAGACTGCTCTTGGTCTGGAAAAGTGAAGCACCTGGGCATGGCACAATTCCATGCGTAGCTGTGAAAGTTCGTCCCTTCTGCTGGCTGAGTCATGTGATTCGGACACTGTGAAAGTCGTCTTATTCTCGAATGCAGAACGGGCATGGACCTTCCAGAGGCACAGGGTGCCCAAGCACCCCATCGGGTGAGATTACGTGAGCCCAACTCCTCAATTCAGGATAGAGATGCCAAGTAGCCAATGCTACTAACAATTTCCTCCTCTGCATACACCTCTCAAACTCCAAACCAAACACAACCACAAACCTCCAACACAACAAACCGCACAAACGTCACTACACTGCAACAACAAAACAAAAAAACACACATAGACTCGCACAACAGTATACGACGACTACCGGCTCCAAACATCCGAGGCCCAGTCGACGGACCCACCGGGTTGAGGCTGCCAACAGCACATCACTACACTCTTGCACTTTTCCAGCCTCTTCCCACTAACTCACCCTCCCTCCCTCTTTCAGAGCCGCCAGAGTGCCAGGGGACCACTCCGGTGGTGATAGTGCGCGGTACAAATGTCCTTTAACATTAACAAATAACGAGGCTAACAAATAACAAGCTTCTTCATTCCTACAGCCTCTACATCTGAGCACTGACATTGTTGCAAGCCCCAAAACCCTATCTACATAACGCCTCTTCATTTGGAAACGTTTGCAGAACGTATCTTTATTCTGACATGCATGTACATTGTACCCTTATCTTAAATGTAGATATAACGCTGCACATGTAACCTTAATCCCTGCTTCTCTATCTATATATACGTTTTGCGAACGCTGCCACTACATGGCTTCTACCGTGCCCCTGATTGCTCCCACTGCTACTTGACAATCCAGCACGTCACCAGCCTCCATCCTCGCTCGGTGCCAATGCGCCTGACCTAAATTGCAACCTAAACTGCTCATAATCCTGCCACTGCCTCCACCCTGAGTATTGAACTAACTCTAATAACGAGACTTTCTATTATCTCTGCTCATAGCAGACTGCCGCGCCTGCACACCCCTAAACTGCCACTTGCCTGACTAGAATACGCTACTCTACAGTAGCTGCCCACTGCCTCCAGAACCACTTCTGTGCTTTGCTATCCTTACATTCATCACGGTTCACTGCTTAGTTTAACTAGCCGTCTACTGCTACTATCTTGTCACGCCAGGAATGCCCACGCTGTTCATTGATACTCATTACCGTGCTAAATACCTAGGCTCTGCTCTAGGGGTGTCACAGTATTAGTTTTATGACGGTACAATAACCTTCTTGCCAAATGACGGTATATCATGGTTATCGCGGTATAGCAGGTGGAGTTAACTAATCTTAACAAATATTTTCTAAAAGGCCAGAATTGGGCTTTTCAACATACTTTCCACTGAAATGCCACCCCTTGCTTGCACCAAACACAAACGCACGTGTGGAGAGGGGGGGAGGTGGGGCCCTGCTGCGACTGGCAAAGCAAACTGAATAGCTTTTCTTAAGTGGTCATTTAGGCTTTTAGCTCCCCCACTGGCTACTGGTGAAGATGAACATGTTGCCAAATTGATAATCTGCATGCCACAGATCAATGGAGTCTGATGGTAGTATACGCTTGTGCACATACACACACACACGCACTCTCTCTTTACGTTACAGCCTTTAGTTTACTTCTGGGCCAAAAGGTGTTCAGTAATCACGGACATGTTACCCTTTGGTATGGCAGCAGGGAATACCCACAGAGATGATTAAATTTCGCAGTGTGACTTATTATATGTAAATTCAATGATAGAACCAGGGAAATCCGCCATTGTCATATGTTTAGAAAACATTATCCATTATAAATATATAAACCCCAAAGCCTCCAACCCAAAGTCCCGGGAGGATAGCTCAGCGGCAATGTGCGTGCCTTGGAAGCAAGACGACACGAAGAAACACAGGTTCGATCCCTGGGTCCGCGCTTAGAAACCTCTGGGTGTTTAAGCATGTTATAAATACGCAACTAAGACAAAAACAATTACGCAACAAAATAAACAAAACCAATTTCTTTAACAGCGCCTCGATGCTTTGGGGCTGTGTGAGCGCTTTAAAAAAAAATGTAAATAAAAAAAAGTAAACCCCTTTCCTTCTTGGTACTGTATTTATTCTTCCTATTGCTAACATGTTGATTTTGTGTCAGGCACGTGTGGTTTATGGAATGGCATTAAAAACTGCCCAAACTGAAACTACTTGGCAGACGGCACATCCAACAGTGCAAGACCAAGACTGCGCAGAACTTGCTTACTGCAGCCTTTCCAAATCAGATTGAAAAGCACACTTAACGGTATGAACGGTATACCGGTATAAACAATGTGATGGTTATTATTGTTCAATTAAGTGGTTCACGGTATCTTTAACGGTATACCGTAATACCGTTATATCCCTACTCTGCTCTGGCCCAAATTGGCCTCAATAGTCTCTACCTGACCTTATTATCATTGGATTTGTTCATTCTATTGCCTTTACACCATTACTCACTTAATGCTGTGCATGAGTATTTAGGGCTTTGCTTTTTTTACTATTGGATCCGTTTTTTTCAATTACCTGACTGCCACACTGATTTATTGCTGTGTTTAAATACTTAGGGCTTTGCCCTATTACTATTGGACCTGCTCATGGAATTGCCCTTACAGCCTTTTGATCTAGTGCTCTGCTTGAATATTCAAAGCAGTGCTCTTCTATTACTGGCTCCGCCCACTCAACCGCCCTTATTGCCTTATTGCCTTACTGTTGCGTTTGAATATGTAGGGCTCTGTTCTGGTCCCCAATGTGCCTTAATTGCCTTTATACGACCATACTATTACTATCAGTTCTACTTACTGCCATCTCCAGCCGATGCTATCAATGTCATACACCCATTGCCCCTAGCCAGGCCTCTCTGCGCATGGTGCCACTGCTGGGTTTTGACCCGTACCACGTATCTAATCACTTGCTGTTTCCACTCACCTCACAACCGAACTTCCATGCCCACCAACCAGTCACACACTTCACCTGGTGCACCGTATGGCACCATGTATTCACTGCCAAATTTACTAATAGTACTAGATATTTCAAATGTATGAAATTCTATGGTCCTTAGATGCCATACTCCAATTCTTATGCCTATGCCTCTGCCCTTGCTGTTGTCCTTGTTGCATGCACTGTGCCTATTCACGTACTATGCCTATACTATTTGAAACTTAGTCATTATAGCCTACTGTGTCTATGTTGAATTCTGCCCACTGTGCCTACTGGATTTTTAGTCTCTGTAGCCCACTGTGCCTATGCTATTTGAACCTTAGTCATTGCAGCCCGCTGTGCCTATGCTATTTGAAATTTAGTCACTGCAGCCCACTGTGCCTATGCTATTTGAACCTTTGTCAGTGCAGCCCAATGTGCCTATGCTTTTTGAAATTTAGTCATTGCAGCCCATTGTGCCTACGCTATTTTAAATTTAGTCATTGCAGCCCATTGTGCCTATGCTATTTGAATCTAGACACTGGGCCTCATTACGACCCAGGCGGTAAGTTACCGCCTGAGTCGTACCTTTACCACCATGGCGTAAACTATGTTTACGCCATGGTGGTTGGCGGACTTACCGCCCCATTCCGAGGTGAGTGGGGCGGTAAGTCCCCATTAACCCATTTACCCTTCCCCATTCCCATTTTTGCCCCATAGGGCATAATGGGAGTGGGGAAGGCGTTAATTACGCCACCGTAAATTACGGTGGCGTAATTAACAACAAGGTCCCTTAGCGCCATGGATTTTAACACTTGCTAAAAGCAGGTGTTAAAACCTCCATGGCGCTAAGGGACCTCGGAATCAGGCGGTAAGGGTCGGCGCTGTTTACACCGCCATAAACCCCTTACCGCCTGGGTCCTAATGAGGCCCACTGTGCCCATGCTATTTGAAATTTAGTCACTGTAGCCCACTGTGCCTATGCTATTTGAACCTTTGTCATTACAGCCCACTGTGCCTATGCTATTTGAAATTTAGTCCCTGCAGCCCACTGTGCCTATGCTAGTTGAAACTTAGTCACTGTAGCCCATTGTGCCTATGCTATTTGAATTTAGTCACTGTAGCCCACTGTGCCTATGCTATTTGAAATGTAGTCACTGTAGCCCACTGTGCCTATGTGTCATGATTCCTGCCCCTCATGTCCCCAGCCCTCCAAGATGTCAGGCTGGAGCCAGGCCACAATCACCTACATGGCCCTCAAGGGCCTCTCCATCCCTCCAAAGACCCACTTGGAGTCAGACTTGGCGCTTGGGGCACCAGACTCACTCAGTCCCATAGGATAACATTGGGGATTTGACTTGTAGTGCATTGATGGGGACAAGATGGATGCCCCCACATATTTTGGTTCCCAGAACTGCATGTGCAGTCTAGTCTTTTAGGTGTGGTTCAGCCCACAGACACCTGGGATACCCAGAGACTATTGAAGCCACGCCCAGGCTGGGAAACATGCTTTGTGTTTTCTGCACCTGCAGCGTGACACTCACCGTGTTCGGATCAGTCTTCAGTAGGCCTGCATCTTTCTTCTGCGCTCAGCTCCTGCAAGAACAAGAACACCATTAGGAACAGCCTTACCTTTCAGCGCTTCTGCCCATCATTCATCGCTCCTTCTGTACTGCGGGCATCTTCGGCGGTGTCATTCCCATCCCGGCACGCCGCTTCCTAAGGAAAAGGGAAAAGAACAGAAAAAAGGCATTAGTAAGCATTCAGCAAATCTTCGCTTATTTTTTAAAGACTGTACGAGCTTCAAACGCTTACCTGAATCCCAGCCGCTCTGGGGGAACTCTGTCTCCGGAACTTCTCATCCATCTGCAAGAGGGAAAAGACACTCCAGGTTAGCGTGGAAACATCTAGAGGCGCCGCATACTGCGCTTACTCACCGCATTTCATCTTCATAACCAGCATCCACGCTGAAAAACATTGCAGCATCTAAAAGACACAGAAACACAGAAAAATAACTCAGTTCAATACAAATATGAAAGGGTCGCATCGAGCATCGCGCTCTCACTGACCTTCAGCACTACTCATCTCAGCAGCACGTCGCGATCCCTGGACGCCGGCCATCATCTAAGGAAAGAAAGGAACAAAGTTAGAGAACTGTTCAAAAGACTCATTATACTTACTTGTCGGACTCTTGCCAGTGAAGTAACTAGGCAGCAACAAGCCTGCATCAATCAACGCGCCCCTGCGCTGAAAGCAGGATGGAGGGCACACTTTCCAAGAAAACAAGGTGAGCTGTGGATCAAAGGGAGGGGTTGGACCCCGGGGAAGAAGGGGTTCAAGCACACAGAGACAATAGGGAGTTCAACTCTACCAATCCTGTGTTTCAGGCCCAGTCAGGGAAGGGTTTGAGTTTGTAAGAGTTCAGTACAGGCTGAGTGACGTCCCCATGGATACCAGGTGTGCGTTACACTATGCTATTTGAACCTGTGTCATTGCAGCCCACTGTGCCTATGCTGTTTGAATTTAGTCACTGCAGCCCACTGTGCCTGTGCTATCTGAATCTCAGTCATTGTAGCCCACTGTGCCTATGCTGAATTATGCCCATAGTGCCTGTCTGAAGGATAGTGATTATAGCCCACTGTGCCTGACTATGCAGAATTCTGCCTATTGTGCCCATCCAAAGTAGCCTTTCAGCTTACTGTGCCTATTGGAACTTAGAGTCCACATCATGAGTAGCACACCCTGTAGCCTGCCAATGTATTTACTTCTCCTAATCATCGCCCTCCAGAGAGCGGACTGCAGTTCCCCACAGCGCTCACCAGAGCCCTCAACAAATCTTCCATGACCGCCCCAGCTACCGGTACCATTATGGAACACCCGGATCTGAGTCCTTCAATTGAGTACCCAAGTAACCCTTGTAGTCTACTCCTCAGAAATTCCAGGCTCCGAGCTAGACTCACGAGACTTCATGAGCCCCTGACTAGGACCTTACCTCCCACTAACAAAAGATCCAACACCCAGAAGGCTAACAGCTTCCACCCCAACAGCCTGAGCCCTCTCTCCACCATTACGAAAACAGAACCGCCCCCAATCTACAGCCCCTCCCCTCAAAGGAGGACTAATAAATGCCAGATCCTTGACCGCACATGACACGGACATCTGAGATTTGATATTGCTCGATAACTTGGATTTCCTCGCTATCACAGAGTCATGGCTGCACGACGCAGCAGGACCCCTACTCTCCCTAGCAATCCCGGAAGACTATACCATATTCAGACAAGATAGAACCAATATGCGCAGTGGCGGCATTGCTATCATCTCAAAGACTAGCTTAGGCATGAGAATCACACCCACCATAGCATCCGATTCATGCGAAACACTCACCATCAAACCTCCTCCAGCTAGTTCCCAAACACTAACCATCCACCTTATCTATAGACCACCGGGACCTATAGAGACATTTGAGGAGGACATCCACAACCTACTTTCTAACAACCTCAAAACTACATCCCAACTACTTCTCCTAGGGGACTTTAACCTGGGTTTCAATGACCCTCTAGACAAAAATGCCACCACCATTGCCAACTCTCTTTCCAATCTGGGTTTAATGCAAAAAACTCTAGAACCCACTCACAATAAAGGGAGAATCGTTGATTGGGTAGCAGACTACAACTGCACCGCCAATATCAAAGCCATTGTCCCCCAACCCTGGACAGACCACTTCTTCTTGTCATTTGAATTATCTACCTCCAGACCATGTCCGCCAGTATCTATCATGGCTCCGCCATGCCTAACAAGAAATAAAAAGAGCATCACCAGAGATAAAGTGATCCCGGCGATTCTACCTACCCTTAACCGACTAGAGGATCACTTAGACCCAGAAACATTAGTCAACGAGTATAACAAAATTATGTTAACCACCCTTGACAATATCGCCCCTCTGAAACTTAGACTGAGTAATCCTAAATCTCACCTAAACAAACGGTTTACCCCTGAACTAAAAGATCTACGACTACTTAAGAGGAGTTGGGGAACAGCATGGAGGCTTATCCCTTCCGAAGATCACAAAATGAAACTAAGAGAAATCTCCTCCCAATATAAAAAAGAAATCCACTTGGCCAAGCAGAACTCATTCAACAAGCGTATATCCAATGCTAATTCAAGCATGAGGGAACTGTTCACTATCCTCAAGGAACTAGAGTCACCCATCCCTATTCCGGATATATGCACCAAAGATAAAAGCTGGTGCTCTGATATTCAACAAGCACTCTCAAATAAAATCTCCTTAATCCAAAAAAAATAGCCAATAGAAAAGCCTCCCTCACTCAACCACCCAAGACTTACAACCCAACAATAGACCGTGCTCTAAAGGAACAGGATCCAGCTGCACGATTTAAGTTCTCTAAAACATCTATCCTTGAGGTGGAGAAAGTCATCCTCTCTCTCAAGCCTTCAAACTGTCAGGGTGATACCTGCCCTGCCCAGCTGATGAAAGATGCCGCTAGGGATCTTTCTCCATTTATTTCAAAACTTGTCAATTCCTCATTCACGTCCGGCATTGTGCCCACCAATCTAAAACAATCTTGGGTACTACCCTTGCTCAAAAAGCAAACGCTAGACCCACTTATACCCACGAACTATCGTCCCATCACGACAGTTCCTTTTCTGCTTAAAATCCTGGATAAGATTGCTTATAATCAAATCCAAAGCTTTCTGGAACAACACAAACTCTTAGGAGAGCGTCAATCAGGATTCCGACCCCAACACGGCACAGAGACTGCCCTCATTGATTTGAAGGCACAAATAGATGAACTAAGAGATAAAGGAAAAATGGCTCTCCTTTTGCTGTTGGACCTCTCGGCGGCATTTTACCTTGTGAACCACGGGGTACTTTGCAGCCATTTAGACTCTGCCGCACATTTCTTCAGAGAGGCCATAACTTGGATTGAATCCTTTCTTAGTGACAGGACCATGAGGGTGTTCCCCCATTGGCAGCAGCCGACCCAATTCCCATCTTGTGTGGAGTTCCTCAGGGTTCTTGTGTCTCCCCTACTCTGTACAACATATTTACCAAGCCCCTTTTTGATGATCTGTACCTTCTTGGTATCACCTCCACTAATTATGCAGCTGATACCCAGATTCTCCTCCCACTCTCTGGGTATTAAAGTAAGGATTTGGCCTTGGTGAATACGGTGTATATCATCATCCAGGCATGGATGGCAACCCACGGTCTATGCCTGAATGATGACAAAACAGAGCTCATCATCCTAGGGGCTCATTCTAACCTCAAAAAACTAAGCCAGGACTACACCTCATTTGAGATCGATGGTAATATCATTAAGGTATCTAAAGAGGTGAAGACACTTGGCTTCTATCTGGATGCCACCCTCTCTTTTGACAAACAGGTGAAGTCTCTGGCATCTGCCACTGCTTACACATGTAAGCTCATTAGAGCAGACAAACACTTTCTCTCAGACAAAAACTGCCTCATTTTAGCGAGAGCCGTAATCCTCTCTAGGCTGGATTATTGTAATGCCCTCTATATTGGAGCCAACAAATTCATTACCCATCAAATTCAAATCTTACAAAATAACGCCCTGCGAGCGGCCCTCGCTGTTTCTAAAAGATCGCACATTTCAAATACCAGGCGCCAAAACAACTGGCTGTCCACCCAAAATAAAATCAACTTAAAAGTGGCATCCCTTGTTCATTAAGCCCTGAACAATGCTGCACCGAGCTATCTCACAAACAAACTCATAAAAAGAAACCATACACGCCCAGCTAGAACTTCTAATGCCAATAGCCTCATCATACCTAGATTTAGGCTAACTAAGGCCGGGGGAGGCAGTTTCCAGGTTTGAGCGGCCCAATTATGGAATTCACTTCCTCACCCTTTAGGTGAGGAGCAGCCCTTTCCGAAATTTAGAACCAACTATATCAATCTGCTGAGGTCTGCCAATGATTAGCCCACTAGCGCTTACTAGTTTGTATATAGTCACATCACTGTCCTGCCTATTTTTGCTCTTGCAGACATTTTCACTTTGCCCATCTAGCCGATGAGCTATTGTCCATTCAGTGTCTGTACATATACTGTCTTCATCATACTTTGTACCTACTATACTTGTATGTAAACTGCAATTGCCACTCTAACTGTAACATATTGTATTTGTATGTAACCCATGACCCTACCCTGTAACTTAAGCCTTGTATTTTCTGTACTGCTGCACCCGGCTACCTTCGGGTCTGGTGCGCATTATAAGTGAATAAAACAAACAAACAAACAAACAAACATTAACATGTAATTTGTGCATTTGATTTATTTTTGTCCGCCATCTGCCTCCTGAGGCTTATCTTGACCTTTCAGAATAGGATACTCTATTCTTCTCTTCATTAAATGTATCTACTATTGGCCTGCTTCAGCTGGTACGACCTTGGCTTCTTAGCATGACTTGTCTTCGTCTGAGTTTCTGTCTGTACTTAATTCTCGATTTTCCAGCTGCGAAACTCTCCTCGTGAGACCTTAAGTAACCTTTGCTCAGTTCTGCTCTTGTGCATAGTGGAAGTATACTTATATACTTATATACAGTTCTTTTCTTGAGGTAGATATGTATAGGTGGTGCTTGCCGCACTCTATTTTACTATTAAGCTTTAGCAAGCATCACAATTTTCTTACCTTCTTGGGGTTCCTTGCATATGCACACGTGTAAGCTGGCTGAATATCTGCATCACGCTCATGGCATAAGCATCTAACATTTGACATTGTTATTTCGCTTTAAGCTCAGGATGTCAATTATCCATGGTGTTTTGTCTCTTTTCATCATTCATAGGTCATCATATGTGAGTCAGTCCGGGTTCTTGTGACGTCACCATTTGCCTTCTTTTAGGACTTTCTTGGCTTCTTCCGGTATTGCATTTTGACAATCGTCATTCTGTCTCACTTGTCGATATGGTTTTCTCAATGGGTACCTTACTGTCCAAGGTTTCTTACTTCAATAGGTGCTGTCAGTCTGATAGGTACTGTGCAGAGCCCTGTTGCTTCTCTCTGCTGGTTTATTTGCTCATCATACGTCACATATTTCGGCGTGAACGTTCCTCGCACCTCAAAATGGGCAGTTGGGGTGTGAATCGTGTTTGGGACCTCCTCTACACTCGCCCCTCTGGGCGATTCTTCGACCACTTTCACTTCTTCTTTTGTATCCATCTTTCCTGCATCCTCTGTATTCACTTTCACTTCTTCTGGATACATTTTTACTTCTTCTTCGGGGTCCACACATGAAGGTCTGATGAAATGTCTCTTTGGAGTCCATATTTTTATGACTCCCTTCAGGCTCCCTGCTGTTCTCAAATGCTCGTCCTTATTCAATGTTATAAGTTGACATTGTCCATTTGGACTGCAATAGATCCGTCTTCCCACATAGTTTCTGTGTTTCCGTGGATACCGAAACTTGGTTCCTTCTGGTGCATGAATGCTAGCTTCCACAAAGTTTCTTATTTCTTCATCAGTCAAGTCTTTGGGCTTCCATCCTGGTTCAATATCGATCATGATCTTCATCCCTATGGCCCTTTTCACAGTTATCTGACACTGAGAGATTATTATCTTGATAACACAGAATCTGAGTAATATCATCACTAGTAGGGCTCCTAGGAACTTGAATGCATCTGCCATCCATTGCGGAACCCAGGAAAATAGTGGTCCAAACCAGCTGTTGTCGCCTACTTCGTCAGCTTCATCGATCATCCGATTCTGTAATTTCGTCAACATACCTATAGCCTCTGTTAACGTTCCGTTTTCTTCGACGTGAGATGGTATAAATCTGCAACATGATTCTCCAATTTTTGCACAAACCCCTCCATCCATAGATGTGATCATGTCAAGGACATACCTGTTCTGTAGGGCCATTAGTCGAATTGCCCTCAGTTCTAATCTGATCACATTAAATCCTTTTATGGTCGTGTTGATGGTCTGCAGTAACTCCCATCTGGTTATCTGCAACCATTTAGTATTGGCTCCAACTTGAATTTTCTGCATGAAAATTGTTGTGAACACTGAAGAGGTCTGACTGCTTCATAAGGGATAGCATCAAAAGCTTCTATGGCTTTGGCAGAAAAGTAATTCTCTCGCTTTATTCAGCTCCTGAGTTCCACAGATCTCCTTTTCCTCAGGTGAGCATCTGCTTTCGGGAAACTGTCAATATTCAGATCACTTTTTGGGATCACCAGTGCTGGAACATGGACATTTACTATTGTGCATATACCTCCCCAGTTTCTTGGCAGACTGAATATGCTTTGGATCCACATGCCCAATAATGATCCATGATCACTGCAGTACTGTGTACCATTCCTGGAGCATCAAAGATTTGTCCACAGTTCTGATTCTCTCCCATTTTTCTTGTACCATTGTTTCTGAAGCACAGTTCTGGATTCTCCAATGGCACTATCTGTAAAGGTCCTTCTCTGTCTTCAACCCATGTCAATAGTTTAGCAGGTTTTGGCCATTCTGCACTATGTTGATGGTGGGCTCGTAGTGACCGAAGACCATCCATGCCCTGCATATCACTACTCCTTTCTCCTATCCGTCTGGTGAAAGCACTGTTCCCCAAATTTGCATTTGGCCTATTTTTTCCACTTTCAAGCATCTTCTGGCTTCTTCAATTGTACGTTTAGTTTGTGATTTGCTTCTCTTCTGATTTCTGCTCCTTTAAATCCAGGCTTCTCGTATCTGATCACAATGTGTTTTGTTTTTCCATTTTTTTCTTGTCTTTATGTCCTAGACATAATCATCTTCATTTGGATCAGTTGCTTCAGTTGCCCATTTCAGTGAGGCATCACTTCCCATGAACTGGCCTCTGGACATGCACATTGCTACGTGTGATAGACAGTGTGCTGTCTGGACATCAATTTCCACAGCTACGAAGATCTTTGCCTTCCCCATGCTGTAAGGTAGGAGTCCACAAATAAAGCATTCCCCCTCTGAATTTTTGTCCAACTTCTTTCATGTGTTGGTACCATATGTTATTTCCCAAGTGTGCTGTGCTGTCCAGGTAATCATTTAGTTCATTGTCATTACCTTGTATGCTCCTCTTTATTCTCAAGGTGTTCCTGTAGTTTGCTATCATCACATCCTTAATAGCATCCGTGTAGCTTCTTCTCATTGGAGCATTCTCAGGTACCCCAATCCATGGTTCAGGTCTCTTCATCTGTACTAATGGAGTAGGCAGAAGTCTGGCAATCCTTTCCTTCTCCTCTTCCATCCTTTTTCTCTTGGTTATAAATGTCCATATCCACTCTGCTATTGGCCCATTATATGGCTGTAGCATAGAACTTGTACTTGTCCCCTTCACTGGAACATGTGTGCTTATTGATGCTGTCTCTGTTGGTTTATTCTCCACCTCCCTTTGTCTCTTTAAAAGTTCAGGTTTTTCCATTTGTCTTTTTACTTCACTTGTAGTAGAAATTCTCTTAGTAGGCGGTCTTTTCTTCTCCCATGCTTTGGATTGTGATTCTGCCGTTATTGACACTAGACCTGGTGCAAGTGTACTCACTGTTTGTGCATGTGTATTTTTCATTAACCTTTTCTCATGCTTGTTCTGCCGACCCTGTCTCCAGCTTTTCAATTGTTTTGTTACCAAATGTGTGTGGTGTCATGGCTAATCACATCCATTTCAAGCTCACTCACCCCTTTGTCAACTTGTCTAGGAACTGGAAGGACTATAAAAGGTCTGGGTACTTTTGTTGGGGTCATGCGTACATCATTAGGTGGGTTCACTGAAATCGGACACTGTGCACCAATAAAAGATCCAGTTCGAATCGTCGGTGACAGTAGAACAATGATAAATACAATTCATAGGTACATTATGCCTCTGGAGGTTAAGCGGCAACACTTAGTTCTGGAACAATAAGTCCATCTTTCCCCTTGAGGGATGACGATGCTGCTGATTTGATTCCCCATCTCTATCATCTAAGGAAAAACAGTACGGTAATATATTCTATGCAACAATATCTCTGGATTCTGATGTCTTTGCTTGTTGGTTGCAGGTACTGGAACAATTGTCCTCCTTTGTCTGGACACTGGATTGTCTTATTGTCTCTGGATACAGTTCTCTTTTCTGTAGTCGCAATTAAGGCAACATGTTCAGCAAGTCCTTCTTTTACTGTGCGTACACAAGCTCCCAGTCTTTTCCTCTTATCTGTTTCACTCCGGACGACATTTCGTGTCCTTGATAGTATAAACAAGAGTGAAGTCTCTGGCAACACTTTCTCAATCTGTCCCTCAGTGGAAAGTTTTACAGTCTCCTTTGGAAATTCTGATGTTGATTAGACAGTTCAACCTGCATCACAATACCAAGCAGGAGCATGCTCCTCTGTGTAGAGTTTGCTGGGTATCTGATGAAAGTGAGGACGTCAACATCGGCAGGCCTCCCCACAAGATCTGGAAAGTCCTCAATTAGGCAAAAGAAGACATCGCTCACCAATCTGCTATCTTCTGGTGACAGGGACATTGGTCTTGTCCTTGTTGCACTGTGGGCAGATTCTGTGATTTTGGTGAGCTTCAAGAGCAACCTGGATAATGATTCCGTTCAGGATTATGCTCAAACGTTCTGTGTTTGCAGGATCTCGGAGAAATGACAAGACGTAAGTTCGTCTCCCAACAAGTTCTGGCCAGTCTTCAATTAAGCAAAAGAACAGTATGCAAACAGCCTATTCGCTACTTCTGCTTGGGACATTTGTTTTTTCCTCTCTGTATTCCGGAAGCAAGAGGAACTGCTCGGCGATCACGGTGAGCAACCTCCTTATTGTCTTTTCGTTTTCATGGTCTTGAAGAAATTCAGTGATGCTAGTGAACCTTCCCACTAGCGACGGGTATGACCTCAAGACTAGGTCAAAATAAATCAGAACGTGTTTAGTGATGTCGCTACTGTGGGACACCATAAGTGAATCCAAATAATGGTTCTGTTTGGAACGAGTCGGATATTGTATTTTCTTCCAATTCGTGTGTCCTCAATCAAAATTTGGCATATCCTTTTCTTATCAAGGCTTCAACATGCCTCAGTCCAAAGTTCAAAGTCAATAGAATAGGTTGTGGCTTATACGTGCAATTCTCTTCTTCAACCTGCAACTAGGATGCACAGAGTGTCTGTATTTTTATGTCCTTCTCCCCTTTTTTGCTCAGAGGAAATGTCCAATTTTAAGCCACAATTTGCATCAGAGTTTCTCATCTTTGTTTTGCTGGTCATGCGCCCTTCCTCTTCATGGATCTTGTCTGCATGTGCTGTGGTTCTTCCCCGTTGTCTGTAGTCTCTATGCGTTGGGGTGCAGGCAGGAGGTCTTCTCCAATGTATGGTTTGATATCACCCATAAAGAGCCATGCTCTTCTTCCTTCTAGCTTGACTGCAGAGGGAGTAACATTCTCCACTCTGAATGGACTGTTGAACCTTGGCTCGTCCGACTTCTTTCTCGTGTGGTTTCTCACCAGGACCGTGTCTCGAGGAAAGATTGGTGGTAGACGTAGTCCTTGAATTGGGTCAGTTGTAGTATCTCCTTCTGTGTTCTGTGCTGCCCCGCACCTTTTTTGTCATTGCTGCAGCTGCCCTGAAATTACAGTAAGACAAGGGGCCTCATTCCGAGTATGGAGGTAATCATGGTGCTGTTAGCGCCATGATTACCTCCAATACCGGTACCGAGTCCGCCCTCGTTCAATGGGGACTTATCGGTCTATTCCGACCTTTGCGGGACCGGTAAGTCCCCTTTGAAAAAGCCATTCCCCATTCTCTTTTGAGCCCCCATAGGGCTCAATGGGAAGGGGGAGGCGCTAATAACGGTACCGCAAATTGCGCTACTGTTATTAGCTCTAAAGTCCCTTAACGGGTCGCATCATTAAGGAAGGGACCCGCTAAGGGAACTCGGAATAGGGCGCAAAGGGATTATTGGCACCGGTGTCCTTACCGGTGCCTGGTTTCCCTTTGCGCCCAACTCGTAATGAGGCCCAAGATGTCATGCAATTCAAATAAGTTTGCATTTCAGACGCTAAGATTGCTCCTGTTGTCTGGACATCACATCTAGCTCTAGCCCGGGGTGTCGATGGAGTATGCATCCTTCTGTCTGTTGCTATTTCATGCGGCGTAAAATGATGGTCAGAACCAGGCTGGTTTCTGAGTGCGTACAGTGCCAATGGAAGGCAGTGTAGCCATCCCTTTTTTATACAAAGCTTCAACTTGGCTATCCTTTCCTTTAACAAGCTGTTGAGCTTCTCACATATCGCATTACCTTGCAGGTGATACACCGACGAGAACTTGTGTTTTATACCAAGCAGAAAGCTGATCTGCTCAAGTGCTGCGTTAACAAAGTGAGCATCATTATCTGACCTCATGACTTCACATGCTCCCCACCTGGGAAATACCTCTCTCACCAGAAATTTGGCCGCACAGGTAGAGTCTGGGTGTATGCATGGACCTGCTTCTATCCATCTAGAGAATGGACACACCACAACAATTAGGTACCTGTACCCGTTATATACTTCAATCATATCGACAAAATCGACATGCAAGTGCTGAAAAGGTCCATTAGGCCTTGGGATGACTCCTCTAATTACTCTTAGTGTGTGCCCAGCCGTGAACTGTTGGCAGATTATACAGTTCATCATAAAAAATACAACGTGCTCCGCTAATTTCGGTATGAACCAGTCTTCAGCGATCATTGCTGCTAGATTCTCTTTTTTCATATGTGCTGGATAATGCAATTGCCCCATTGCTATTTTCAATAGGGCTATAGGCATCACTGGTTTACCAGTGCGGTCTTGTCGCCACAAGCTTTCGGAGGGGTTTAAAGAACACCCTTGCCTCTTCCAGAGGTTTTTCTCCTCCTGCGGTGCTTCCCCTTGGAGTTCCATTAACTGGGTTTGCCCATGTTATAACTGTCAGGTTCCCTTTGTGCAACAATCATTCTCTCATGCACATCAGTTTTTTCCACGGCCATTACAACTTTGTCTTTGGTGGACACACGCTTGGCTTCTGTGTCTGCTGCTCGATTTCCACTTGAGAGAAAATCTGTCCCTTTCATGTGGGCAGCGCATTTTACGACAGCTATGCCCACTGCGAGCTGTAGTGCCTTAATGAGCCTATCCAATAGGGCTGAGTGCTGCACTGGCATTCCATCTGCTCGGAGTTAGCTCCTCCTTTTGCAGCACGCTAATAAGCCTGCGTGCACCATTGATGTCACATAGGCAGAGTCACTGTACACCGTCACTTCCTGGTCTGCGTGATTCTCAATGGCGATTATCAATGCCAATAATTCTGCAGCCTCTGCTGAATAATAAGATGGTAATCGTGCACTAAGGAGTACTTGAAATCCTCCATTTGCCATGTGCTTCATCACAGCGGCGCCGGTATATCTTTGCTCATCATTTTGATCGATTCTCAAAGAACCGTCAACGAAGACAATGGGCCTCATTACAGGTCAGGCGGTCCCGACGTAACAGTGGTGGTAAACCCGCCGCCACTGTTAATTCCGGACCGCCCGATCCCGACTCCTGCAGGTGGGAGGTGATGTTCCCGCCAGGTCTGACCTGGCGCGTTTAACACTGCCCGCCTGCAGACAGACGTGGAAGCACTGGCACCATCACGAGATGGTACCAGTGTTTCCACTTCCCCATTCCCAATGAGTCCTATGGGACTCAAAGGGAATGGGGATTTACCGAATTCCGCCTCCGGCATTCCCGGGGACACCAGGGTCGTAATGCCCTGGTATTCCCAGGAGTCACGGAGGCGGAATGGTAATACTTGTCCGGCGGTAACCGAGGTGGGAAAACCGCCTGGTTATCGCCGGACTCGTAATGAGGCCCAATTTCTCCTTCTGCCAATGTGTTTTCTTTCAATCGAAAAATCGAAGGCGACTCACATTACCCCTGGGGTAACCTTGTGCTTTTCAAACGCATCTGTCTGAATGTAAATGACATTAGATCTTGTGAGTTTTTATGCAATGGGATTGAGAAAAATGCATTTTTTAATTCAATCACTGTGAAATATTGAGCGTCAAAAGGTATATTTCATAAGATTGTGGCCGGGTTAGGGACTAGAGGGAACTCAGCCTCTACAAGATCATTTATCGGGCGTAAATCTTGAATTAGTCTCCACGACCCTCCCTTTGAGTCAATCTGTACCCTTCCTCAATGGCAATTATTGTGCACCATTGTTTGCCTTCATCATCGCAACCATCGATCAGTGCCATTTTCCCTTGCACTATGGCTGTGTATATTGGCAAGGGAAATACTTGTCCCTTTTCCTCGTGCATAGGTATTCTTGGCCTAAATAGAAATTCATCTGGGGTTCTCATGGTTTTTTCTGCGAGGCCTGGTAGCCCTGCCATTAGTATGTGTATCCCATACACAAATATTTCTGGTTCCAATGGGACAGCTCTCATAGCTCTTTGTCCCGCGTATGCTCTAATCATTTCGCAGAAATTTAAATAATGCATTCCTGGAGTCGAACATACTATGCCCTTCTCTGTGAAAGAGATTTTCATGTTTAACTTTGTCATTAAGTCTCAGCCCAATATATTTAATGTGGTCTGCCTTGACTATAGCAATGGCACATTCATGTCACACTCTCCTATAGAGACTGGAAGTTAATTTGTAAGAGGAACACAACTTGTTGCTCCTTTAAAGCCCTCAGTATGTATGGCATCGCCGGACAAAGAAAACTTGCCTTCACGTATACACGAGCGCATTGCACCTGTGTCTACTAGGAAGGAATATTCTTTATCCCATATAACGACATCCACCCTTGGTTTCTCATGAGGGTTTGGTGTCACCGATAGGATAGATCACATCAGGTTTCCCATTGAGCTGTCCTATTCCATATATAACCATGTCCCATGCTGCGTGAATGGACTTCCTCCATCACCAGTGTTGGCTCTCATTCCAGAGTTCAATGCCTGTCCTGTACTTGTTGCCTGTGACAGATGCATTGGCGATTGTTGAGACTGTCCTTCTGGAAAACTTATCAAGTTCTGAGGTTGCAAGCTTTGCTGTGCTCCTGGCGTTTGCTGTTGCACCGTGTGATTCTGTGCAACTCCATTTCCACCCTGCTGTAAAAACACAGATGGAGTCACCATTCCTCTTCTGGTTCCTTGGTCTGTTTTCACCATGCCTTGACTTCTGCATGTGCGTGCTAGATGCCCTGTCATCCCACACATCCAACATATTGGCGGTGGTCTGATTAATTGCCCATTTACCATATCTTGATAGCCACTTTGCATGTTTTGAAAACCTCCCTGATTATCTTGGGAACCTCCCTGATTACTCTGCCATCCTCTTCCTCGAAAGCTTCTCCCTCTGGGGTAGAACCCATTACTGCCCTGATTAACCTGCTGTTGATTATTGACCTACTGTATGTTTGATCCGTCTGTACTAGTTATCATTGCCCATTCAATGGCATATTTTGACAATTTCTTCTGCGCTAACTTGGCCTCTTCAGCTTTTTGTGTAGTCTCTTTCTTGCGATTCTTTTCTTGCAGAAGTCTGCAATAGTGAGCTATGATCAATTGTATCTCAGACCATGGCTTGGTCTCGATTCCTACCAATTTCTTGAGCTGGTTCTGTACATGATCTGGCAGCCCTTACCATAATATGTGCTAAATCACGGGTATGGATTTCCCTCAAGATTCTCCCGTTTCCAGAACCCGTGCGTCTTAGAAATTCTTAATGTAAAGCAACGGATCTTCTGACTCCTTCATTTTGCGGGTCATTATGGCTCCCATGTCAGACGTAACTGGTTATAGCAATCGTAATGCTTTCCATACCGCGGCTCTGCAATTGTTAAAAGGAGCTCCATTGTGTCCAGTGTTAACTGTAGTCACGCCAGGGTAACCTGCATGTGTCCGCACGTCGTCAGCTCGATCACCAAGTATGGCGATGAAAAGACCCTTAATGTCCCCTATGGCAACGTGTTCCCTCCTGTCATTTTTTCCAGCTCATGTATCCATTTTCCGGCTCCCGATGTTAACATTGGAAGCTTGTTTTTCAGGTTTTCTCGGTCCATGTGTGGCCATGGAATATACAGTGGCCTCGTTCCTCCTTTTAAAAGCAACGGGAATTGTAATACATGGCACTCTTTTTCCTCATCATTTTTCTATCCACTGCAGGGATGATAGTCCTGTATCGCCGTCTACCCCCTTCTGACTGTAAGATGCTCCTTTGTGTCGGTCTGACTGTGTGGCTGACTCTGATGCCTTAGGTGCAGACTCACTAGAATCTGACCATCTTATCCCTTTTCCTCTGGAGATGTATTTTTCGCGTCTTCTCTCTTCTTTCTTTTCCTCATATTCCTCTCTTTCTGCGTCTGATATTGTCTGTGCCCAACTCGTGTAATTCATCTCATCTTCCTCGTTTCTGTTTAGTGTCAACCTATCTAGGGACAGCTCTCTATTTCTACTGCTTCGGTAGGCGTCCTCAGCCTCATACAACTGAGTGCTCTCAAGGTGCTCGTCCTCCCCTCTCCTTGGGGTACTTGCTCTAGCCCCATTTCATCATATATTCTATCGATCGTCTTTCCAATGCTTCTGGTGTCGAAGTCATCTTCGATATTTGCCCTAGACGTGCCTGGTACTGAATCATACTCAGGAAAGAATTCTTCCATGTCTTCCGATTCTACTACTGCATTGGTTTTTTAACCTCTCTTTCCAGATATTCAAGATCGCGTGCTCTCTGTCTTCGCTTACGTTCTATGTCAGCATCAAACTCTCTGCGCTTCCTCCCTTCCTCTCTGATCCTATCTTCTTCCTGTTTCTTTGCATTTTTACATTCATTTGCCCTTCGTATTTCCTCATCCCTTTGTCTTTTTATTCTCTTCTCCCTTATCTTTTGCTCTTCTTCCTCTATTCTCCGTTGTTCCTGCCTATTCTGATCATTAGCTGCTCTTGGCTTATGATTGCGTTTCCTTTATTGCTCTTCGCGATACATCTGTTCTCATCTTTGTCTATCTTTTTTCCTGATCCTTTCGTCTCTCAATCCTTTTTCCTTTTCTTTCTCTTTTCTTTGTGAATCGTCTGGCTCTCCCTTTTGTCTCACATTCTCAATGCCTTTACCATTGAGTTTCAATAGAATCTGACCTCCCATCCATTTGTTCTGTGTGAATGCCATCTCATCAGTTCAGTCCTCATCTCCTTTCCATCGTTTTCCCTCTCTACTTGTTTCTAGAGACGTACTTGCTTGTGCCTGATCTCCTTTTTCTTTCTCGTGCCTTTCCTTGTCCCTCAGGACTTTGGAGGTGATATCTCTGCCTCGGTTTTTGTCTGGGTTTTCGTCACTGCTTTGCGTAGGTGACTCATATGCCGGGTTGCTATATCCCGTGGGTGCTTTAAGTTAGTTCTCTTAATGGATATAATCCTTTGTCTTTACTGGCTGCGCTTTTTGTTTCAGATGGGGTGGGTGGCGCGGAAGGCGTTTCACCCCCCTTTGTGTATATGTTAAGTATCCAATCTACCGGTGGCTCCTCCTCCTTATCCTCTTGGTACATCTTCCAAAGCTGTAAACTAGTTAGGCGTTTGTCTAACTTTTTCCTAGTATATGTGGCGTGCAAATATGTTGTCATGTGTTGCAGGACTGCTTTAGATAGCGATCCACCCTTAGGCCGTGAAATGAACATTTTGTGGGCGATTCCTTTGACCTATTCTGCACTGTACTTTTTCAGCTTAGGGGCATGTTTCGGCAACTGTTTGCACAAATGTATTAACGGTGTAATATCTTCCATACTTAAAATTATTTATCTTCTCCTCACACAACACTTTGTTACGTTTTAAACAAAATCAACAATATGAGCGAGTACCAATCGTCGCAAGCTCCAATCCTGTTTTTCACAAAAATTATTTTTTCCACAACAACCATCAATTCACATTATACAATATCTTAGTTAAACAACTGTGTAATTTTTGCGCTAATTCTTCCGAAAATGTCTTATTTTTTATAACGTCAGAGGAAAAAGAAAAAAAAAATAAGACAGATGTGACAGACTAGACAAACTCCAGCCGGCTACATAGATCTCCTGCCCCTATGATTTACTCCGACATGGAGTGTAAGCCCATTCCTTTCGAAAAAGTCTTTAACCGTTTCGGTCTCCTATTGCCCTATCTTTTCAGGACTTTGAATGCATGCTTCTTCTAACCGCTATATTTAAAGCATAGGTATTTGGCCGTACCCTCTCTCTGCTCAGGTATCCTCCTGGTATCCTCTCTCTACCTTGGGTATCCTCCCGGTATTCTTTATGCTTTGCTCGGTCACCCTCGAGTCAATATTACCTTCCCCTTATATATATATATATATATATATATATATACATTCTACTTTACTACTGACTTTATTTTTTCTCCCACCTCTCTCCGTTACCTTCCCTTACTTGTTCTAAGGCATGCAACTTTTTGCCAAAGCATTTAGTCTTTTTCACTCACTGTGCGCCTGTTTTACCTCTCTGAATCACCACCTTCATCACCGCCTCTCCTGCTTTTCTTCCGGAAGGCTGCTCGTAGAAGTGGGAAGGGATTTGTGGGTCAAAACACAGGTTCCTTCAGACCTCAACTGCAGAATTTATAATTTACTCTAGCCACTATCTACGGGGAGCTTCTCGGTCTCCTTAGCCAGATGGCAAAGGACTTGTGATATTGCCGACGACCTAGAGTTACTTATGTCGACGGTTAATGGGTGTCTTCTCTAATCGATAGTCGATAAACCATCCTCTGCTACCAAGTGTGCACTAGGACCCCAACCTCCCCATAAAACTGGGGTTTGCCCAAAAGCACTTTAAGATGAGTAGCATCACCCGTGAGACGGATGGGGATGCAGAATAATACTCTCGTATCGAATCAATAATGACAACTGAATAGTTTGACAAAGGGTGTTCATGAACATCAGCATTCGCTCGATCTTACTTCTTGCTTCACAACTCCAACGAACTTCATAAAAAACACATCTTTTTAACTGAAAACTCATCATTACTGACGTGTAACTCTTAAAATGTTGCATGCAATTCTATTGGTTATAGAAAAATAACTTTAATATAGGTACTATATCTGTATATGGTAACGCATTAAGGGGATTGGATAAACAGTGTCAGGTGGGGGTATCTGAGCCCTTTCTTGAAAATGGCTGTCATGGACATCACTAAAAGTATGACGTCTCATTGGCTCTATTAACTATAGGACCCTAGATTACTTGGTTCACGATGATTGGGTTGGCATCAACCCCACTCATACTTTTCCACCAGCCTAGCAGCATCAGAATAGCCGGCCAGGTGCAGGGAGCTTGTCCGCTCCCACAGTTTCCCTCCAATTATTGCAACAATCAAACATCACTTCAGTGGTCATGTGTCAATTATTTCTTTGTATCTTGGTTGTGAGACTGCTCTTGGTCTGGAAAAGTGAAGGCGCCTGGGCATGGCACAATTCCATGCGTAGGTGTGAACGTTTAATCCCTTCTGCTGGCTGGATCAGGTGATTTGGCGCCGTGAAAGTCGTCATATTCTCCATGTAATTCCTGCATTTGATTTAATTTTGTCAGCCATCTGCCTCCTGAGGCTTATCTTGACCTTTAAGAATAGGATACTCTGTTCTTCGCTTCATTAAATCGATCTACTATTGGCCTACTTCAGCTGGTACGACCTTGGCTTCTTGGCATGACTTGTCTTCGTCTGAGTTTCTGTCTGTCCTTAATTCTCGATTTTTGTGCTGTAAATCTCTCCTCGTGAGACCTTAAGTAACCTTTGGTCAGTTCTGCTCTTGTGCATAGTGGAAGTATACTTATATACAGTTCTTTTCTTGAGGTAGATATGTATAGGTGGCGCTTGCCGCACTCTATTTTACTATTAAGCTTTAGCAAGCATCACAATTTTCTTAGCTTCTTGCGGTTCCTTGCATATGTACACGTGACCAGAGGTCACCAAGAGTGTCTGTTTGAGAACAACTAAACCACCTGAACATGACGAAATAATTCTTCATAGCCCAAGACACACACTCCGGAAACAGGGGAGGCTGCACTCGGAACACTGATGGGACCGTGATGATCCTGATGTGCTCGCATATGAAATTACATTCAATACCTGGACAGGGATTGTGAAACTGGATAAGACGTCCCATGAAATTTCAAGACGCCCCCTCCTGACAAGAAATGTGGAAGATTAAGACAGCCAACAAGAATATTGTATTTTTTATTCCTTGTTTTAGTATGTAAAGTAACCCATTGTGCCACAGAAAGAGTCCTGAAGAAAGTGGTAAATGGTTTATTCCCGCTGAAACCGGTTGACACAGAAATGTTCAGGGTGATGTCCTGACCCCCAAGACTCACATAATAAAGATTGAGCCTGGCTTAATTACATCATTTTACCAGATAAGAGTAAACTATATAGTACCTTTACTCTTATAGTTGATTTTTATGATCGATGATAAGTCACACTGAATGGAAGCAACACAAATAAAATTAGAGCTCTCTTTGACTTCCAAACAGTGCGCTCTACATTTTTAGGAATTGAGGAAAGTAGTGAGTTAGGATAGGGCTCGATTTCTCCTCTATCCCCTAACCTAGATAGGAAACACACCAGCACTCGACTAGGGATAGCGAATTGAAGGGATGGTGAGAATTTCTTTGTAGGGACACTTGGTTATCCAGAGAAACTGTAGATGTAGGAATAACTTTTTGAATAAACTTTATTCTGTCTGTGATGTGTTACAGTATAAGTGCTTTGGGACAGAATATGTAAACCCAGTTGTATTTAAGCGTTCATATAACAACACAGAAATAAAGCAGCCAAACAATTCCCGCCGGCGCGGTGGCCAGCTATGTGCAATAAGCCACCATCCGTGCCCAAATGCGCACCCATGGCAATCGGGCCACCGGAGCGACAAGGCCTCAAAGCTGCCTGCTAACTTACTGATCAGAGATGAGCCCAATGAAGATGATCTGCTGCTGAGTTCTGTTTAGGCCTCGGGGACTGGAAAGCGACTGGGCTCCAGTCCCTCCCCGCCTTATATGCGGTCCCAGGGCCTGCCGGAAGCTGCTGGCCTGGGGATGCCCCTCTCCTCCAGGAGGAGGGGAGAGGAGATTCTGCCAAGAGGAGGGGGCAGCCAGAGGGGTGTCCCGATAGGTGGGATGTCCCTTTAGCACCCCCTGCAGGGGCTTGGACATCCCCTGACCATCCACAGGATCAAAAATACACACACGGCTCTGAGATCACAAGATTCACCTGGCAATGTGTAAGAAGGCTATGCAGTCCTGTTTATTTCCTTTGCATCCTGGGACTTGTAGGTTTCCTAAATTTCTAATGGAAAACCTACAAGTCCCAGTATTCAATGCAAAAAGGGGACTGGCCTTCCTTCTCATGCATAGCAATGGGAACCTTGATCTCTGCAATTTTGATGAGCTGTGAACTTTGAAAATAATGCCAAAAAGTTTGTTTATGCAGCACGCATATGACAAAGGAGCAACTATTGTACCTGGTCGAGGCCTTCTGTCATCTGTAATATAACTACGTGATTTTATACTTTGCTCATAAACTTTGCGAAGAGTCAAAGAGGCCCCCACTCTGTCCCTTGCCAAAAAATACATAAAAGAATCCATATAATGATCCATTGCCTCCACGTCCTCCTCTTCCTCATCCCAGTTCTTAAATCTATGAAGGAGTTAGCCTTCACATGAGTTCCTTTTTGGATTTTTTTGTTAACTTAGCCAACCCCCCCCCCCCCCCTCCCGACTCCCTGGATCCCAATATCCCAATATCAATATGAAACACATTGTGTATAGGTGCATTATAAATACCCAATAAATAATACATTATTCAGTACCTGAGCACCTCATGCTTTGTCAGTTCCACTGCAGCCTCTTATGGCATTTTGGAAGACCTGCTGGGTTGCGTCTGTGCACACAGATTTTGAGCATTATGTTATGTAGTGCTTGCACAGAGTCAATGTTTGTCAAGGGAGTGTGCCGCAAACTCATGTGGCGCAGGGCACATTTTTGTTGTTTGCCATAGGCACTTTATTGCCTAGAAACTGCCCGGTGCAGAGATTAGATATGGGCCCACACAGCAGGATTGCAGTTCTGCTCAGAAGGATGCCAGCAAGGCAGGCTTTTCAAACAGGCTTGGGCAGCTAAAATAAATCTGTATCGGAAGCTGGCTAATTTATGCTTCTAGAGAGGGTACTTCTCTTCCTTGTCTTTTTGTTTTGGGGTGGTGGATGTCCTCAGGCTATCCCCCAGCACAGAGATGGTACTTCACAGCATGTAAGGCAGTTGCAGGTTCAACTCGTCGCCATCGTTGCAAAGCGCCCCTTTCCACCGGGGCCGGTGCTATTACTATGCAAGGTAAGGTGCTTGCCTATATGTGCAAAATGTTAGAGGGGCAAAATGCTGACTGCTTGCCTTGCCTATGATAGCACCGGCCCTGTCCCTGGGCCCTGTACACTGTCTGCAGCGTGCAGCATGCAGCTGGCGGGCGCCAGCAGCGGAGAGCCCAGGTGGCGCTTTCCCATGAAGATGTGGCATCATGGGTGTGGCATCATGGGCGTGGGCCCAGCCGCGGCTCGTGGCTGTGGCAGGGAGCGAGTGCTGGCACCTGCGCCTTACAGAGCAAGCACTACATGTGCCCCTCTTGCTCTGCCTTCTGTGCGACGGTCATGGGATTCATTAGTCAGGGATGCGGATGGATCGACACCGGTTTCGTCTGGCTCAGGGCATGGAGAAAGCAAATTGATTCAGCAAATTGGTTCAGGTGAGCAGTGACAACTGGGCCGCCCGAAGCGGTAATGACTAGATAATGCAATGAAATGTAGGGTTAGCCACGCTGCCCGCGTTCTCTTGAAATGTGTCATAATCTCTCGCAAGGACATAAAGGAGATGCAATATAAACGCCAGACAAAGGAGCAAATCTATACATAACTGGGCTCAGCAATGCCCCATGACCACCTAATGAGGATTGTACTGCATGTACAACATGGTCCCTTGCATGCACTGCAGCATGGCCTGGCACCGCCATTGCCCTTTGCGGACTAATATAAGCCCTTCCCCCACGTTCTTTTGAGTAAGATGGCCTCATAACAGGCTGTGTGTCCCTGCCAGTGCCACAGTGCCCTATCGTCCATAAGTCTTTCAGGATGATAGAATTTCTGAAATGTCCATGTCTATCTACGGATGACGCCTGGATGAATATGATCCTTGCATTTCGATCTGGAACCTTTTTACAGAGTTTGTTTGTGGCCCCGATTTGTTGGATGAGTGACTCTAACAGAGACTATAGTTGTAAAATGGACCGCAATTTTCACATGCATTCCCGATGCATTGGTATTCAGTCTGGGTGGGTGACAAGTATAAACCCAGATAAAATAGACTCCTGATCCACTGTTTGATATACAGTTTACAGATCTAGTGGACGTTCTGTGACCAGTGGGGCAGCACCACTGAGCTGATCGGGCTATAGCCCCACCACCCCCTGAAATTTTGGGCTATGTTGTCTCGACCTGGTTGACCTACAGAGCCGTGACAAGACCAAACAGAAAACAGATATTAAACAGCACCTGGGCTTCCCTATTAACAAAGGCTTGGCAATTACTAACCTAAAGCATTTCATTGTCAGTACCTGCATTCCTATCTGTACATTATTAGGCTGTAAAAATTGTGATGTGGAGTTAGCACTTGCATGCCAAGTGAGTGATTGCAACGGTAGAGAGGGGACAGGGGACCACTCATTCTGACAGCAGTCCTTAAGTGGGTGCTTTCAGAGGTCAGAGGCAGAGTTTGCTGCTTTTCAAACTGAAGCTTCACCAGAATAGTCTCATTGGAATGTGTAACGAAGTTAGATGCCCCCACACAAGTAAGCTTGCCCAGCCTCCACATCCTCTGAAGTTAGCGCCTACACCAACATTTGAAGGGTTAGCCCTCTCACCCCCGAATTTTAAAGCTAGCCGCACCCCTGGAAGAGGTTGATGCGTGCACTTGCTATTGGCAGATCGCTGAGGAGGGAAGCCTTTCCTGAAACTAGCGGCATTAAAGTTTTACCTTTTGCAGAATCAGAAAAATGTACTTGCACAAACGCAGTGTAACTTTAAAGCTGCTACTTTCAAGACTTCCATCGCCCATCTGCCTCAGCAAAATCAAAGGCTAACATCAGCCCCCTCCCCACGGATGCAAGCCAATTTATAACCACATTATGTGTGCTTTGACATCCGAGGTTAGGGGGCTTAGGTGCACACTTTCTTTTTCTTCAGCATATGCGTTATGTGGCTCGAATAGCATTTTGGTAGAGTCAGTCTAGTCACGTATAACTGTGGCATAACCTTATATATTTTTTACTTTTTTTAACGGGCATTTATACTAAAGTAGGCATGGCATAACATCTGTTATTACATGGCTACACTGGCATTTTGGTGCAGCCAGTCTAGTCATTTTTTTTTACTGTGGCATGACCTTATACCTACAAGTGTTATGGTGTACAATTTAATTTGGTTTTCTCAAAAATATTTTTCAAAGCTTGCTGTGCATGGCATATACAAATTATCAAAGCAACTAAATGTGTATGTTGTCTTTAAATACATCGAGGTTGACCTTTACCGTAAAACTACCGTAAAACTACAGATCGTAACACTATTTTACATTACGATAGCTTCCATCCCCAATCTTTAAGAGAAAGTATTCCCTATGGACAGTTTTTATGAGCCAGACGAAATTGTACAGACAAGAAAGACTTCATTTCGCAGGCCAATACCATAGAAGAAAGACTATCTCAGAGAGGCTATCCGTCTCACATATTAAGGCAGTCGCATAAAAGGGCGAGATACCAACACCGAGATATACTACTGGCCAAGAACACTCGCAATGATTCGAATCAATCACGCATAGTGTGTGCTATGACTTATAACACACACCATGCTAAAATTAAGAAAGCTATTGGCAAACACTGGCACCTATTGCAAATGAATATGCCAGATCTGGAACATCCCATGTATGCATTCAAAAAAGGTAGGAACCTTAAGAGTTGGCTCTTCCGTGCAGACAGATCACAGGCTCCCCAACCTGCTAAGACTATAACTGAGATGTGGGGTATGGAAAAGATCACTGGCCATTTTCCGTGCGGGCAATGTTGCAATTGCGGCTCTACTTCTGCTACCAATACGGTTACCATTAATCACAGGGCTTGGAAACTTAAAAACCACACGACGTGCAATTCTAAAAACGTCATTTATGCTGCTACTTGCCCATGTGGAAAAACTTACATAGGCAAGACATCTAGACCCATTAAACTTAGAATTACAGAACATAAGTCTAGAATTAGAACCCAAAATCTCTCCTCTCCATTGGTTGCTCATTTTATAGAGCATTCCAACAATTGTGAGGATTTACGATGGTGGTGCCTGGAACGCGTAGTGGGCTCAGATCAATATGCCATAGCCAATAGACTAGCTGCACGGGAGCATTGGTGGATATACAATACCCAAAGCCACACCTTGGGTTTGAACGTCCAAGAAGAATGGCAATCTGTATTTAATTAACAGCTTCTTTTTCATTTACCTTTTCTAGCCTATTTTGGGCATTCATCTCTGGTAGACAGCTATCGAACAGCGCGGTGGGACACTTCACCGTCCCTCCCCTGCTCGATGGTTGGTTGGAGTTAGGTTACGTGCTATACGTCTATAACGTACATTTAGAGCGAGAATCGCCGCGCAGACGCGAGTACGGCACTTCCGGTTTTCTCGTGCGCGAGTCGAGTCGGCGCTCGTTCCTGCATGTCCAGGTAAGCCGGGGACAATTCTTATCAGAACTCTATCCTTTGTCCGTTGCGCATTTTGGAGCGAATGGAGTTTCTCGACCCTGGGATTTATGCTGTCCACCATCGGGTTTCGTTTGGTCGCTTTGGGACCATGATCCCTGGCCATTATCAGCCTGTACTTAATGCATGCGTTTAGTTCACATGTGCATCACATTATTGTTAACTTTATACTGATGTGCCCATTTACAGCATCTGGCGTGCCAGCGGCTCTGACATAGTTTTCTTTATTATTTTTTAATTCATTATCTGTATGCTGTTTCCTTGCTACAATCGTCCGGTTACACTTGCATCATTCATTGCATGTGTATACATGATGGGCTGTTGTTTGTCCCATCTATTTGTGTGCATTAGGTCGTACTGCAGATGTTTGGGAACTCCAGATATGTTGTCCATCTATTCGACACGGATTGACTTAATTAGAACCTCTATTGCAGCCCTACTCCTGACAGAGACTTCTGTCATTGTAAGCTATTGAACGCTATATCTTTAAGCGTTAATCGCCATCATGTGTATGATCGGCCATATTCAGAGGTGAGTTGTGTGCTCTCCTATCCATTGGGATTTCATTTTAAACAACTTTTTTCCTTCCTTGACTCACTGAAGCAGGAGCGTTTAATTTGTTTATTTACTATTCATTCATTTGCTTATTTACTTTTTTCTATAGCCTTTAATATTCATGTGTACGCACAGGTTTATCCTTAACTCAAATTTTTTGTTCTTTGGTTAAATTGACTCTTCTTAGAGTATTGGATTTTTTGTTAACTCTGGAATCATGTTTTGACCATTTAGATATATGGCAATCCACTATTTAAGTTTTGTTTTGACACCTTGCCTTACAGATCTGATTTTTCTTGAGCTCTTCCTTTGGTGTGGCTGAGCCGTTATTTCCTGGATTTATTGACAGGCTTTTGGGACCAACCCCCTCCTGGGTAGAGATTATGGTAATTACTTTTTCTCCCCTCATATCACTCGACATGTCTTAACCTAGGTTCTATGGTTACAGCCCTGTCTGTTTATTTGTTTCGGATCACCATATTTTTAACTATTTTAACCTTTGTTCTTTACGGTATTGTTTTCTTTTTCTAACATATATTTTTTTCTACAGGGACCAACTTCTCGTCGTGTCCCATTACATATGTGAATGTTTTCACCTTAATCTGAGTACGTTCATTAAGATGATGATGAATGACCCTGAAAAGATCCAATTTATGGGAATGCTTTGTCCTGATGAAGATGGATTTCATCTGCTTTGTTCCGCAAGATGTATTTCTTCCATCGAAACTACAAACTTTGAATAATGCCATTATTTCTTTATGATTAACCACCTTTTGCATGACATTGTAGTAGTTGACACATAGCATCCCTAACTTGTATTACTATGTGTATATGTTTTAGATGTGTTTTACTCTGGTATTGAGTTTTTTCTAGCTATTGGTCCTCTTGTTTGCTGATTATTATAATCGATTCGATTTTGACTCTTTGCATTGTGTGGAATGTGCTATTAATAGACATTTGCTATTTACACATTCCAATTATTTCTGGGTCACTGTGGGTTTCCCCGGTCGAGTGATCCCCTTCACTCATCTAGGGATACCCTCGAGTCATCCTTATGTTTATCATCGGGATTTATTACGATCGATTTATTTCCCGTTGATATCACCTCGAGGTTCAGAATTGGCACTAGCACTTTACCGCAGTATGCACTTTATTTCTTTATCTCTTTAATTGTACGATACAATTTCGTGTATTGCACAAGTATTGTAGACTATTTAATCCCTTTTTAAACTTTTTGAAATAAATTTATAAGAAATTTAATAAACATGTTATCTTTTATCATGTGCTGATTGACGTATGGTGATCTGATTTATGACCAGCAGTGCTGTTTCTATTTCTTTAACGGTAGGACGATGTCCTTGAAGTGAATTAATATTTTGGTTTCCGCTGACTTGACTCTTGTTTACTACGATTTCGCTTCCTCAAAGTCAGCGAAGTAGGGGATACCCATCCACTGATTTTTCCTTTTACTAGTGCAGTGTTCTCACTGTGTGGGTCTACTTGTTGTTTAGTGCCAGGTGTCACTCCTCTTTTTGTTCCCCTTCCAGAGCTTTCTTCTTCATTCACTTATTTTCTTCTTCATTTACTGTTACTTTATATTTAAGTCCACTTGGGCTGTTGGCAAAACACTTGTTGTGATATAGTTGTATTCTTTTACATTTTCCTTCATCCTTTTCATTGTTATTATTTTTTTCCATTATTCCTTGGCCCGTCGTGAACCTTTATTATTGTTTTTGAATATGGCTGCTTCGGACATTTATTCCTTTAGCGAAGAACAGCTGGCCGAAGCTATTCGCGTACCCTCTTTCTTTGACTCCTTGGCACAGACTACCGGGGAGGAATCTACCACGGGCATTACCAGTGAAGGTATTCTCAAATTAAGGAAAAAGAAATTCAGGACTGAAATGCACGGGCACCTCCTCACAGAATATCTTTAAAAAAACATCATACCACAAGGTCTCCTTGTCAGGAATGAACCTTGCCTTTTTGTCGATGACTTAGAATATAAGACCGCTTTCTCGGGGTTAGGTACAAAATGCAGCCGAGACTGGATGCTTTTGACCATTAATACAGCTCTCAAGAAAAGCGTCCTCATCGGCAATGAAATTGATGAAGCAGAGGCGGCCTTTGCACTTGACACGACTATCCTGAACATCAAAGAAAAACTTGATCTCATTGATAAACACACCAAGGAGTTTATCAAACTTACCACTTCTAAAAAAATGGAAAAAATTAAAGAAAGACATTTCCACTTTTTCCAAAGCGACTACCTATCCATATCTGGGTCCAGAATATGCGGCCCCGGGGTTATGGATTGATCCAGCCAATCCTAACCAAGGCCCCCAATATTATAGAAAACAAGTCACTTTTTCGGACAGTTCCTCAGATGGCAGTGGGTCCTTCCCCAACCAAAATAATCGAGGTCAAAGAGGACGTCAATGGAACAGAGGCTCACGAAGAGGCAGAAGTGGGTGCCAAAATTGGCACTTTCAACAGCACATGCAGATGCCTATGTATGCACCCCAGGGCCCATACCCGGCTTTCCCACTCCCCAACCTCCCTTTTCCTCCCATCGCGGTAGGACCACCGCCTTTAGAAAACATGTTCCAGACCAGGAGGCAGTCATACCAACGCTAGCCAATATGTCAGCAGTTTATAACATCTCTAAACGGGTACTTTCCCAAAATGAAATTTTGGTTCTCGAGAAGGGTTTCTCTTTTATCCCGATGTGTAATCCTAGCCAAATGGATCTTGAAATAGAGCTCTGGGGCTTCTTTAGAAAAATCCGGCTAAGAGATCACTTTGGAGGGAACAGTGATTATTCTGATAACAACAACACTCCGTTCAAACCTAGTCCACCTTTACGCCGACATCCCAAATGGTCTCTAACGAAACCATCACTTTTGAACGTGCAGTTTTACATGATTTTCACTCCATTTTCACTGACCCCATTGACTCGAGATCCAACCATTGTTACAATTTTTCTAAAAAAGAATGGGCCTGTTTACAAGAGCTTAAGGGAGACACTACCATTATTATCAAACAGGCCGACAAAGGCGGTGGGATAGTGGTCTGTGATGCTTCTTTCTATGATACTGAAGTATCTAGACAACTAAACAACACTGACTTTTATCTGAAACTCAGAGGGGACCCGACAGAGGGCATTAGAAAAGAAATCTTAGCCCTAGCTACACGGGCGAAAGAAGCAGAGATTTTAAGTACAAAAGAATTTCTATTTCTCACGGACATAGGTACCCGAGCACCGCTGTTTTATATTCTTTTGAAAATCCACAAGAATATGTTGAATCCCCACAAGAATATGTTGAATCCCCCTGGCAGGCCCATAGTGTCCCTTTGCGGTTCTATCTTGAACCCTTGGGCAAGTACATTGACCATTTTCTTAAACCTTTGGCCGCTGATACTCCCACCTATTTGGAAGATACCACCGATGCCATTATACATCTAGAAGGTCTACACTTCGATCCTGTTAACAATCTGTTCATCACCTTGGATGTGGAGTCCTTATACTCTAACATCCCCCAAGCTGAGTCATTACCGATCATCAAATTCTTCTTGGACCTTAGAAGTGATCCCCAGTTGGTTCCGAGTGAATTCATTGTTGACTTACTCGAAATAGCTCTGTCCAAGAACTACTTCAGGTTCAAGGAGAATTTTTATTTGCAAGTTAAGGGAACTGTGATGGGTGCTGCATTTGCCCCTAATTATGCAACCTTATTTATGTGGGCTTTCGAAAAGGTCTCCATTTTCGATGACTCCAACCCATTTTTGCCATCTATTATTTTTTACAAGAGATACATAGATGATATCATTATGATTGGGACAAAACTAAGGGAGACCAGGACCATGATGAATTCCTGACATGGATTTACTCTCAGAATGACCATCTCCGGTTCACCATGCCCTCGAGCAACACATCTATTTCATTTTTGGATCTCCAGCTAAAGACTAAGGATGGAGCCATCGAGGTTGACCTTTACCGTAAAACTACCGATCGTAACTCTATTTTATATTACGATAGCTTCCATCCCCAATCTTTAAGAGAAAGTATTCCCTATGGACAGTTTTTACGAGCCAGACGAAATTGTACAGACAAGAAAGACTTCATTTCGCAGGCCAATACCATAGAAGAAAGACTATCTCAGAGAGGCTATCCGTCTCACATATTAAGGCAGTCGCGTAAAAGGGCGAGATACCAACACCGAGATATACTACTGGCCAAGAACACTCGCAATGATTCGAATCAATCACGCATAGTGTGTGCTATGACTTATAACACACACCATGCTAAAATTAAGAAAGCTATTGGCAAACACTGGCACCTATTGCAAATGAATATGCCAGATCTGGAACATCCCATGGATGCATTCAAAAAGGGTAGGAACCTTAAGAGTTGGCTCTCCCGTGCAGACAGATCACAGGCTCCCCAACCTGCTAAGACTATAACTGAGATGTGGGGTATGGAAAAGATCACGGGCCATTTTCCGTGCGGGCAATGTTGCAATTGCCGCTCTACTTCTGCTACCAATACGGTTACCATTAATCACAGGGCTTGGAAACTTAAAAACCACACGACGTGCAATTCTAAAAACGTCATTTATGCTGCTACTTGCCCATGTGGAAAAACTTACATAGGCAAGACATCTAGACCCATTAAACTTAGAATTACAGAACATAAGTCTAGAATTAGAACCCAAAATCTCTCCTCTCCATTGGTTGCTCATTTTATAGAGCATTCCCACAATTGTGAGGATTTACGATGGTGGTGCCTGGAACGCGTAGTGGGCTCAGATCAATATGCCATAGCCAATAGACTAGCTGCACGGGAGCATTGGTGGATATACAATACCCAAAGCCACACCTTGGGTTTGAACGTCCAAGAAGAATGGCAATCTGTATTTAATTAACAGCTTCTTTTTCATTTACCTTTTCTAGTCTGTTTTGGGCATTCATCTCTGGTAGACAGCTATCGAACAGCGCGGCGCGACTCTTCACTGTCCCTCCCCTGCTCGATGGTTGGTTGGAGTTAGGTTACGTGCTATACGTCTATAACATACATTTAGAGCGAGAATCACTGCGCAGACGCGAGTACGGCACTTCCGGTTTTCTCGTGCGCGAGTCGAGTCGGCGCTCGTTCCTGCATGTCCAGGTAAGCCACGGACAATTCTTATCAGAACTCTATCCTTGGTCCGTTGCGCATTTTGGCGCAAATGGAGTTTCTCGACCCTGGGATTTATGCTGTCCACCATCGGGTTTCGTTTGGTCGCTTTGGGACCATGATCCCTAGCCATTATTAGCCTGTACTTAATGCATGCGTTTAGTTCACATGTGCATCACATTATTGTTAACTTTATACTGGTGTGCCCATTTACAGCATCTGGCGTGCCAGCGGCTCTGACATAGTTTTCTTTATTATTTTTTAATTCATTATCTGTATGCCTTTTTCTTGCTAGAATCGTCCGGTTACACTTGCATCATTCATTGCATGTGTATACATTATGGGCTGTTGTTTGTCCCATCTATTTGTGTGCATTAGGTCGTACTGCAGATGTTTGGGAACTCCAGATATGTTGTCCATCTATTCGACACGGATTGACTTAATTAGAACCTCTATTGCAGCCCTACTCCTGACAGAGACTTCTGTCATTGTAAGCTATTGAACGCTATATCTTTAAGCGTTAATCGCCATCATGTGTATGATTGGCCATGTTCAGAGGTGAGTTGTGTGCTCTCCTATCCATTGGGATTTCATTTTAAACAACTTTTTTCCTTCCTTGACTCACTGAAGCAGGAGCGTTTAATTTGTTTATTTACTATTTACTTATTTACTTTTGTCTATAGCCTTTAATATTCATGTGTACGCACAGGTTTATCCTTAACTCTCATTTTTTGTTCTTTGGTTAAATTGACTCTTCTTAGAGTATTGGATTTTTTGTTCTCTCTGGAATCATGTTTTGACCATTTAGATATATGGCAATCCACTACTTAAGTTTTGTTTTGACACCTTGCCTTACAGATCTGATTTTTCTTGAGATCTTCTTTTGGTGTGGCTAAACCGTTATTTCCTGGACTTATTGACAGGCTTTTGGGACCAGCCCCCTCCTGGGTAGAGATTATGGTAATTACTTTTTCTCCCCTCATATCACTCGACATGTCTTAACCTACGGTCTATGGTTACAGCCAAGTCTGTTTATTTGTTCGGATCACCATATTTCTGACTATTTTAACCTTTGTTCTTTACGGTAATGTTTTCTTTTTCTAACATTTATTTTTTTCTACAGGGACCAACTTCTCGTCGTGTCCTATTACATATGTGAATGATTTCACCTTAATCTGAGTACGTTCATTAAGATGATGATGAATGACCCTGAAAAGATCCAATTTATGGGAATGCTTTGTCCTGATGAAGATGGATTTCATCTGCTTTGTCCCGCAAGATGTATTTCTTCCATCGAAAATACAAACTTTGAATAATGCCAATGCTTTCTTTATTATTAACCACCTTTTGCATGACATTGTAGTAGTTGACACATAGCATCCCTAACTTGTATTACTATGTGTATATGTTTTAGATGTGTTTTTACTCTGGTATTGAGTTTTTTCTAGCTATTGGTCCTCTTGTTTGCTGATTATTATAATCGATTCGTTTTTGACTCTTTGCATTGTGTGGAATGTGTTATTAATAGACATTTGCTATTTACATATTCCAATTATTTCTGGGTCACTGATCCCCTTCACTCATCTAGGGATACCTTCGAGGCATCCTTATGTTTATCATCGGGATTTATTACGATCAATTTATTTCCCGTTGATATCACCTCGAGGTTCAGAATTGGCACTACCACTTTACCGCAGTATGCACTTTATTTCTTTATCTCTTTAATTGTACGATACAATTTCGTGTATTGCACAAGCATTGTAGACTATTTAATCCCTTTTTAAACTTTTTGAAATAAATGTATAAGAAATTTAATAAACATGTTATCTTTTATCATGTGTTGATTGACGTATGGTGAGCTGACTTATGACCATCAGTGCTGTTTCTATTTCTTTAACGGTAGGACGATGTCCTTGAAGTGAATTAATATTTTGGTTTCCGCTGACTTGACTCTTGTTTACTATGTCTTTAAATACAATTACATTTTTACTGGCACATATTGTGCTTAGAATGTACCATTTAATACTAGCTCCCCACACCAGACAGCCCTATAGGGTAGAACAGAGGGGGTGAGCCTTTAATTTAGTCCTGCCCATTTTGTTTTTTAAATGGCCCATCCCGTCACCAGTTAGCCACCCCCCTCCCAAATGTAGGTTTCTTTGCACCCCTGCTGCAAGCCATGCCACACAAGCCATAAGTGGGCTTGACTACAGGCCCAGGATGGATAGCTACATGGGTAATGCCTCAGTGCCAGGCCTGAGAGTGGTCGGCACTTCACAAATTCAACCCTTCCAAAGCTGACTAAAATGGGATCATTATAACATTACAACACTTGGATGCTGGAGAAGTGTAGCCAGTGGTTGAAGTGGAAAAAGGGTGTTGTTGCATGCAGCATAGGTCCAGTATTAAAAATGCACCCTATTGTAAACATCATATATTGAGACACATTCATTAGATGCTGAAACGTACACACTGTACACCAAGATATATACGTTCTATACTGAGAGGTATATACTGTATATTGCGATACATGCGTTACCCGCCCGTTCCCCCCAGCTCTGTGTCACACCCTTGTCCCTGACGTCACGTTTGAAATGGATGTCTGTGGTTCCCCAGATCGTGCATTGCTTTATGAACTGAGGGCAATAAAGAACTCTAATATATATTGTGGGGTGATTTATGCGCCGACCTTCACATTCTGCGACCAGTCGATATGGTTTGATGAACTAATAATTGTGTCGCATTTGGTAGGAGAGAAAGAGGTACCAGCCCCCACCTCTGCAACAATTAATGTCCAATGCGAACTCTCCTTGGTACAAATGCACCAACTCTTGTCAATGGTTTGATCCAGAAATATTGTTTATTTTCACATGCATTTCTGAATTACTCTAATTGAGTGCTTGGTAGAGTGCCCTTCTATGGTAACAAGTGTTTCGGCACACCTTGAGTGCCTTTCTCAAACCAGGGCTACTTAAGACATGAATATTTTAGACATAAAACATATTCACATATTGTTAAACAAAAGCAAAGAAAAACATGATGAAACATACATATTGTTCAATTATCGAAACATTGTCAAATATCATAAATTAAGTACGAGACAGAGATGATTGGGGAGGGTAACGGGTAAGGAATTAGAGGGGGGATGAGAATAACATAAAGGATAAACATTAGTTCAAATGCCTTGTACTGCATCATACAGTTATTCCATATTTCAATCTAAATATGCTAGTACTGAAGCTTATATTACTTAACAAGTCTCAATAAATTCTGAGTTAAGCCCCTTATATGTTCTGTGACATGATAATTTCAATTTTAACAAAAAATGTGTCCCAAAACTCTGAACCAACACCACTTGCCCATTGTCTCATTGCTGTGATACATGAGTGGTGTTTCACTGAAGATGTAATATTAACTGAATAATTGGTACATATATGATTTTTCCATCTGTGCTCGCCATAATAACCCGGTTAGATCCCTAATAAAAGATATAACTCTAATTAGCTATTGTGGTACACACTTTCGAAACAAGCATGATTTTTTTTGCGACTCTTATTTTTAAAGACTGTTCATTTGAAACAGCGTGGCACGGTTGCATGACGCATTCATTGCACCCATTCGGAATTCTATCTAGATGCACGTAATTTAACCTATTTTAGTTCTAATTGCCATGCAATTTTGAGAGAAGACATGTTATAGCTTTCATGATGAGCTCTGCTTTCTGTCACCATGTAACCGATCGTGCAGAAAAATAACACAAATTTTAAGGCCTTCTGAGTATCCATTTAAAAACAATCCTAATGCACATAGTAGAACCTATTTCTATTTTAGACAAGCTTACGGCTTCATGAGAGTACCTGCTGCCTCATTGTATCCATTTCATTGTCGATTGCGTGCACTCGTCACTTTCACAAACGTGACTGCATTGTCATGACTGATTGTAATTACTGGCCATATTTTGTTCGAATATTACATTCGCAAATTGTATTGAAACCCCCATTATAATCGCTTACCGTGCGTACCGTCTGTAGCAGCTCATCTATCAAAACGTGTCTCCATACTGTGGTTGCTAGTTAAGTAAACATACGCCATGTGTTGTCGATGGGTACCATGGCAACAATCGTAGTCCTTTCTCAGTTGTCAGGCCCCTGTCGGCCATCTTTTGGGACAAAAACCGTTATACCTAATGGTGAACAATGTTATTGTCCAGTACTCGTGTTATTGGGTATAAATTAGATATAAATTAGATATAAAATAAACATGAGATGGTACACTGAATTGAAAATACTTGAACTAATGTATCTTATTGCCCCAAGGATTGGCCATCACCCCACTAATGTGCAAGACTTCACTACAAAACAACAGAACTTGGCTTTTCTAACCAAATTGCAAAAAGTCAGACTCTGTACTTTCCAAATAATGCCACACTTGAGATGTGTGCTCTTTTTCTCCTGACCACAATGTCTTATACACAGCTACCTAATGGCACTCACAGAACACAATGTACTTAACTTTCTGTGTGAATTTTCTGTTTGGTATAATTGTATTATATTCTGATGCCATAAACACTGACTGCATTAGAGAGTACTCCAGCTCTGTCAGCAGACCACATTAGTAGCACAATTGTGTATATATACGCTCTAAAAGTTTCCGGTTCAAACATTAAGAACCTATTATTGTTGCAGACAGGTTCGTGTAAAGGAAATATCCTTCTAACTAAATACAAATGTTGGTTGCACTCCTGAATACAGAATCTATGCTTTGCTTTGAATGAGGACAATCCTAGTGTTCAACATTGTCTATTTTTCTTTGATCCATACACCATGGCAATATGTTGCACAATGAGTTCTTTTTGCCTGAAGATGTTCATGTGATTTTCTTTTAGACTACATGGAAATAAACACATGTCCCCTGATTAAAAAGGGTGCACAACAATTGACATGATTTAATCTGTTTTGCTGTTTCCTAGAAAAATGCGAGTCCATGTTTAAGCTCTTGCAAGTTTGGAATAGGGTGATTACTTCTAAACACCACTACAGTTCACTTCAAATAAAACATTCTAAAATCTGAGAATTGTCTAAATTTGATCGGCGGTAACCACCCCCCTTACAGTCTTATTGCCCCTATTGCACGGATAATTACCAGCATTAGGGAGCAAATTATCATCATCAATTGTGCATATTTTTATGGGCGATTGGATGTTGGGTCTATCAAATGTCCAGTCGGAATTTCTTCACATACATGGATTAGTGCCATATTTGGGATGTATATCTTAACTACTGTTACGATTGGTGCCAGTTAGGTACCAGCGAATATTTGAATTAAAGATTACCATATATCTTGACTTGAACTAAGTCTATTGTTTCTAATTTAAATTTATGAATTTTGTACTGCACTTATCCTGTGTTTCTAAATCTCAACTTCTGTGTTTGCTGCGAATTACGTTAGCTGCTATTATTGCATGGCTTACTGAAAGACTTACAGTAGTGTATGTTCTATATGTATATATCACTTTCATATTGATGCACAATTAATGTCATGGTATGCATTCATAAAAAGCAATACATTTCACTGTCGGTGTTCAGGCCAAATTTCAAAGCTTGAAAATGACAAATGGGTCTTGCTTCTGATTGTCGTAGTGCCATTTCTAGGCTTCCACCTCTCCTGCCAAGACTGTCATGTTTCAAACCGATAATTCTAATGTCTCTTTTGTCTTCCATTTGTTGCTCTAAACTATCAATCAGCTCCACACCTCTAATACACCAGAAGAGACCCAAACAGATTGGAAAAACAGACTTTACCGTAGAGGACATTGAAGAATTAATTACATCATCCTCTACCTCGAAAGCCGCAGGGCCGAACGGCCTCACATACCAGGTGTTAAAAAATCAGCCAAAACTTTGGTCAAAACTGCTATTCTATCTCTTTCAAGGAATAGTGAGGGAAAAAACTTTTCCACCATCGTGGAAGAATGCAGTGATGATCCCATTCTTCAAAGGGGGTGACAGGCTAAGTCCAACATGCTATCGACCCATAGCCCTCTTGGATATAGACAGCAAAATATTCATGAGATTATTAACGAGGGAACTTTCCCTTTGGGTGGACTCAAATGAAATTCTCCCCCCGCACCAAACAGGTTTCAGGAAGGGTCTTTCTACCAGCCTTAATGGCCTTACACTGAACCTGTTGAGCGAAAGCTCGAATGAGAAAGAAGGCTCGCCGTTGTATGGGGCATGGGTAGATCTGTCCAGGGCATTCGACATGGTGGACAGATCACTCCTATGGCAGAAAATGATCAAACGGGGAATTCCAGCCCCTCTGCTGGCTATGCTCGTTGAACTACATAAAAACACTACGATCAGAGTGAGGCTGGATGACGCCGGCAACCTCTCAGAAGCAATCCAGGTTCTAAAAGGGGTACGACAAGGTTGCTTGGGTGCACCTTTGCTTTTCAATCTTTTTCTTTCAGATATAGGAGACTTTTTGGCCTCGGCGTCGCTGATCTGTCCCAGGATCAACAGCAGAAGAATTCACTGGCTGGCCTATGCGGACGATCTCGTTCTCTTGGATGGATCAGCATTAGGACTGCAACATCTTTTATCTAAACTCAATGAATACGCCAAGTTAAATGGCCTTATAATAAACCCACTAAAATCTAAGGTCCTGATTTTCAAACACCCAAGAAAAAAGGTAACATCAAGCATCTGGGTTTTGGACAACGAGGAAATTCCCAGAGTAGATGAGCTAATATACCTGGGATACGAAGTCTTAGCCCATCCAACTGTAAACAAGGCGAATTCATCCATTCTCAACAAGACCTCGAAAATCATTGCGCAAATGAAAAACCTAAACGGAAAATTTTGTAAATTTTCATTGTTACCACTCAAGAAATTCTATGTAGGCAAAGTAGTTCCTGTCCTCCTCTATGGACTAGAGGCAAAACCTCTGCTGTGGAACTATGATTGGTACAAAATTGAGGGCCTCATTTGGAAATCCTCCATTAGGCTTCCAATGTGTACATCGTCAGCTAGTCTGAGGTTCGAATTAGGCTTGACCTCACTGAGCTGCTATGCAGAGTGGAAACTTCTCTCATTATACCGCAATATAATCACAGCCAGTAAGGCAACCCTCTTTTTCGACATAAATCAACATCTAAGGAAAGCAAAATCAAACCAGCTATCGAGCCTAGAAAAGAAGATCGGACAGATTCTGCATAAACTTGATTTAACAACAGAAATCCTGCTACAAAACCCTTTGAAAGTAAAAAAAAACCTAAAAATGGCTGACTGGATCGACACAATCACAAGAGTCAGAAACCTAAAATCACCGAACTATTTCCTGATAGTAGACAGGAAACTGGGAACCATGCCACGCTATCTGGAAAAATTCCCAGATCGTGAAATAAGAAACAGTTTTCTCAGACTACGTCTGAATTTAGCCTACACAGGAGAAATACTGGCTCAAAGAAACCAGGGAGAGAAGGCAATAAAATTCTGTGAAATCTGCAAAACCTCGAACCTCCAAACCTTGAAACATTTACTATTGGAATGCGAAGGCACATGGGCCATAAGAGTGTCTTTACTGAGGAGATTCGTCAGCAGAGAAGAGAGCCTAATCCAAGATGCATTCTGGAACAGACTGATCTCCGGCCAGGAAATTATGCTCACTGCAGCGATAGTAAAAGTATCAGAGGAACTCACCATTCTAACAAAGTATCAAAAGATGACACAGACTAATGAGCTTCCTGGTGGTCACTCATAGGCCTTACAGGATTTTTAGCTATTCCCTGGCTTCCGAGAACCGTTTGTAATTTTATCCAAGGAAATGCACTATTCTTTTGTAAAGGTTTTCTTGTAAAACCAAAAACAAAATTAAAAAAAAAAAAAAAAAAAAAAGATTGGAAAAACAAGCACATTATAAACCTCCTTGTCCAATTTTGGTAACTTGGATGGAACGGTAGGCTTATCTCCAAAATGTTGTGTATCATTGGTTAGTTGCATTACAGAGAACATACAATTATTACCCAATGATAAAAGGGACCATCGAGTCAAGGTTGAATCAAAAATATCTACTTTATTTATATCACAACAGACAGTTCTAGCAACACTATGAAATACAACCCACTCTGTATAGGAATGCAGAGGACACACTGTATCAAAGAAGGAAAAGGGATGCACTCTACATACTGACAGGAGGGTAGTTGGAATGGTTAATATCTACAACAGTTTAAGGTTACTTGGCTTCAGCACAAAGGGAGCAATGGATCTTAAAATGTCTCTAGGGGCCTTCCGGGAAGAACCAGTGGGGAAGTATCACAATGTGCCGTGTGCGGTAGGTGTTCTTGATGCTCAACAGGGTTGAGTCGGCTTCAGGGTGCTTTGCAGGCTTCTGTGACAGAGTTCACAAGACTGCAGTCAGCTGCCGATATCAGGCAGCAAGACGGTTCGGCGAGCGAAGCTGGACGAATGGATGCAGGCTGGTCTACAGAGCGACTCGGGATCAGGAATCGCTGCCTCAGTGCTGATCGGCAGTTTTGAAGCATTGGTCGAGACATCTCGGATGTCCTTTAAGTGACTGCGACTTGACTACAGTCAGCATTGCAGTCGGTTGCTCGAGGAACTCGACTGGCTCGAAAATGTCCTTTAAGACAGATGTCGGTAGCTGCTTGTCGAGGCACTTCTCCCAGCTTCTTCAATGGACTTGTGTTGTTCTTTAAGGCAAACAAACCAAAGCTGAGGAGTGTGTTGCATCCTTTGTTGTAGGTTCAGAAGCCTTCTGCCACTTCCGAACTAGGAGGTTTGCTGCAGAGCCTAGCAGGGCATGCTGTGTACTGGCTGGGTACCGGTTCTGGGGCAGTCAGAGGGTCTTCGGAGGTCTTTATCTCCCTTTGTTCCCTGGGAGATGTTTAGGGGAGGGAACATGCTTCCCTCTTTGGAGATCCTAGCCTTCCTTCACTGGCAGAAGATGTAAGGCAGACTGTACCTTCAGTCAGCATCCAATGATGAGTTCTTCTTGCTATTCCTTGCAAAGTCTTCAGATGATCTGCCAAAAGAGGGGCTCAGCCCTCTTTTAAAGCCAAGTGGGCCACAGTGATTGGTGTAGGCTAAGCCTACCTTAATGAACCAATCCTGGGGTCCCTACCAACAATCTCCTATATGCATGAGGCCATAACCAGAGTGCTTTGCAAAAGGAAAGGTAAAGGGGTGAAAACATGGGATACCAAGTCCCACCCACCTTCTTGTTTGTTGATCAAAGAGACTCTCTAGTTAATGGATTTCTCTGAGGTTCCTGAAGGTCTCCCTTGAAGCTGTGGTGAGACCAGACTCTCTGGCTCCTGCAAACCACACTCTGGTACCTTATGAATGGGGTCCCTCTACTGGGGTAGCTTACTGTAAACAGGCAGTCCCAGACATGACAGCTCACTGAAGCTACTGAGGGTGGGAGCTGGCTTCGGGTTGACACTGTTACATATGAAAGGTTGTTGGGGTTTCTTGTCTCCTTTGTTAGCCTCTGTAGCCAGGCCTCCTGTGTGCCTGTTTGAAGTACACTCTATTCGTATGGTGCTGCCACCAGCTGCAGGGCTGAAAAAAGAGCAGGGTGGATCCATGGAGCCTTGGTTAGTTAATCAGGCTGGCCATGGCGGGGGGAAGCTTGGTTCTCACCCATCCTGGAGAAGACATAGTGTACTCCTGGCTGTCACATTCCAACTAAACATAACAGGGCGGACTATGCCTGTAGGCTGTGTCCACCCATCCAGAGTACACAGGTCTATGCGTTTGTCATGCTGTGAGCATAGGAAAATGTGTGTGGATTAGCCCACTAACTATCTTAAAACATTTTTATCACATCAAGCGATAGGTGTGCTCTAGGCCAATTTGTTCTTACCTGAGGTTGGTCTACCATCATTTCATTTAATTAAAACATTTTTTAAAAACCTAGACGAACACAAACCCCCCATGCGAATGGTCGAATTCCTCACAGCCGCCATATTTACCGATCCACGTCACCTAGGAAATGACCCCCATGGAATGATTATGAACCATCTAAATATGCTTTTGTCGTTCTAAAGCTGTGCTTACGTAGAGCGAGTCAACCTATAGGCCCCCGAGAGCCAACTCAGAAATGTGATTGTCTCTTTTACCCTAGTTGGAACCAGGGACGTCATTTCACCAAAATACCAGGGGTCGCAGAAGTGACATCACAATGTAACGCCCCCATGAGTGACATCACAGGAAGTGATGTCATTTGACCACGCCCCCATGTGACATCACAGGAAGGGGCATCCCATAGGATTGTATCTAAGTACACTACGAATAATATGGTCATGATAACCCACGATAACCCTGTAAATTGATGTACATTTCATACAAGAATGGATCACCATATATATGTATCATTAATATCAGTGTGTATTGGCCCATATTACCAGATCACTGTGAATGCAAGCAGACGTGCAAGGCCAAATGATAATGATGTTTTAATATATAGCACCTAAGCTTAAGCACTTAACTTAGAACAACTATACATACAATATGACAGAACCTGTGTTGGTACACATTTATCAACCGAAGCAGGATGAAAGGCTGAGTTGAACCAGAGTCCAGTCACTTAACCTACAGGGACAAGTAAAAATCAGGTAAGGGTGCTTCTGAAATTGATTGCTATGAAAGAAATCTGCAGAAAATATTGAGATACAATACGCTGCCCTTGACTATGAAGCAAGTGTTAAAACTAATGGTGGGGCTCAAACCCCCTCCCCTAAAACCTCTACACTGGCTGCCAGTGGAAGCCAGCACCACTCTGCGTGTAACCCAGTTCCCCAGCGTCAATGGAAGGAGTCTTACATTCCTAATAGAGTAAGTGGACCACCCACCTACCATGGCACAGGCAGCCAGGGGCAACACCACACTGCATCCATCCCCTGGACTACACAGCCTGCTCCTTCCCGTCAGTTTAGGAGGCAAGTGAAGAGGGTGCGAAGAAATAAGCTCTGGAACTCCACTGGCAAGAGCGGGTGACCTCCACCCTACCGTGTTAGCCCTGGCCAAGCCCGGTCAAGCTGTAGGCGATAAAGACTCGCCCAAGGCAGGCATCGGTGCCGATTCACTGCTTGCTGTGCCCGGTATATGATCCCTTTTACAGGTCCTGTGCGACCCACTCCCGCTTAGAACTACCCCCCACATTCCATGGTACCCCTCTTCACCCCAAGCACTCTGAAGGGAGCCATTGTGCAGGCTGGAGAAGCAAACACGACCAATAGCATAAACAATAAAAGACATCAAATTAACAAAAAAGCATGCTCCACATAGCTCAGTGGGTTTGAGCAAATGCTGCTGAAATCCCAGTCAGATGTCCAAATCCAGGCGAGGGTGGCTGCCTCATACTTTATCCTTGTGGCATTGATATTGTGAAGCCCATTAAACTGTATAACTGTAATACCTGTCATGTACAGTACTAGGAAGCTGCATCACTAAGCACTGAGTAAAAGAAACTTAAAGTGGCAATTGTACTGAAAAGGCCGGCATGTGGGTTCCTGGTGAGATATTAACTGCATGTTCCACAGTCGCTCATTTCATCAGGGCTGCATAGCGCACTGAGGAGAGAAAAGGTGCCCCCCGCCCCTATCGAGAGGTAAGCCCCCTAGGAAGCTTCACTCCCTTCTAGCTTACTGCAGGGACCATGTTGTATGATTTGGTCCTCAAAACAGTTTACTTTTCTTTATGATAATAACTACCCATTCCGCTGTTATTCAATTTTCATTTACATGTATGTTTCGTAGGCTGATGGGCGGATGCATGAATGTACGAATTAATTATCTGATATAGTTCGACTCCACGAACTGAATGCTTTGTGGCGCTTCTTGGTAGAAGGAGCATGTGTGTGGAGGAGTGTAACAGTTTTTAGGGACTGTAATGGCTTAAATTGCACATTCTGCAAAATCCATGAATGGCCTGTCTGCGCTTGAACTTCTCTGCGAACAATTAAAGAGCTCAGGGTATTTTGGACATGAAGTGGTATTTTCATACTAGAAGGGCAGCTCTTAAATTAGAAAGTATATAATTCTCGCGCGTGTTGCTGTATCTCGCTTGGGGTCTGGGGAGAGTTTCGAGTCATATCAATAATATTTTACTATCGTTTGGAGAAGGCGATGAGAATGGCTGTCGAGCCCCGTGGCCCGAGGCTGCTCTGATGCTGTACACCTCTTACAGGTGCCTAGAGGAAATCAACTCACGCGGTCTACATTGAAACACAAAGCCATTGGCTTGTACTTCTCACTCACCCAGGGCTGTGATCCTCAGCAAATAGCATTACTTTCCCGTCCCAGTCCCACAATCCGCAAACATTTGCTGTACAAGAAAGTGAAACATTTTGGTCTTCTGGAAGAGTCTAGAGTCAGTAGTTTGAGAGAGGCGCTATACAAAGTCCCCCACGCACGTAACACAACAGGCAACCTGCAGACTCTGGATAGAACGCTTGCCTGCCTGTGTGGTTGTGTGTTTAGGTGCCCCCCTGTTATTTTGGGGTACAGTCCTTGTGGCCGCAAGACTGGCAGGTCGCTGTGACCCTGACTGACTAGACTCCTGAGCAACACGTGCTGCCTGCACTCTTAAAACCGCGTGTGCCTGTGTGGGCACGTGAGTGTGTTTACAGTGGGTTGAAAGAACTCAAATCACTTGCCAATTACATCACATGTCATGATTCAAGAGATGACAGGTATAGTTTAAACCTTACCTGCACCAGTCCTGCTGCACTATCCTCCGTTGCCTGCGCAAGCCGCACGGCTCTCATTGTGGCTGGCTGGCTAGCCTGCTGCTGCACTCATCTCTCTGCTCTTCTGCTCTGCTTCCCTGCCTCGGGCCCGGACGAGGTTTGGTTGCTGAGCAACCAGAGCTCGAGTAATAGACCTGAAGGCACTGGCGCGCCGCGCCGGTGCCTTCAGGTCTACTACTCGAGCTGGTTGCTTAGCAACCAAACCTCATCCGGGCCTGCCGCACGGCTCTCTGCTTCCTCTGGCCAGGCCTGGGGTCGGTGGCATCAGGAGCTTGCTGGTTTTTTTTATAAATAGTTTTCAGCAAACTATTTATAAAAAAATGCAAGCTCCAGGCCAGGCCAGACGTCGCAAAATTATACCAGAGGTCGCCCCCAATTGATGTCCCTGCTCTGACCTCTTGGTGGCTGGCTCCGTGGAGTGGGTCTGTGGGGGGCGCTGATGCCTGCATAATTATTTTTATTGGTTATCCCTCCCTTCCCCGGCGGACCCCGACCCCCACCCAGCGGCAGGGGCCGGACCAGGCAACAAGTTGCTTTCAACTTTGCATGTAAGTGCAACACATTTGTTGTACTTCTTGCAAAGTTGAAAGCAAAAACTACCTTTCTCTCCCTCCATTTCCTCCTACCCCTCCCTCCTCCTCCCCCTCCGAACCTTCTTTCCGACGAGTCTTTGATGAATTGTTAAGCAATACGGCCCAACCAGTTCCCCGCTCCCCCGGCCCCAGGCCACCCAGCAGCAGCCCGCCCCAGGCCGGCCCGGCGGTGTCTGTGTTACATTTAGCAACACAACATTAGCATTTAGCAGCAAGCTACAATGCAGGCAGCATAAGCATAGATAGCAAAGGTAGCACTTTTTGCCAATTGTCTCGAGACAATTGACAAAAGTGCTACCTAACTGCCCGCTAACACGCACGGCCGCCTGGCCCAGGCTGACTGGCGCCACGTCGGCCCAGGCCCCCAAATGCCCTGCAATTATTTCTGAGGGGCAGAGCCTGCGCTGCAGCAGGGAGCTGCCCCCCCCCAAACAGTGGCCGCGGCCCGAATGAATGAAGCTGAAGAAGCATATGTTGACATTTGAAAAATAATTCAATCAAAGCAAGGTAACAACGTGTAAACACACGTTGTTACCTTGCTTTTATGCTGCCTGCAGGCTGCACATTTTTTATATTTTCAAGTACAACAGCAAAAAAAAAACGGCCTAGGGTGGCTTGAATAAAAACCGACCCCCCCTGCCAGCAGCCAATGCAAATGCGCACTCACCGATTGGCAGAGCAGCCTGCCTGGGCTGTGCCAGCAGCGTGGGCTTTGTTGTTGTCGGTTGTCATCTCCAGTTTTGAAACGGCAGTAGCTGCTTCCGAGAGAGAACCAGCAATGAAGCACACAACATGTGCTGCTCGCCTGCTGCTGTGCAAGGCGAGCCGAAAAATATAGGAACCCACATGCGGCACCGTGCTTTGGCCACGCCCCCTCAGGGGTCGCAAGAGATTGGCAGAGGTCGCTAGCCAATCAGCAGAGGTCGCTCCCGCGACCTCTGGCGACCCCCAAATGACGTCCCTGGTTGGAACCCTCAATCACTATCACATACATCTGTACATATAATAAATATATCTTGCGTACATTAATTTCCAATTAGAGCGTTCACGAATCCCTAAGCTTAAGTGCGTCCGAGTAGCTCCCGCGGGTGTGAAGTGATTTCTCGCGATACTTCCCCTCCGACTAGAGAGCCGTAATGGCGGTAATTGCAGACGGCCGCACTGACGGACTGTTCCCGTTTGCTCTTGTTTTCTCATTCTCGTGTTTCATATTAACTGCAGGTCACTTCGTGCACCAGGCGGCAAACGCGTTCAAAGAAATGTTTTGATTACCACTTCATTGGTTGATGTACAAAGTGGGGTTTTCACGAGGAGTGGGGTCTGGTGCTGTACCAACGGAGCGCTGCGCCTGTCACAATAACCAACAGCTGGAAGCGCTGGCAGAGCCTTAATTAGCCGTCACTTCACATCCCGCGCCCTCCTCTGCCAGGCACAATACGTCCTCTCCTTTCCAGCTTTTTTTTTTGCCTTTTAATCTTGTCGGTATTTAAGTGGCTGAGGTGAAATTAATGAACTTGGAAAGAAAGAGAAAGCTTGTCTATGCAGAAGCACGCTGCGTTTCACTATCCACCACGTGGCAACTGGGGACCTCGCAGGCTGTCAGACACAAATAGACAAATGGGAAGCACACACACCTCGTTGGTGTATAAGGGGCGCTTTGCAGCGTTTCAGCGTCGCACTTGCATAAGCACTAGGTACATACGTAGAAGTTTAATATTACGCACCCACAAAACACACAAAAGGAATAGTCTCTCTGGTCCATTAGAAGATGTATGAATCTATTGTGTTACAGTTATGCACCTTAGTGAAAATACCGGGGTCTACAACCTGTGGCTCTCCAGATGGCTTGGACTCCATGATCCCTCGCCACTGATTATGCGGGCTATGTCCAATAGGAGTTACAGTGCAAAACATATGGAGAGCAAATGATGCACACCCCTGAAATTAAATTATGAGGTGGCAGGGAATGGGGACAGGAAGGGTGATGGGGCATGCATGTGGCATTCAAGCAATTAACTGATAGTTTAGAAACGGATATTCACCCCTAGACCACTGCTACACTGAAAGTGTATTTTTCACAGCAGAAAAGGGTGGTTCCATCACTTTTACCATTAGTCTCATACTGTGTCCACCCCCATTTCCACTCCGCCTGACAAATGTGGGTGCCTTACCGCCAGAACAGATTTCCATGATGGTAATAAAAGAATGTATTCCTATAGAATCCACCTGAAATTACTACTTGGTAAAAGCGGGTGAATTCCATAGGAATCCATTGTAAATGATGCTCGTATTTAAAGCCCATCTTAAAAGTTAAAGGCTGCAGTGCACATCAAACAGAATGGAACGTTTTTCTAAACTGGTTTGCTTAAGATTGAGAAACTATGAAGAAGCAAATGTAAAATGAAGGCATGAACTAGACAAAATACAAAACACAAAATAGGGCAAAGTCAGGGAGAGAAGTGTACATCCCCAACTCCCGTAACTAGATTAGACAAAGAAGGGGGAGTAGGAAGATGAAAAATATGTTATTGCTATTTTAGGAAGTTCAGGGTGAAGCCATTAACGCACAGCACAAGCACGTACAGAATGAGCCACACAATTTGTGCAAGCACAACCCTTGCAACACCATCCCCACGGTGTAATGAGTGCAACATGCACAGACACATAAACCCAAGTTCAAATCCCAGCCAAGTAAGTAAGGAAGTATTTAAGTGAAGAACTAGAGAAAAAATCAAGTACATGTAATCTAAGATCTAACACACCAACCAACTGAGGGTTCCAGCCCATAGGTGGATCCAAGTTAAAAAAGGAGCATTCTTTGTGGTAGCACCCACTTTATGGAATGCCATTCCCCCAGACATTAGGGAAGAGAAATTCATTGCCTTGTTTAGGAAAATACTTAAAGCCTTTCTGTTTAGATAAGGCAGGATCACTGCTCTGCTCTCTGAATGCTTCATGATGTGGGTATCTGTTCTACCTTGGATTAGTCAGCGTGTGCGCCTTGGTTTTGTGTTGTTTGTCTGTTGGGCGCCCTTAAGCCTCTGGGTCATTGGTGCGCAATATAAATTCAATAAAGTAAAAAGTAGTGTCCACTATAACCCCTTCTCATTCATGCACAGGTGCGATTTCAAGCACAGAACTTGCTCAGCTAAAAGCCCCACTGACACAGTTACCAGGAATTGGCACAGATGGAAGAAGCAGCTTGCTAATGGGTCATGCAACATTGACTCCTGTGGATTTGAGGAATTTTTGCAAGGATTTTCCTAGGGCGAGAGCGATGAACTGGAGAGGTTCACTGAGGAATTGAGAACTGTAATTCAGTGCTATAATCCCTCATGCACTAAAATGAATCCGCTCATGAGAGTGATTATGCTCATCAATATTTGACTCTAGGAAGCAAATGCCCTTCTGAGTACATGCGACATGCAGTTGAATTGAATCAAGCCAGAGATCCATTAATACAGAAAATGTCCATTGTGTGTCCCTAGAAAACCGATTGGGGAAAGATTGGAAACTGTAAACAAAGGAAAGACGAGACTCCTGCAGATGATCTGGACCTGTTGAAGATTGTGTTCACATACCATTCCCATATAAATAGGCCTGCAGGAAAAGTTCAAGAAGCTGTAGCAGTGGCATATATGAAGGGGTTGTTGTCCAAGGTCCAGAGTACATAAAGCTTATCAGTATCGGGTAGCCAGTTGTGCTCTCACTGTGTTTCCTGTAAAGAATTAAAAAAAGGAATCAAGCAGGCTATGCTAAAGATTCTTCAGTACAGCAGAAACACTAATTCAACTGTATACCACTGTTCTGCCTTCAAAGGAATTGAAAATGGACTGGAGCATTAACATATTACCCCTTGATTTTATTCCTTTATGTCCATTTAAATTAAACCCCACTGAAAGGGTGGAGAGAGGCAGAGAGGAAGAAAAGGAGAAGAAAAAAAGACGTAAGAGAATTGAATATAGAATATCAGGTGCTGCATAAATAAATGTTCAGCGTTCTATATATACCAGGATAATAGAAATGTGTTTCAGAAAATGTTTATCATGCAAATAGGTACAGAGTGTTGATTAATTTGGATGTCTATTATTCTTACTTCCATCTGGGCAGTCTTACACAAGGTTACAATTTGGTATGGTTTATGGTGATAGGGTTTTTTCTCCTGCATTAACAGACCAGCTGAAAGCAAGTTGCACTTTATGCCAGACTCCTTGAGCTTCTAAGCCTCGAATGGAGATCAATCTCAGGTCATAATTTAAGTGATCAGCCAAGCTCTCAGCTAATTTCTGGGCCATTTCTTTATACAATTTCCCTGTGAAACTGTCGGGCTACATGTGTGTGATGCTGGAAATGCATCAGAGGGACAGCGCCTCCGTATCCTTGTCCTTTACTGCTTTTTATCGTGTGTTCTGTCGTGTTTTCCACGCAGGAGTTCATGTGGGACTCCTGGCGGTGCAGCTCTCTTTCTTTTGGTTTGGTGAACGGACCTGTGGGATACCCTTATGGCACCCATGGGTGGGGGGTACACCCCTGTGCCCCTAGTGTATGTTTTTGGGCACTTGTGGGTGGCCCACAGAGCAGGATATGGGCTGGTGGCAGCTCCATGCTGAATTTGACAGGTACGCAGAGTATCCTCCATTTTGGGATACCCTGGCCCTGCCATTGGGATCAGTTGATTCCTGGTGGAAAACAAGATGGCCCCGGTGGCCTCTTGCTTTCTATTACCTATTACCTTGTTTTCCCAAAGTCCTGGGAAGCTCTGACTCTGTCCCTTCCCCCTGACTGGCAGTTGGATGGAAGTGCCATATATGGTGTTGTTGTGAAGGCCCAGTCAGACTAGCTGGAGCCTTCCCGGTGATGTATGTTGTGGGTACCTCCTGTGGGTGGGACCTGGGTGAATAGAATGTGTGACGAATATGCATTCTGTGTTGTGGGTGTCTAGTATCTGGTGGTTGACACAATGACTGAGACAACCCTGCCCGAAACCGGTATGAATGCAGCTTGGAGTGTTGAATGGCTCGGTACTTGTCCCAATACACATAACTTGTTGTGAGTGTCTGGAGAGAAGTGAATGGCCTGAATATCTTGTGTGCCTGATTGGCTGCTTGCCTGCATGAATGCCCGTAGTCGTGATTGGATGCTTGAGTGTGACCCAGCGGAATGAATGGGAGATCAACAGTATATCTGGGGACCTCTCACTGCTAGGAATCGTGTTCAGAAGCTGAAGTCCACTACGACGAGTAACTGTATTAACTGACGCTTGACCTTGAAGCCCTGCTGGACGAGAAGAATTGCTGTTGCTCTACTTCACAATCTGAAAGCTGCTGTGCCCCCAAGGACTGACCCAGAGAGGACCTGGTAAGGTGCCCTCTTCCTGAGCTACGAGGGACCATCGTGCACAGCTGATCTTTGCCAACGCTCCCTGGTAGGCAGACCTTCGACAGGCTGCCGACCCGATACGGGGACTGCTGCGGAACTCCAAGGAGAAGCACCCGGACTGTTGTCCGCCACTGTCGACGACCGCCGTCGCCGACCGGAGCCGCCGTGCTCCTGTTTGCCTAAGTACTTCATTGATCATCGGACGCTCTCGTCTGCATCGTCATCCGCTTGTCTCCCGCTGGAGAAGGCCTGACCATCGACGTGCTGAGGAGCATCCACCGGTGGGTTTCTCGCCACCTACAGACCGCAGAGACGCCGAAGACTCGACGCCCTTGCTGGGCCACAGTTCTTCATCATCTCTTTGCGGTCCAGAACTATTGTCACCGAGGTGCCTCGCACGCCTCTTCCTTGCAGGACGGCAACACTGTGTCGTCGACGAGCACCGCTAGGAACAAAGCTGCCACTTCGCTGGCATAGTTCACCCTGTTCACCGTCGGACGTTCGACGACCCGTGACTCCTGCCTTAAAGGGAGGGCACTCAAGAAGGGCCGTCGATTCCCCGACACCGAACGCCAAGTTCCCCGACACCTCTCGACGATCCGTGGCTCCCGTCTGAAAGGGAGGCACTCAAGAAGGATCGGTCGGTGCATCTTCGGAGAACTCTACTCCACCAGGTACATTGGGGGGGGTAAAACCTTAATAGGAAGAAGTAAGACTATTGAACATATGGACTGGGCTTGTGCTATATATCTTTATTTACAGGTTGCCCAGGTGGGGGGATCTCCACACAGAACTGTGTCTAGGTAACGGGGCCAGTATTCTTCCGATTGTTTCAACCATCTTACGTTCCTGCCTATCTCTACTGCTGGTTTAATCGTTATTGATCTGTGTGACATTTTAACCGTACAGTTAATGCACTTTAATGACATTTGATAACATTAGGGGGACCACTCTAGACGTGTATATATTTATCATTATTGACTTCCAAGTACAAAGTGCGTTATTGTGATCGTGTACATACCTTTGAATATTAATTATATAAAGACTGTGTTTTCAGTAATACAGTGTGTGGACATTCCTTTGTGGGGGTTTGGGGACTACACTGTACTTAAGAACCAGCCTGCATCACCTCCTGAGAAGCTAGGCCTTGATTGCTCGTCCATTGCTACCGTAATAGAGAATCTTGGCTGGGGTCCTCTGTGCCTCTCCTCTACCATGTAGAGAGCGGAAGTACAGACACCCCCTACCGGTCTTTAAAATGTGTCCATGGGGTTTAATGCTTTTAAACGCAGCAAGACCTTCTTCAGTAGTATTAGGGCTGTATCTCTCTGTGAGGGTGACAAGGAAGGAAACAGGATCGCTTCCAAATATTTGGCTTGTACATGTGAATTGCATACTTCGGACGAGTATAATCTTTGAAAGAATGAATGGAATTCCTAACACCCATCAAATGTAGTTTAACCCCTTCTTGCATTCTAATCTTATCTATGTGTGCCATATTGTATTTTGTCTAATTTTGTTAATAATGTTCCAGCTTTTTTGCAGAAAACTCAAAGAATCTATTCTTGACTTTAAGCAGACATGCTTACACTTTATTAGTCTTTACTTTATTCATTTAGTAATGTAATTCATTTAGATGGAACCTAGGCGGGGTCACTTTGGAGCAAACAGAGGAATACATGCACCTTGGAATGGTGATTAGATCAAAATTGACCCCATCTCACCTGAGGGAGGAAGTTTCAAACAAAGTTTGGAGAGAAAAAATGGCTTATACTGAAAAAGATCATTGAGACACACGGTGCGAACTCACTGGAGGCAAAGATCAGAGCATATAGGTAGTCGATAGTCCCTAGTATTCTATACACTTTAGAAGTTTATCCGTTAAACCTTGTAGACTGGCTGCCCAAGTTAGAGGCAAAAATATTGCATTCGCTGCTTGGCCTCCCATCTAGCGTCCCGGTTGAAGCAGTATGCCGGGAACTAGGGATCCCTTCCCTGTTTTCTCTCTGGTAGATTCCAACTTATAAATTGTGGGTTAAAAACCCAACCTAGGGACTCAAGAGTGCTGACGTTGTTGAGCCTCATTATCCCTTACTTTAACAAATGTAAGAAAAACTATTGGTACAGGCAACTTGGGAACATGGTGGCACAACATTTTGAGGACCTGGGAATCAAAAATCGCCCGGGAACTTGGTTAGACCTCCATTTGAAAAAACTGGAGTGAAAAACCAGATACCATGACATCTCACAAGCAGTGAACTACCTGGCTACCCTGCAATGGTAGGTAACCTTTTCTCAGCATAGGTTTGACAGCGACTAGTAAAGATCCTATCTCACAAAACTCAGCACACCTGCTTTAATGCGATTCATTCTCTCATTGCGATTAAATACTCTCCTGGTTTTGGAAAACACTGGGGCATGGGAGGGGATCTCTTGGGTTGATAGGCAGTGCCGCCATGTGTGCCGAACAAGTGGAATCCCAGAGGCACATACTTACCAATTGTGCAGCATGTGCGATGGAATATGAGAAGGGATATGTCAAATTTAGAATGCTGCAGGCAGATCAATTTTGGAACATGATCTTTGGGGCGGAATCGCTTGTGACCATAGCAACTGCATTCCTTATCTGGCTACAGGCTTTGGAAAAGTTGAAAATGGCAACAGAGACTTGGCTTAATAGCAGATAAACTGGGAGAGTGGGTGGCTATGTGGTACCTGGGTAACCTGTTCCTGGATTTTAAGTATGCAGTGTATGTATATGTGCAATTTTATTGATGTTTTAATGTATTTAAATTAATTATATGTTTGAAAGGTTACTGAATTTTGTATACATTTTAAAGTGTAAAAGGTCAACAAGGTTCTTCCAAAAACACTAATAAATTAAAAAAAATGTATTTACTGACCACACCATGGCAATACCTTTCTAAGTATCAGGCTGTTGTGGTTAGGTTTGCACTCATCTTCTAGAGTTTTGAGCTATGCCTCAACTACAACTCCTTAATGTTTCTCGGGCATTTATGTCCACGTTATATTGCTGTTACTTTTCCCCTTACTACACCCTACATTGCAGTTCATTAGTTGTTCATGATAGTGTCAGTAGGAAAGTTATCTCGGAATTAATTCAAATTCTGGTCTTGTATTTCCCACTTGTGGACAGAATCCCTAAGAATATATTAATGTAATCTATATTGTTTAGTTCGAGGAACCCTACCCACAGATGCAATGTAACCAATAACAGGGCGTGATCTCATAGCATAACAACTCCAGGAGTAGCTTTTATAGATTGATTGGTCATGCTCAATGACATAAATATGATGTACATCCTATTGCGGGTGCCATGGGTAGAAGAATAGTCAATTCTATCTTGAAATGCCTTCTTAAAATGATCAAATACTGTCTTGTCCCTGAGTTTCTATCTGAGCCCTCGAAGAGCAATCTAATTTTGCATTTAGCATCAAATTACACTCATCTCCCAAAACAATTTCCCCTTCTTCCCAATTGTCTAGAATTTCCAATACCTTTTGCATGAATTCACCCCCTTTTTAATTGACAGCATAAAAGGTAGCAACATTACATTTAGCTTCTGTTACCTTTCCCTTAACAAACGAGTATCTGCCATTTGGACCAGAGATTAATTGGCTTGCTGAGAACTGAAACCCTCTCAGTCAAACATAATGGTAATCCCAGACCTACAGTCTGAGCTTTGAGGGAAAAGCAATAAGGTAGAACATTGAGGATATTCTTTGTTGGTCCATTTTAAGAAGGCGTGTCTCGTGGAGGCAAATTATCTATGGTTGATACCCCTTAAGTTCTCTAAAGAGCTTACATCTTTCAAAAAGCATGTTTAATCCCCAGAGATCAATAACTAATCTTTGACTGTAAGAAATGCACAGCTCAACTGATATTGTAAGTATATCCTCATCCTAAATCAATTTTCCAGTGGAATGGGCACATGCAGGACAAGGCCGCGGTGTTGAGCGATGTAGGTAAACAGGAGACGCTGTCTGACGATACATAGCACGTATCGCTACATCCACGCTTCCGAGCCTTTCAGAATCGAGGATCGGACTCTGTGCGGCAAAGCCCTCGCAGGAAAAGGCTGCAGTGTTGAGTGATACAGGTGCACAGGAGACGATGTACGACAATACAAAGCACATTTCACTACATCCACACTTCCGAGCCTTTCAGAACCGAGGATCGGACTCTCAGCGGCGAAGCCCTCGCAGGACAAGGCCGCAGTGTTGAGCGATGCAGGTGTTTGGAGACAAAGGGGTCGGACCGAAGAGTGGGAGCATGCAGCACAGCCATCAACCAGCAGCTACCACAAGGTAAGAAAGGTGCGGGGAGGGGGCGCAGCCATTACTGCAGCTACTAAACTGCGCTACCTCGCACATACTTTGTTTTCAATGCGATTCTCACCCTGCGATTTTCCCACACATCCATTAGGCTGTCCCTCTCCAAGGTAGCCGTACTCTGTTTTTTCTGAATCTCTGAATTGTTTTCTTTGCATTTCTCTGCATTTTCCCCCTCTAGGTGAACATTTTGACCCCCTTCCTTGTCTCTGCATTTCCCCTGCAATTACTGCATTTTTTCTCTCTAGTTGATTGTACTGGCCTCTGGCTCTGTTTTTTGCATACTCCAGCTTGGTCTCCTCAGGCAAGTGTTCCTGGTGTGTTTCACATGGTATGCTTTTCACA